>NC_133656.1:49568847-50168847 GCF_009905375.1 Apium graveolens
TTGCCATCGCTGCTATCTAAAAATTACGCTACTAGATAAGAATCTTAAATCTCGCCACGAATCATACTAAAACCTACTATTTAGATTCTCACTCAACCTCCACGTTCTAATTCTTTATTTCCTAATACTTTAATCCTCTACCCCTTCCCGACAATCTAAGCTTGTGCAATGACCTTTAAAACCGTAGCTTTCATGCCAAAACTGTAACGCCCTTCCAACCCGAGTCAAAGTTTGGGCCCACACACACACACACAACACAATATCTAACACATGTATATGAATATTAATATTTATGCATGACCCTACTTTACCATTTTCTAGCACGCTCGAGCGTCTAAAGTATGCCCACACCACAACCTTATTTATTATACAACAAATCGTACCATCCAGTTTATTTATCTTACAACTGAAGTTTAAACTTTATTACAAACTATTAACACAACTCAGCCAAACACATTTTTATTCCCTAACATACAACAAGAATTACAGAAGGGGGGGTCGAATGTAATTCTGGCTACTTTTTTAAGATTTTAAAACGTTCTAACTCAACAGATACTATGTTTTTTGATTTGCAAAGTGTGGAATGAAGGATTAAATAAATCAAACACCAAGTAATAAAACACAAGTCTTTATAACTTTCTGGGAGTTTGAAAGTATCCACCAGATATATATATATATATATATATTATCAAGTCAAATTTTATTACCAACAAAGAAGTTACCACTTTCTTTGCCCAAAAATCAAATGCCCAGGCATTATTAGCCCAAGCAAAAACCAGAGCCAATACAAAGAATCCTTACTTCAACTCGAAAATTCAATTTATGATTCCGACGATGACAGTAGTCCGGTCATTTAGGAGATGACAACGAAGATGACTGCCATGAGATTTTTTTCCCTTGGGAAAGGGCTGGTGTTTTTCCCCCACCACTGCCTTTTCGAGGCATGAGACTATCTGTTTTGTAGAAACTCACGGGTCAGGAAATCAGGGACACAGTTCATATCTCCCTTAATGTGTTCAATATCAAAATAAAAAATGCTTAATAATGCTTGCCATCTGGCGAAAAATTTGTTTTGATGCAATATTTGTGGACATCTTTTTGTAAAACCTCTTCGCAGATTTACAAAATCGACTCTAAGGAGAAATTTTTGATTTAATAAATCACTCTGAAATTTCGTAATACATAAAACAATTGAAAATATTGCCTGTTTTATAGTAGAATAATTTGTTTGAACAATCATTCCAATGTGCAGATGTAAACTGGACTATTTGTTGTTTACCATTGACTATTTGTTTTAGTATACCGCCGTATACTAACTCAGAAGCATCTGTTTCAACTACTTTAGAAGCATTTGGATCAGCAAGGTGTAGACAAGGGATTTCTATAATTTCGAGAGAATGTTCCTCATTTCTGGTGAGGACGTTGATTCATCTGTCTTCAGAGGAGGAATTGTGAGAGGAAGAGAGCTTGTTGCAATCTCATCTATTTGAAGGGGTTCATCATTTCAGATTTGTAGCTAAGCCCTTGCCGAGTCATTTTGCCTA
Organism: Apium graveolens; assembly: GCF_009905375.1. Lineage (NCBI taxonomy): Eukaryota > Viridiplantae > Streptophyta > Magnoliopsida > Apiales > Apiaceae > Apium > Apium graveolens. Next base: position 49,570,392 of record NC_133656.1, read on the forward strand.
GTTTATCGGTTATAAGTCCATAGGAGGCAGTAAACCCGTTTTCTCTAGGATTGTAAGCAAAAGCTTAGCCTACGTCTTTTTTGAACCTAGAACATGGATTCTGTATTCTGCAGAACTACATCTCTTTCAAACTCTTCCACTAGTACGTCAGACTCAAGAAATATTACACATAGTGAGGAAACTAACGTCGAAAACCTCCAAAAAGCAATAGAGCGTTGGGACATCCCAAAAATCCCAAAAACCAAGTTTATGATACAAAATGGTATAGTTCAAGTTCTTCCATCAAAACCGAAGAAAGGGACATACACCTATCAAAATCATTCGAAACAATTCACCTTCTCACCAAAAGTTCCCTAGAAAAACTAGCAAAATCATACAATTACATCCATATTGGTCTAGTCCAAGTAGGAATTAAGCCCTTAACCAAAGAAGGATTAGACACCTCAATATTAGCCATTTTAAGAGATGCTAGATTCCTTGAGTTCAATGACTCTCTGTTAAGTTCCATAGAATCAAGTCTATGTACGACCCATCTTTTTAGTTGCTATCCAAATTTATCCATTTCCTCTTAAAGACAGGAATGTTATCCATAGCATGACACTCCAAGTTAAAACTCACAACTATAAAAATGTTAGGAAGGATCAATTCCGGTTGCTTTAATCTTTCGAATTCATTACAAAGCAATAATGTCCATTGGTGATGATGGGCATAAAAATGCTTTCATCAAAGGAGAAACCATCCTTCTTCAAACTGATCATTTCAAGGTCTACTACAGTCATTCCTTGATCCATAAAATGGCATGACATTTCCCTTCCCACTGAATGGGTTTTAGAAAGGAGTAGCTCAGCCCTAGATTACCGAAAAGATTAGAACCCAAACACAAAAATACACCAAGTTCACCAAGATGACAATGGAAGAGTCACTCTTAGCATTTGATCGATCATCCCGAGCCCCTTTTATTAGTTCTCGATATTCTGATGCTTCCTCAAGAACCTTAAATTTAGGAAGGATTTCTCAAATCCCTTCTATCATTAACACTTCCTCAAGACCACAATACTCTACATCAGATATACCCAATACCTCTATGAGTGGTGTGGATTATTCTTCCAATATACCTCACCCTTTCTATAAACAAAGTCAATTACCACCCAATCAAAACACGATTTCCCCTTCATCACCAACATCCCCAACCTTCTCTTCTATAACTGAGAATATGGGAATGCCAAGTGAGCTAAATGTGATTGAAATAGAATTTCAAATCAATAAAACTTTTCTTCATGATGAGTTCTCCTCTCCCCAAAATACTGAAAAAAGAAATTGGTTTTTTACCAACTTCAAAGAACAAAAAACACAACTTCAAGAAATTTATTATGAATTTCTCAACCAAAACAAAATCCAGATGTTATTCTTTGATTGGTTGGAAATTTACTCCTCTGACCAAAACTTATTCTTCCCATTCACAAATTACCTAAACCCCATCACTCGAAGCATGAGCCAAAAACAGAAACAATGGGAAACAAGTAGCGGAACTATAGAATCACACCACCCACCTTTTAAAAATGTCACACTAACAATTCATAGTGAAAAAATCGAGGCACACCCCATCAAGAGACCAGATGATGGCATACTAAAAAATACTAGGAATACAATCCTTGCTGTTAATTACACAAAAACCCACCTAAATAGCACAGGAAGTCAACTAAACCGAATAGAAGACCAAATTCAAAAAACAATAGATTTCCCCAAAAGTATTAATAACCAAGAACCCCTCTTTAAGCCATACCAAGTTTCTAGACAAAGCCAACAACAAATTCAAACAAACAGACCAGAATTCGTTAAAGCCATCAAAGACCATCTTAGCAGACTTGAAGCCTCCTCTTCCACAACCCAAATAGCTGCTGACAGTGTTTCATCTAAACAACTGAATGTCATACATCATGACTCAGATGAAGATGCTTTCATAAATGAAATACCCCAAGTTTATGACCTCCGACAAATGAGTTCCAAAATTCACAGCCCCAGATATTGGAATTGAAAATAGACATGAAATTTTAACCCAGTCTAAATTCAATGAATCCTTGTTTATGAATGGAATATAGACGGAATGTCTGAATATAACATTCTAAATCATTTACAACAAATGACCATGGCAACCAATGCTTATACAATCCAAATAGGAACCCCAGGCAAAGCTATAGCTGAATTACTCATAGCAGGGTTCTCTGGCCAATTAAAAGGTTGGTGGGACTATCACCTTACCCCTGAAAATCATCTTGAAATCTCAAATTCCATTAGGGAAGATGAAGAGGGAAAACCCATTTTAGATGAACAAGGAAACCCTATCCAAGGAGCAGTAGCACAACTCATTCTAGTCATAACACACCACTTCATTGGTGACCCTTCTCACCTGAGAGATAGAATGCTGAGCTTTTACATAATCTCAAATGTAAAAAACTTAGTGATTTCCAAAGATATAAAACTACTTTCCTTACCAGAGTCATGCTTAGAGAAGACTCGAACCATGCAAATTGGAAGGAAAAATTCTTAGCCGGACTTCCAACCTTACTCGGTGAAAGAGTTAGAACTTCTTTAATAACTGAACACGGAAGCCCGATTCCTTACAAAAACCTGACATATGGCCAACTCATAAGCCAAACACAACGAGAAGGCCTAAAGATTTGTCAAGATTTAAAACTTCAAAGACATCTCAAATGGGAGATGAAAAGAACAAAGCAGGAATTAGGTACTTTATGTCAACAGTTTGACTATAATCCCAACAAAAGCTATTCCAAAACAAAATGTGATGGCGAATGCAAGCCATATCAAAGACCTTATCAGAAAAGGTCTTTCACAAAATCTAAACATTTCTACAAAAAATCAACAGAACCGTTCTATAATAAACCTTCCTTTAATAATAACAATAAACCTTCCTACAACAAAAAACCTTTGAACAAAAATAGATTCACTAAACCAACCAATAAAGATATAACTTGTTACAAATGCAGAAAAAAGGGACATATATCTAGATTCTGCAGACTTAATAGAAAAATACAAGAGTTAAACATAGAAGAAAGCCTATCCAACAAAATCTCGGCTTTACTCCTTGAATCTTCCGACTCTGAGACATCTGAAATGTCTGGAAATGATGAACCCCTTCATATAGATGAGATTGCAACAAGCTCATCTTCCTCTCAGAATTCCTCCTCTGAAGACAGACGAATCAACGTCCTTACCAGAAATTAGGAACATTCTCTCAAAATTATAGAAAAGATAACTGATCCCCAAATAAGAAAAGAGCTCTTGGAAAAATTACTCCAACGATCAATTGAACCCAAACCATAACAAAAACCTTCTATTCTCCCATCAACAAAAACTACATATGACTTGACCACAATATTAAAAAACATAAACCCAACTAGAAATCCGTTCCAACAATACAAGACCTACACAAAGAAATCAAAGAAATTAAAGAAGAATTAAAAATCCTTAAAGAACAACAGAAGATAGATTCTGAAGCTTTAAATGTCCTTCTAGTTCGTGAAGTAGAAGAGCAAAATACTGAACAAAAACAACTAAGTAGTTTAAACAATACTCCTGAACAAGATGAAGATTTCTTATATGAATTAAGACAAGTTACCTACCGAAAATATCTCATAAAAGTCAAGGTTGTCTTCTCAAATGACTTTATCTTAGGTACCATTGCCTTATTCGATACAGGAGCAGATTTGAATTGCATTAAAGAAGAAATAATACCAAAAAGATTTCATCAACATACCAACGAAAAATTAACCGCCGCTAATAACTCAAACCTCAATGTAGTTAGTAAGGTTGATGCCTCTATCAATAATACAACCTTCCAAATTAAGACATCTTTTCTCCTAGTTAAAGGCATACACCATCTTGTCATATTAGGTACACCTTTCTTCAATTTAATAACCCCCTATACTGTCACCTACGAAGGTATTATTTTCAAAACCCATGACACCAAACTTACCTTCCCATTTCTTGAAAAACCCAAAACAAGGAACCTCAATACAATAAAGGCATATTCTTTATATAATAACGAGATAAATGCCTTAATACAGGGAGAACATATACAATTATCCCATCTAAAACAAGACCTTTCCTCTCACAAGATTGAGAAACAGTTACAAGATCGCTTTATCAAAGAAAAAATCTTAAAATTACTAAAACAAATAGAAGTGGAACTCTGTTCTGACCTACCAAATGCATTTTGGCATAGAAAACAACACATGATTGATTTACCTTATGAAAAAGATTTTGATGAGAAAGAAATACCAACAAAAGCGAGACCTATCCAAATGAACTCCGACCTAGAATAACATTGCAGAAAAGAAATCACCGATCTTGAATATAAAGGAATCATATCAAAATCCAGATCCCCGTGGTCCAATGCAGCTTTCTATGTAAACAAAAATGCTGAAATTGAGAGAGGGACACCAAGGCTAGTTATAAAATATAAGCCTCTAAATAAAGCCTTAAGATGGGTACGATACCCTATACCTAATAAAAAAGACCTTTTATAAAAATTAAGATCTTCGGTAATATTCTCCAAATTTGATTTAAAATCAGGATTTTGGAAGATTCAAATCCACCCAAAAGATAGATATAAAACCGCTTTTACGGTCCTATTCGGACAGTATGAATGGAATGTCCTTCCATTTGGATTCAAAACTGCCCCTAGCGAATTCCAAAGAATTATGAATGACATATTCAATGACTATTCTACATTCTGTATAGTATATATTAATGATGTTCTAGTTTTTTCAGAATCTATTGAACAACATTTCAAACACCTTAAAACTTTCTGCCATGTATCTAGGAAAAATGGTTTAGTCATATCAAAATCCAAGATTTCCCTATTTCAAACTCGTATAAGATTTCTTGGCCACTACATATCAAAAGGGACAGTTACACCAATTAAAAGAGCCCTAACATTTGCAACAAAATTTCCCGATAAAATCACAGATAAAACCCAACTCCAAAGATTTTTAGGAAGTCTCAACTATGTCCTAGACTTCTATCCAAACATCAATAGGATAGCCAAACCCTTACATGACCGCCTTAAAGCTAACCCCGTCCCTTGGTCATCTGAACATACCGAAATTGTTCGACAAATCAAAGCTTAGGTTCTAGAAATCCCTTGTCTACACCTTGCTGATCCAAATGCTTCTAAAGTAGTTGAAACAGATGCTTCTGAGTTAGGATACGACGGTATACTAAAACAAGTAGTCAATGGTAAAGAACAAATAGTCCAATTTACATCTACACATTGGAATGATTGTCAAAGAAATTATTCTACTATAAAAAAGGAAATACTTTCAATTGTTTTATGTATTACGAAATTTCAGAGTGATTTATTAAATCAAAAATTTCTCCTTAGAGTCGATTGTAAATCTGCAAAAGAGGTTTTACAAAAAGATGTCCAAAATATTGCATCAAAACAAATTTTCGCCAGATGGCAAACATTATTAAGCATTTTTTATTTTGATATTGAACACATTAAGGGAGATATGAATTGTGTCCCTGATTTCCTGACCCGTGACTTTCTACAAAACAGATAGTCTCATGCCTCGAAAAGGCAGAGGTGGGGGAAAAACCCCAGCCTTTCCCGGACAACTCCCGGTCACTCAACAAAGCAAAGCGAGTACTTCTTCAGGAAAACCGATCACATCCTGGATCGATAAGGTAATTGCAGAAGAAGAAGACAATAAATTATTTCTATCCCTTCAAACCATCAAAGCCCATGGCCTCAACATCCAAAATCCCTCAACAGCATCCCAAAGCTCTTCTGGAATATCAACTAAAGTTACCCAACAAAACACTTCTTCCAGCCAACCTACAAATACTCCCTTTCAAACTACACAAACAATCAGTTTTCAAAACCCAACACTATTAGTTATTCAGAGACCTATGTCAAAATTAGAAATTGATACCCCAAAAATGCAAAACCAGGAGATAGTAGTCAGCCAGTCAAACTTTTCAAAATCCAATTCTGATTACTATACCAAAAGAAACCATCAAATAATAATATCAGTTGAAAGGGGATTTAACAATGACGATGCCTCCCTAGCAATTTCAAATGTTTTCCCTAAATGATGGATGTTCAAACCCTGGGATCTATAAAAAAATAATGACTACTGTCAAGCCATTCTCTTGTCTACTGAATCGGTCACGTTCAAACATTTTTACAATGCCCAGGATAGAGAACACTCAACGCCTTCATACACAACATGTCAAATATAAAAGGTCATTCACCCAAGTCAATGGGGCCAAGAACTCCTCCGTCCAAAATTTTTTCCTTCAAACTTCAAAAGACAATTAAACCACTGCTCCTCATATTCCTACTAGGATTACCAGCAAGCATGGCATAATTCATTCTTTATTCAAAATTAGAAGAATAGTCATTCCTGGTTATTTTATTTCAACACCAAAATCCAAGTTCAGGAACTCCCTATTTGGTTCCTTCAATGGTGGGATTTCTTCGGAGCAATTGAAGAAATTCTTACTCCAAATGCATCTGAATGTCTAAAACTGTTCAAAACACACTTCAAACCCACATAATATGAAAGACGTTTTCCTCCTCTTTTAATATTATGTTCAAATTTCTTTCTTTCATGGGTCTGTTCTTGGGAGTTTAAAATTTATTTCAACCAAATACAGTCTTATATTGTTCGGTCCTTTAAAGTCAAATGGTGGAGCAATTTCATAGAAGACCAAAAGATTTCCAAAGAGATCATTCAAAAATGGTTATCAAGTCAAAATTTTATTACCAACAAAGAAGTTACCACTTTCTTTGCCCAAAAATCAAATGCCCAGGCATTATTTGCCCAAGCAAAAACCAGAAGCCAATACAAAGAATCCTTACTTCAACTCGCAAATTCAATTATGTTTCCGACGATGACAGCAGTCCGATTCATTTAGGAGATGACAACGAAGATGACTGCCACAGGATTTTTTCCCCTGTTGTTTCCACTGATTGAAATCTCAAAAAAAAAATCCAAAATACCCCCAAAAAACTCATGCAATTTTACATCATTTCATATTGTTTAGTTTTCCTTTATTTCAATATTGTAATCAGTTTGTAAAGACACTTCTTTACTCCAAATTATTAGGGGTAAAACGGTAAAAAGTACTTAAAAAAAAGATATTGTACAGTATTTAAATTTTGTATCTAGTTTGTATATCAACATTTCTCCAGAGGACACAAAAGAAGATAAAGAAGACACTTCCCACTGAAACTAACTCAGCATTATTCAAAAGAAGACAAAGAAGACATAAAAGAAGATTCCCACTGAGACCAACTCAGCAATATTCTCCAAACAAAGCAACTTTCGGTGGAAGAGGAATCATACTCAAAATCCTGTGAAGAAAGCAGCCTCCCACTCAGGAAAGCAGCCCCTCCACTAAGAAAAAGAGGACCTCCCACTCAAGTCAAGCTGTCCACTTAGGAAAATAGAACTCCACTACAAGAAAAAGAATGATGCTGTTTCTAGAAATTAGACTCCTCATCCTTCTATAAATAGGAAGAAGAAGAGAGTAATAAAAACACTTGAAATTAGAGAGCAGATAATATACACATCTTGTACCAGTGATAACAGTTCATATTTCCGAAGTTTATTCTCAAGTTTTCTCAAATTGTAACACAAAGACTAGCAGATTGCTTTCAGTTATATAATCAAAAGCGTTTCCAAGTAATTTCAAATCATATTCTTGTTCATATCATGTTTTAATATTTTGTGTTAATTCTTATGTTTTGCCATGACTTAGTTATATATAATATGCATACCATGTCTTAGTCTTCCTATATTACTCTCCCTACTGTTTATATTAATATTTGTTGGTCCTATAACGTCCTTTACTGTTTATATTAATATTTGTTGGTCCTAGAACGTCAGATTTTGATATGACTAAACCATTTTTCCTAGATACATGGCAGAAAGTTTTAAGGTGTTTGAAATGTTGTTCAATAGATTCTGAAAAAACCAAAACATCATCAATATATACTATACAGAATGTAGAATAGTCATTGAATATGTCATTCATAATTCTTTGGAATTCGCTAGGGGCAGTTTTGATTCCAAATGGAAGGACATTCCATTCATACTGTCCGAATGGGACCGTAAAAGCGGTTTTATATCTATCTTTTAGGTGGATTTGAATCTGCCAAAATCCTGATTTTAAATCAAATTTGGAGAATATTACCGAAGATCTTAATTTTTGTAAAAGGTCTTTTTTATTAGGTATAGGGTATCATACCCATCTTAAGGCTTTATTTAGAGGCTTATAATTTATAACTGGCCTTGGTGTCCCTCTCTCAATTTCAGCATTTTTGTTTACATAGAAAGCTGCACAGGACCACGGGGATCTGGATTTTGATATGATTCCTTTGGATTCGAGATCGGTGATTTCTTTTCTGCAATGTTGTTCTAGGTCGGAGTTTATTTGGATAGGTCTCGCTTTTGTTGGTATTTCTTTCTCATCAAAATCTTTTTCATAAGGTAAATCAATCATGTGTTGTTTTCTATGCCAAAATGCATTTGGTAGGTCAGAACAGAGTTCCACTTCTATTTGTTTTAGTAATTTTAAGATTTTTTCTTTGATAAAGCGATCTTGTAACTGCTTCTCAATCTTGTGAGAGGAAAGGTCTTGTTTTAGATGGGATATTTGTATCTGTTTTCCTTGTATTAAGGCATTTATCTCGTTATTATATATAGAATATGCCTTTATTGTATTGAGGTTCCTTGTTTTGGGTTTTTCAAGAAATGGGAAGGTAAGTTTGGTGTCATGGGTTTTGAAAGTAATACCTTCGTAGGTGACAGTATAGGGGTTATCAAATTGAAGAAAGGTGTACCTAATATGACAAGATGGTGTATGCCTTTAACTAGGAGAAAAGATGTCTTAATTTGGAAGGTTTTATTATTGATAGAGGCATCAACCTTACTAACTACATTGAGGTTTGAGTTATTAGCTGCGGTTAATTTTTCGTTGGTATGTTGATGAAATCTTTTTGGTATTATTTCTTCTTTAATGCAATTCAAATCTGCTCCTGTATCGAATAAGGCAATGGTATCTAAGATAAAGTCATTTGAGAAGACAACCTTGACTTTTATGAGATATTTTCGGTAGGTAACTTGTCTTAATTCATATAAGAAATCTTCATCTTGTTCAGGAGTATTGTTTAAACTACTTAGTTGTTTTTGTTCGGTATTTTTCTCTTCTACTTCACGAACTAGAAGGACATTTAAAGCTTCAGAATCTATCTTCTGTTGTTCTTTAAGGATTTCTAATTCTTCTTTGATTTCTTTGATTTCTTTGTGTAGGTCTTGTATTGTTGGAACGAATTTCTGGTTGGGTTTATATTTTTTTAATATTGTGGTCAAGTCATATGTAGTTTTTGTTGATGGGAGAATAGAAGGTTATATTTATATATATCGATTTGAGAACTCTGTGAAGCTCAAATTTGCTCACAGCTGCTTTACAATAGAACTACTAAACTTACAGAGAAATGCTACAGAATACAGCTTGAAAATGTTTATGTGAAATGTATGTGTTCTTAGTTAGTTGGTTGTTCTACTAGCTTCAATTGGTTTATATATCACCAAGTTTACATGACAATAAGATAAGATAATAAAACAAAACTTATCTAGTCTAACTCCATGCTGTTTCACTACTCTATTCCAGCATCTTTGAAAATCTTCATAACTTGCATGGAAATGGTAATGCTTATTTGTTCTTAATTTCCTGCTTAACAGGCTACCACATTCCTTTTGCAAATACCCAACGCATGTGACTGTGTTGTCACAGTCAACAGATATTTGAACTTGATCATCTAACAGGTACATGCTTGTCATCCGTCGGGTAGCATTGTTGATTATCCGTAGGGTAGCTATTTGTCACTTGACTCCATTTCATTTATGCAGAATTACAAGACATCTAATATTTACATTTAATCAACCTATTCTGCATATCCACCAGTAGTCAATATGACTCATATGCTTCTACCAACTCTATACAAAGTTGTTTGCAGAAATGTGCTACAATCTAATTTTTACATAAGCTACTCACCCGGTGGATGTCAAATCATCGTCTGTCAGGACTTTATTGAATCATCCGTCGGGACTATATTTGATTATCCGTCGAGTGCTACAAAATTCACTAAGTGATATCTACTAAGGTGTTTTGTCTAACTTATCATCAAGTTCACAATATATTCCTAACAATCATCTGCCAGCTTATTCCAACTCAACCTGGATACCTAGATCGCACACTTGTCTGGATATCCTCGCTACCACCGGTTTCCTTTTTCACGGGAAAAATATAAACAAATTTGAAAGAGTGAGCTAACTAGCTAATCAAGTCATAATAACAACATGGAGAGTAAACAATGACCAATTGAAGCGATATATGGAATCAAGTTTATTGATAAACAATTATTAGAATTGGATATTCACTTTTATTTTAAAACCTAGGTTAGGCTGATGATCAGTCACACACTAACCCTGAACAAGGCTCCCAGCTTTGCTCTATATACTGGATTCAAGACACACATTGGCCTATTATGACCACGAATCTGATCTAACCACGAATCTGGTCCACATCCAATTCTAGAATCACAATGTGATAAGCAATATAAATCAGTAGTTGAATCATACACAACATTTATCTCGATGCATAGGCTTATGTAAACTTCCATGAAGGAATAACAAGGAAATAATAAAGGCTGGGTTTCAATCAAGGAAAGAATCATAAAGCAGAAGACCCAAGGGTTCAATAGTTACAAGATTTGGTATTCTATTATACAAGATATAAAGGTTGGTATGTTAAGCAATCTCATATCAAGAATCAGTATGTGGTAGATATGTATTTGTGGAGTAGTATCGTATAGGTATGGTTTGTATCTGAGAATTCAATAATCAATGGTTTATGAAGAATCGGCTTATGGCTCAATATCAATATGAATCAGGGTTTGGGTTAAGTACTTCAAAGTATTTGTAATAGAGGATAAGAACAATTTGGAAATAATTCCAACATAATAAAGAGAGTTCAAGAATACTTGCAATTTATAGTAAGAGAAAGTTCATGGATATTTGCCCTATCAATTCGCTTTCACTTTAGTAACACTTATCAATTGGCTCCCACTCACTGACCACTTATTTTCCATTTCTACGCCTCGCTTCCTCTGTTATACATCACATATACTTATCAATACTACATCTCATCTCATTCTATTCGACACAAGTTTGTAACTACCCTTCGTTTCAACCAAATACGATGTACGGATTGAAAGTTATGAATAAAACAGTCAAACTATGCACGTAGAACCATATTATACATCAATTGGATCACCTATAACACGTAGCACGTAAGATATTCAATTAAAATAATTATTTGAAGAAGATTCGGGGTTAAAATAATTTTTCGGGTATTTAATACAAAATTTTAAATATATTTTGGAATTAAAACGGGTCTCAGAATCATTTTATAATTAAATAATAGGTTTCGAATACCCGAACCTGACTTAAAAATAATTAAATAATAATTATCAAATTTTAAATAATATTTTAAAACTCGAAACTATTTTTCGAAATTTTTAAATCAAAAATAATTAATTAAATCTGATTATTAAATTAATTAAAATTAATTAATAACTTATTAAATTAATTACTTAATTAATATTAAATTAATCGATTAATTAAAATAATTAAAAACTAATTAAAATTACTTAATAAAATAAATCAGATTTATTTTTTAAGTAAATAAATAATTTAAAATAAGTTTCTGAATTTAAAATAATTAAATAAATATTATTCTGATTTTTAAACTAATAAACAATTCATTTTTAAAATAATTTTAAAAAGAACAGAGGTTAAATTATAAGTTTTTAAAATAAAAATATGGAAAATACAAAGTTTGGAAACTCGGGGGACTAAACTGTAAATATTACAGTCGTCTCCCCCCGTTCGCCGGAGAAGCCATTGCCGCCTGATGCTTTTCCGGCGACGACCACGACCACCCAGAACTGACTGAAAGTTCCCAGTCTGCCATAACTCGATGCTAGGAGTTCAAATCCGTGCACAGTGTTACCAGAAAATCATCGAAACGACGGGAAATAACCGTCACCGCCCAGAGTCGCCAGAATCTGGCGACGCGATTCCGTCGTCGGATGCACAAACCAATAGTATGAATCGACTCAAAACTTCACGATCTATACTTCTGTAACCTTAAGATCCACCCAGAATCAACGAATCAAAAGTTCCCAAATTTGATTAAGAACAATCATAGTTTTAAAACCCTAATTTCATTAATCCCAAAATCAATCTCAATTTTTTACATGTTATTGAACTCCAAATTAGTCATATGATATACCAAAATGACCGGGAAGAAAAGATCTACATGATTATGCCATCAAATTGTATAAAAAACTTCACGAACAAAAATTTCTAATTTAATCCATAAATAATTCGAATTAAAATAATTAAATAAGAAAAATATCTTGATTTCTGCACAAAAAATAGAGGGTTGATTTAGAAAGAGTTTTTTTGAGAGCTTCGTTTTGATATATTGCACGCCCGAATCGAAGTTCGATAACGCCTTCGTTCGTGGGTTTGATTATGAAGAACGCAATGTTTGTAGGGTTTTTCTCTGTAAATCTTATATGTTTACTGATCGATTATGATTTTACGAATAAAATGAAATAATAAAAGGGCTATATATATTTATGGAATATTGGTTCGTTTTGGATCGTATTGGAGTGATATATTAGTTGTTTAGACTCTAAGTAACTGCAGAAATGATCCTATTTAATACCTGTATTGGATAATTATCCCAACTGGGCTTTTTATTGAACACTTTATACGAAAATAATGTAATGTTATCGCGTCTTTCGAGAATACGGGTTTTGTTGATATATCGAAATAATTATCGTATGAAAAATTGTACGCCGGGACGCGTACGGGTCAAACCGTAATCCGGATCGAAAAAGTCAAAACACGGAAAATGTCTGGAATTACCAGATTAGGTTAAAAAGGAGTTTTCGGAAGAGTTTCGGGTTGTAAAAACGTAAAAACGGTTGAGGTTGGACGATTCTCGGCTTTATAAAACAATTTTGTAATTATTCAGAAAATAATTAATAAATTCATAAATTAATATAAAATCATATAACACTCCAAAAATTACCAGAAAAATACCACACTTATCTATATTTTATTCTGGACATATTATATTTGACATACTCACCTTTAATTACATATATACATCTATATGTCAATATCAATCAATAGATAATTCACCAAAAATCACATAATAATCATATAACAATCATTTATTGATAAAATAATTACACACGATATCCCGGATATTACAGAATTTGCACTACGCCATAGATTGCTTTAGGCAACCCCCAAACCGTGTTGCTATAGAACCAAAAAAATGTTGCTAAAGAACCAAAAAGGGCTAAGGCAACATCAAAGCTATGTTGACTCATAGCTAGTTAGTATAGATATCTATAGTAACATAGCAGCCACTCATTGCAGCATACCATTCTTTGTTACTATAGATCTGAATAGAAACATCTTTTGGACTCTATAGTAACACATATACTGTGTTGCAAAAGATCATAGAGTAATGTAAACATATTACTCTGATATTGCAGGCCCTGAGTATGCAACCAAATACAAAACCCTTATCCACCTTGCTGGTTCTACCTTGCTAGATCTGCTTCCGCTGAAGTGATTGCTAATATTGCTATTTGCCCATTTGAAGTTGTGAAGGTCCGTGTTCAGACAGCTAGGTTTTGCTAGAGGTTTGGGTAATGGGCTTCCCAAGTTTGTCAAGTCACCAATTAATAAAGTGGCAACCTGAATAACAGCTACATCACAAATTTAACATTATTGGATAAGTGTTCAGATAACCATCAATTTATATTAATCAGAAAATGCTACTAAAATAGATATTATACTTCTAACACTCCTCTCACTTGCACGTGTGAACCAAATTAAAGTCCTGTAAAAAAGACTTACTGGATAACATTTTGTTGTTTGATAAATATGATTCTGGTTCCTGGCATCCAACTTGACCATTAAACCGATCAAATGAAGCATTTGAAACATCACTGGAAGCAGAATTTGAGCCAAGTGAAGTGGAAAGAGGAATATTTATGTTCTGGGATGTTCCCACGGGTAGTCTTTCATCCATGTCCTTAAGCTAGCAGAGGAGGGTGATGTAAATATTTAGATGAAATGATAAGAACTGCTTAAAGCCTAGTGCATGCATATGACATTATAGTGCAGTTGTACTCGAATTAAGATTGGTCAAGTGATAGTCAAGAGAAAGAGGAAAACTTAAAAACAAACTACAAACTTTATTTCCCTATTCGAAGTAATATCTATTAGGCTATGGACAACCAAATACGATATATTTAAAAAAACTATAATCAATTATGTTTTCACATTAAAGAGATTCTAAATTATTTTGTTTAATTACAAGTTCATTACTCAAAGATGTGCATAGGAAATAGTGAAACGCAAATTCCAACTCATTTACATTTCAAGCCCTCTATAGTAGAGGGGTCACATTTACATTACAAATACTAAACACTGGTCTTAGGCTACAAATACTAATCACCGGTCTCAAGCCGACTAAATAAAAACTCTGCTCTGTTTATTATTAAGTCCACTAGCCTGACGGCCTTAAATTTCAAAACTAAAAACCAACAGTCAAGAAGCTGAGATTGCTCATAGGCCCATGTAGGCCAGCCCATGTACTAGAATCTTCCTAAGACTACTGCGAAACTGGATAACCATAGTCACCAAGTCAGCACTCTCAGAAGTAACTTATCTTTATAGAACCATCATGCAAGACTTCTCTTAAATGTGCTAAGTATTGGAAAAAACTAGAAACCTTAACATTTTAGTTTTTACCAATATTCTTGCATTCAGCCAAACTTTTTAGTAGATCAATTATTGGGCAGTAATCTATAAAATGGTAAATTTGCAGTGCCAATTATAAAGAAAGGACTACTTACAAAACTTGAGACACTATAGTAGTGACTTAATCACTTCTTTTGTTGCTTTGCATTTAGCAGTCTCTTCCCTAATAATTGTTACCGCCTCCTGTAACTTTTTAGTAGTTTTTTCAAGCTCCGCCTCTTGAAGTTGTGTTTTTCAGATTAACAAGAGAGTGAAATATCAGAGAGACCTCTTGAAACATGAGATCTTCCATGATAATACTAATACTTCTAATACCAATACAATTAGACATATGACCATTAGAACTAACCAATGTTGTAAACATCATACACATTCATACATGCTACATAAAACATGATGTTGAAATATAATATACGGAAAAGCTAAGAAAATAAAGAACTTACGGTAATATTAAAGAGGGCCAATCGAAAACCTCCTGAGTAGTATCATCATCATCGGAGGTTTTCACCTAATTATATACATACATATATATATATTAGTATTTAGAGCCCGCTGCGCTGGGCGTTTAAAGAAAGAATAGCTAATTTAACATTTTGCTACTGCAAGCAGCTACAGCAAGCAATTCAATAGCAGAATAGTCATCATCATTATGAATCCATGCAATTAGTATCTTAGATATGTTACCTTTACTAACAATGCCAACTTTATATTCGAACCTGAGGCCTACAGATCTATTAAAACCCCATTTTTTACAGTTTGAATAGGAACCTTTAGAACAAAAGCATACCTGCAGTGGGGATTGCAGGACTACAGGGGATGTACAGAGAAAGAGAAACAATCACATTAGGAATGTGCATAAAGGTTTACAAAAGTTGTAACTTTATGTTAATTGCACAACCAACAAAGGGAAAACACAAATAACACAAATGGAAATACAAAAGTAAGACAATTTTCCAAGCCCTAAGAAGCATGAGCTTGCTCCGTGGAGGGAAAATTAACATCTGATAGAGCATCCAGCGAAACCGAAGAAGCTGCAGCTTGTTCACATACGTTGTAGTCAGAAAATCATTTTGTTGTCTACTCTAATGTTACAAAGGAATATTTTAGAATTGGTGTACCAAGCTAACCTGAATATGCAGAGTGTTTTCCTCAATTTCTTCATCTGGAAAGACAAATCCATTGCAAATATTTGTGGCCCAAAAGATTTGGATGTTATTGACCACGTTAACCTTTTTGATAAACAATTTCGACAGGGAAACTTTCATCACCTCCAGCCTACAAAAACTGAATCTGTTAGCCGACGATACCCAGGTGTATCATATTATGAGAATAGAAAACTTACCAATTTAATAAGGTCTGCACACCTTTTTTGTAAGATTGCATGAACTTGTTGATCTGCCAGAATAACCTCAATTGATCATCAATTGATCCTGTATCATCATATGCGATGACAGATATGTCAAACCTGCAAACAAAATAAGCGAATAAATGAATTATAGAAGCGAAAAGTGTAATACTTGTATTAGAGTACAAATAAGGTATTACTTCATTTCCGGGTAAGGTTTCGGGTAGATGCAAGTGTCACAGAAAATCTCATCATCCGCCTCAACATTGCGGTCACAGGTAGTACAGGCATTATTGTACCATTTTTCCTTTTCCACAACATATCGAACCCTAAGATGAGCAAGAACTTCCATCTAATATCATGGATGTATGTTAGCAAACAAAGATGAAAAGAATGAAAAATAATGTTTAATTATTCATAACTCAATATAGTTAGCCCCCAAACTGGTAAGTTGTGAGACTTTCAAAATCTCCAACTTTCTGTGTTTGTCTGGAGCAAAAATCTGCCTGGCAAAAACTGGATTACATAACCTGTTGCTCATTTGGTGTGTCAGTTGTAATTAACTTGTTCATAAAAATAATAGTAATATTTTTTGTTGGGGATACTTACTTTTTTCTAAGCTGAACTATACTATAGTGGCTATAGTTCATGAATAATTCAGTTGCTGGGAGACTGGTTAAATCCACCTCGTCTGCGGTGATTATGAGTGATGATCATTGAGGTTAGACAAATATGAAAGGTTTATAAAATGAGAAGGTATATACTCACATATGACATTTACCGTTCCACAGTCCAACACGGCAACTTGACAGAATAATAATGATAGGGTGTTCAACACATTCCAACATCCTTCTTTCAAAATTAAGAGCATGTTGGTCCCAGAAAATAACCCTGACATTGGACCTTGGCCAGCAAGAAAAAATAAATTTAACAAAAGCACCTCTAAATAGAAAACATGTAGAGGCTATATAATTTTACCTCCCATCTGTTATAGTAAACTTGGATTGTTTCTGTGCAGTCCCATGTTTATTGATTAAATCAAATATTGTTTCTCAAAATTTTATAATACCCACAACATCTACACAGAGGTGAATGATACATAAATTAAAAAGAAGAATAGAAACTATTTGATAAGCAAACAACTCATATGGATATAATTAAAATTAAAAAATTTGCCTACCAAATAAGTAGTTTGCTTGGTCATGGACAACAATTCACTGTGGTCTGAGAAATCAAAAGCATTTTGGGCTATAGTCCTTCCATCATTCTCCATTTCTCTTATCTTTATCTCGATTGAGAAGATAAGTTGAACATCTTTTCGAAGGCAGCGAAATTTTTCATCTTGTTAATACGCTTGAAATGTAAAATTCTAAATGACATAAATATTTCCCACCATAAGCTTTGGTTCTAAATTATCTGCACACAGTCCTGGAACGAATGCATGAATCCGGTTGTCCTGCCCAAAAAAGAAAGTTAGTCACAAAGTGAAAAAAGTTAAACATACAACGAAAAATGTAACTGAGACGCAGCAAACTACCTTTTGATCTAAGAGAATGAGGTTGAAACTTTTGAAAATATCCCCAGTTCGTGTCATTCCCCTGTACATACGTAACACTCTAACTTTGATTCTAGAGTCATACTTATCTAACTTGAGAGCATTTAAATCTTTAAATTTTGATCTAGACATGGCTTGTAAAATTTATCTTCTGTTGAATGGTAGTGTATGGGTTATAAGAGAGTGACAAAGGTGCTTGTAGTCTTCTGAGATAATGAGAAAGTTAATATGGTTCACCATACTCTAACCAACCACCACAAAAGAATAAATAATGATTTGACAGCCTTCTTTGCCATAAGTACTTGGGGAGTAAAAATCTTGTACGTGCACCAAGAGATAATTTTTTAAATATAATCCACAATAAATTGTTAGCGTTTCAGAATTACTTCCTGAGTTACTCTCTGTTTTCACATTTTGGAAACTTGTTTTTTTAAATTTTAATCTAAGCATTATTACAACCTCATAACAATACACTTGAATACATGTACAACCAAAACCAACTACTTATGAACCAAACCAATCTAAAATCCCTGATAACCAACTCATCACTTTTAATGTACCTTTTTTTAGTTAATATAATCTACAATTCTTGTTCAGTTTTTTTATGGATCTTTATGTATTTTATATTTTATAGCAAGTGATTGGCATCTAATAAAAATAACCCAAAACAGGAATTTAAGTGATTCAGATGGTAAACACCATATTACAGACATAGTTGTCATCAAAATATTACAATTTGTCCACCAAAAGGTAATAGTCAAAAGATGAGAGCTTCGTCAACCTGCATGACCATAATCTGTGTTATCTTCCCTTTATTTTTCCTTCCTCTTCTGGAGAAAAAGGACAGTCTCAATATGCGTACATTAACATTATCATAGTTCCAAAGAAGAAGCTACTCACAGAGGGATGGCCTGATGATTTGGATCCAAGTTTCAAAGGCACAGCAACATCGACTTTTTTAGTCCGTGTTTTGGTGTTGGTGGATCTTGCTGTGTCAGGATTTCCCTTGTCACCATACTGAAATGTTTTTGGCTCCTAATAAAAAAATATTCGTTCATACAACTCTAGTTCATACCAAAAATGGGCAATTTATGATACAACACTAACCATAGATATAGACATATCTTCAGGAAATGAAGGTTTGTGTTGAGGAGTCAAGTCCCCCATGGGGTCTGGGCCCTAAAAAGAAATCACAAGTTCATGCCAACATTGTCTATGATAAAAAAACAATTCCTAATATATTGCTAACCTTTAAAATAAACATTGGTTCCGGAAAGGAAGATTCTTGTCCCGGTGTGAAGTTTGTTAATAATTCGGATGCATCTTCTATTTCTGTTGCCTCATACAATGTCGTATTATGCAAGCCTTTCTATTTTTGGACTTTGATTGTGAGAACATAATTTTTTCCCAATAATTGTAGCAAATCGGGAGGAAATGGCTTTTCTCCTGAAAGCTGTAATAGGAAATGAGACTGAAGTGGGAAATAAATGCAAAAACCTAGTATCACATTTTATAAAATCTTTACCTCCTTGTCAGGGTCATAAAGATCATCAACCATTTTCTGTATGATTCGGCTAATCTCGACATCTCCCATCATTATTAAAAGTGAACCAGTCTTATCAGAGCATGTACTCTGCAGCTGGAAACTGTATTGAAAAATAAAATATATTAATTGCACAAAGAGGTGCCTCAAGCTGTTAGCACTTAAAAAGTCACCTCTGTCGTGGATATGGAATCAAGAGGTTGTAATTGCTGGATTTCAGGTGTTTGGAAGGCACCACCAACTCAGCAGAACAACTGGAACAAAAAATTAGATACCATTGATTTCGATTAACCACATCATCCATTGTGACTTCGCATACAACCTCTCTCTGTAAAAAAGCACATAAATTTATAATGTAATATATAGATGAGAGTGTTAAAGTCTTATAGCTATAAAATGATAGCACCAACATCATTGTCGTCATGTTCTAATTTTATAATCTGGCCTAAATTCAGTACCATTTTTTCTACTTCCTCCACTACGCTCGATATCTCCAGCATGTCAATTAATCTACAAATCCAGGCAAACACATTTTTAAGTTATTTATACCCCGGAAAAAGGGTCTACAATCATGCTATTACTTTTTATTCAGAATGTCCACACTGTAGTGATCTGGCTGGACATATACTCTGGTTGCAGGATAATTTGTGAGCTGAGGCTTGCCTGCATAAAAAATTAAGACGATAAATTTGAGTTTGTGCAACACTTATATGTATACATGCATATAAAGATAAAAATATATTATCTATATCACATAATATATTACTAGTAACTATGAAGGCTTATCTGATTTTTGACCTTCAAATAAGGTAACCTTTGTACATGCAACTATGACTATAACATCACCACCAGGAGCCTTATCTAAAGATTTGTCAACATCAACAGCAAATTTGTCAAAGAGTGTTACATTCACAGTGCACCTAATAAACAGTTAACCAAAATGCGTAACATATCTTATTTACAAATACATAACCAGCTTCAATAACAATTTTAGTGAACAAACCTTCCATCAAGCAAGTCAAATTTAAGCCTGTACTTTTGCTGCTCATTCTTAACAGTGCGCACAATTTAGCGCCTATTTTTCAGCACGCCAACCATGTCTACATTGAACAAAATAATAAAATAATATAAGTTCGTCATGGAACCAGTGATCAGTTTTTCCTATCACATAATAACAAAACGTCATTACACAAAGCCTATTCGAGAAACAATTATAATGGGTAGTATACCTACTAAGAAGCGATTATCAGCCGCTAGCTTCTTCAGTACTTTCATGTGAAATAGATCAAATGCATACCTCTCAATTTGAAGTTCATCACCATTTGCAGCCTTTACTATCTTCGTATCTTTAGTGAAATATATATGCTTAGTGTTCCTCACTGGATGATATATTTCATCTCCCAAAAAGTCTTTCACCTTAAAGTTGCTCAAGATGTAAATCTGGCCTTCCTTTATATCCTCCTTAATATCTTCACAACATTTGGCATTAGCGTAAGCATGGATTCGATAGTTCTGTAACATATTTTTTTATTAGGCAATAGATTCATTATAGACTACACAAATTAAAGACCAAAAGCTGACAAACGTACACAATCATCGATCAGTAACATATTTAACCCTCAGAATTCATTAGTTTCTCTATTCATTCCTTTCCAAAGAGCCTGTACTCTAACACGACAAATCCAGTCATATGATGAAACCTGAAGGTTTATTAAAGAGTCATACTTGTTTAGCTCCATTCTTCTTGCTGTCACTGAACTGCAAAACTCATAATGTTAGTAGGTATAACTTAAAAACAGTAAATAAAAATGAAAAAGAAATGTGAGAGGTAGGTCGCAGTTACTCTGATCTGCAGGCGGCGGAGGATGCAATATGTTCTTTACTACACTCTATTAGAGGAGACTAACTTTAACAAAGAGATTACAATGATGTACCCAGCTGCTCTGCCTCACACGTGCAACCTACCTTCTATGTGTGTGTGGGTCCAACAAAAGAGAAAAAGTGTGTGATTTTTTAGATTTAATTATTTTTGTAACAATATCAGTCTCAAAGATCAATAGCACCAATTTTAATCTTTAAAATAAAATCTTATGCATCACATTTATCAGTTGAAAAATAAATATTCTTATATCTTATTTAATTTGAATAACATACCAATTGATTAACTGGACGCGGAAAAATAAAGAAGTAAGTTATTTCAGCGATGACTACCATATCAATGTGCTTAGTTAATCGTTTATGCAACTTCAAAGACTGGGAGAGAAATAGTATAAATTTAAGGCTGACAATAAGATAATAGACAAAACACAATAATTTTGGTGTTCGGGCAAAAACAGCATAATACAAATGTAATAATTGTATAAATTATCGGTATTTAGTCAATTCTGAAAAATTGTATTTCAGTATCAACTTTTGTGAAAAAGAATGGGCAAAGATGGTTGCAAATTGCAATGGATATGTACAATTGAGTCATTACAACCTAAATAATATATTTTACTGCCTAGATAATTGAAGCACATGGTGCATGACATGGGAAGTGATATTTCAAAACAATTCAGCACATGCTCTTCCTTCTTATCAACTCATAGAGTTTGATTGACAGGATGGTACAAACAGGGATAAAAATATTTGTAAACCGCAAAAGTTCAACGTAAATACTTAGAATCAATTACAAAGCAAGATAATTGCATACATGAAGTAATAAAAAGTATTGCTCGTAAATGATAAAGAAGACATTTTGATCCTTGCAAATAAAGTCTGCAAACCCTTCAAAGACCTTCAAATACCACTCGCCTCCCAAAACCTGAAAAATGCATCAAGGCATGACTTACTTATACCACATGAGCTCTAATAAAAAAGCATTTAACATGGCTAAGAAATGATGGTACCTATTTTGCAAGTTATCAACCCTGCAATAATTCGAATTGATATCAAGGCTGGTACAGAAGTGATTCGATAATGATTTCTCGCCTTTATAAGGATTACAAACAATTTTGCAACAGGACATTATCAAAATAACAGGGTGCTCGGTTGTTTCATAGAACATTTTCTCAAAAGACAGAGCAATCTTATCCCATAGACGGACTTTGATATCAATACTACAATATGATGCACAAATTAATGTATCGTCAATTATCTATTACAATATATATTACAGAAATAATTAGACCTAAAAATATATAACTCACATCAGGTCAGAGATTTCAAAATCTAGGTAATACTGGACTTCATTGTTCCTATTTGTAAGATATTTCATGGCTTTGATCTCACTCACAACTTCAACAACATCTAAGAAACATAATATTAAAATAGTTAAAACAAATTTAAATCAGAGAGGCATGATCCCCAACAATGAAATTTAAATTTTCAACTCACCAATGAGGAAACTCTCACAATCCTCAAAATCTTGAATCCTTTTGAGGTTGGTAAACGAATAAATTTGTTCGGGTATCAAGCCCCAAGAGTCAGGTAAGGGTGTGATAACAGTGGACGGGGTGAGCATCATGTGCCTATCAGCATCAAAACACTTATAGTTACCTATAAAATGCTGGACAATAAAGTTACAAATTTTGTAGTTTTTCCCAACCAAAAGCTTCTCGGGGATATCAGGTGGAACAGTAGAATTAATCCAAACGTGCATCCTTGTGCTCTACAAACGGCGAGCATTATAAGATGAACTAAACAGAAATATTGACAAACCGGAAATAAGCAATGAAACTTTGTACCACGGAAAAAACTTACACTTTCGTCCATTACTATCATATGTATTCCATTAGCTTCCTGTACAGATTCTGTCCAGTTTCTTGCAACACGTACCATGAGCATCCAGTTATATTTCTCATTGACCTGTAGATCTATGAGGTAGTCACACTCTGTCTCCATGCCTCCTAGTTCCATTCTTGCCCTTATGATAATAAAAAAATATAGTGCTAAATGAAAGAGAGAGGTAAGAAATAATGGAAGTGTGTAGTAGGTAGCTTTCATGAGTAACTGTGTGTGTAATGTATCCTTTTATTTATCTCACTTTTTATTAAAAAAAAAGTAATATATGGAACTCTACACCTTTTTCAAAATACATAACAAAAGCTTAATTTATATTCAAGTCTCAACATTAATAATGGCCAACTTTTAGAGGCACATAGAAAGCATTATTGGGCAGCATAAATGTGACTACACAAAGTAATTGCTAGAAGGCCTGTTTACCTTCATTTTTGTTTTTGTTTAATATTTTAGAAATTCTCTTTAGGACCCAAACCTGGATTCAGTGCTTCTGCAGTCCTTATTGTCACCATTGAAACACAATTTATGGTATTTACAATCACAGTAAGAAATTGCAGCAACCAAATACTATGAAAAACAAAAATTTTGGCTTAAATATTCTTTCATTCCATCACACAGACATATTTATATATACATCTAATTTTGTTAACAATCCCAAAAAAATTACTTCAAAAGGCTGCATAAAATATAATAATAACTGATTTACATTTAAACTACACACGAGGTAAATTGTAGAATACCTCCTTGTACACAACATTATGCGTTATATTATTCGGATGACCGCTTTCATCATCAACAAAAATCTTTAAACCACCAGGCGATGTAACTCTACTAACAGCCACGTAAAATTGTCCATGCGAAAAAACTGACTTAGGCAAATAAAGACCAACAGTGTTAAGAGATTGGCCCTGAGACTTGTTGATAGTCATGGCATAGCAAAGTTGTAAAGGCATTTGTTTGCGCACTAACTTAAATGGAAGCTTACTGTCACCCAGACATAATTCCATACACGGAATGAAATGTTTAGTACCTATAAAAGCACCGCATATTACCTCACACTCAACAAAGAATTTGAGACATTGCGTAACAATCATCCGCGTTCCATTGCACAAACCCAATATTTGGTTCAAATTCCTTATTAACATTACCACTGCACCAACCTTCAGCTTAATTTCATGAAGAGGCAACCCAGGTAAGATAACTGAATTTAGATACTCCACAGGGAAAGCGGCATTAAGATGTTGTTGAGTGCCACCAAAATCCTCTGCAACATCAAGACTGAAATAAGAAAATGTTTCACCAGGTAGCCTGTCCACTATCATAGAGTTGAGCTGACCCACTGTCTGGTTTGTGGGGGTCAAAATAGCACGCTCCCGTAAGTAGGAAGCACTAGATCCGTTTTCTTCAAAATTAGGATAAGTACTTGATATCATATTCTGAACTGAATTTTCAGTCTGAACATTACAAAACATTTCAGGAATTAAAATTTCATCATCAGCTAGTGTGATTAAATCGTCTCCATCATGCAGCGTTGTACCCTCACCTATATGATGCACCCACCTCGAAAAGTCCTGTAGTTGTTGCAATTCAGTATCGAAAGTAGCATCTTTCAGCCTCATGTTCTGTTTGAGGTCAAAATATGTTATAGTATCCCACAAGCGTGACCTAGTAATGCAAGCGGAAACAACCTCAGCACGATTACCAAGTGGTATAACATGCAAGAACAATAGTTACTCCACCAAAAGGAATATCTGCCTTCGTCAAATGAACGGACTTCATGATATCCCTCAATGAGCGGTCCAAACATTTGAAGGCATACCTATGCTGCATCGGCGCCTTATCCCAGATAATTAGTTTAGTCTTCTTAATAAGCTGAGCAATGTCAGAGTCGTGAGATATATTGCATAATGAAAACTCGTCAAGAACAATTGGAATCTTGAAACGTGAGTGTGTAGTCCGGCGACCAGGCATTAAAGTGGCTGCAATTCCAGACATGGGAACAGGAAGCACAATTCTTCCTTCCAACCTCAATCTGTATATAAGTGTTCGCCACAAATACGTCTTCCCACTTCCTCCACTCCCAAAAACAAAAAAAAAGACCACCAGCTTCACTGTTGACAGCCTCAATGACCGCCTCATAAACTCTCAATTGGTCACTATTACAGCTACTAAGCAACCGCCTGTGGTGCTCATCCATTTCAAGTGTGTCATAGTTTGTTTCCTCGATAATTAAATTATTGAAACCATGATTCAAGTAGATATCAGGGGGTTGTGGCAACTGATCAAAGTTCTTCAATGATTTTCCAACCGAGCGAAGCAAGTCATTCAGCTCTGAAAAATAAAATTAATAAATTAGAACAATAAGTATCTTTAATATTCCTTTACTGCCGAGATTTTTTTATGTAAGCTTATACAATTTTTAAGTAAGCCTATACAATTTCTCTGGGAGTCTGTCAGGTTTAATTAGGTTACCCTCTCTATTTGGCAATTTGCTGCTGAGATCTTTTTATGTCTGATGACTAATAGTTCTCACTACAGTTCATCGTCATTCCCTCAGGGTTTATGTATTTGAATTGGTGGTATTTTATTATTATTCTGCAGACTGCTATAAATATTAGGCATGGTGCCTTAAATATGTATAAATATAATAAGGCACATGTTAATGACTAAAATACAAAATATTAGAACAGTAGCAAGGATGCATCCTATCTAAAATAAGCTCCAGGCCTATAACAAAATTATGGAACAGGAGAAAAAACATACCAGCTAGAACATGAAATTGAAGCTGCTTCTCATTGAGAATAATTTTGCATTGTGAGTAATATATATTAGGCTATGGACAACGAAATACGATATATTTATAAAAACTATAATCAATTATGTTTTCACATGAAAGAGATTCTAAATTATTTGTTTAATTACAAGTTCATTACTCAAAGATGTGCATGGGAAATAGTGAAACGCAAATTCCAACTCATTTACATTTCAAGCCCTCTATAGTAGAGGGGTCACATTTACAGTACAAATACTAAACACTGGTCTTAGGCTACAAATACTAATCATCGATCTCAAGCCGACTAAATAAAAAATCTGCTCTGTTTATTATTAAGTCCACTAGCATGACGACCTTAAATTTCAAAACTAGAAACCAACACTCAAGAAGCTGAGATTGCTCATAGGCCCATGTAGGCCAGCCCACGTACTAGAATCTTCCTAAGACTACTACGAAACTGGATAACCATAGTCACCAAGTCAGCACTCTCAGAAGTAATTTATCTTTATAGAACCATCATGCAAGACTTCTCTTAGTTGTGCTAAGTATTGGTAGAAACTAAAAACCTTAACATTTTAGTTTTTACCAATATTCTTGCATTCAACCAAACTTTTTAGTAGATCAATTATTGGGCAATAATCTATAAAATGGTAAATTTGTAGTGCCAATTATAAAGAAAGGACTACTTACAAAACTTGAGACACTATTGTAGTGACTTAATCACTTCTTTTGTTGCTTTGCATTTAGCAGTCTCTTCCCCAGTAATTGCTACCACCTCCTATAACTTTTTAGTAGTTTTTTCAAGCTCAGCCTCTTGAAGTTGTGTTTTTCAGATTAACAAGAGAGTGAAATATTAGAGACACCTCTTGAAACATGAGATCTTCCATGACAATACTAATACTTCTAATACCAATACAATTAGACATATGACCATTAGAACTAACCAATATTGTAAACATCATACACATTCCTGCATGCTACATAAAACATGATGTTGAAATATAATATACGAAAAAGCTAAGAAAATAAAGAACTTACGGTAATATTAAAGAGGGCCAATCGAAAACCTCCTGAGTAGTATTATCATTATCGGAGGTTTCTTCACCTAATTATATACATACATATATATATATCATTGTAAATGTATGTGATTAATAAGTAACACAATAAATGGGTTAAAGGGATGACGTTGAAAATGGGTTTTTGTGTTTGCTGAAAAGGGTCAAAGTTTTGGTGTTGGTTTTATGAAACAGGGGGGTAGAAGAGTTGTTGAGAAGATAAGGAGAAGTTGAAGCAGTGGCACAAAACTCCAATACCCAAAATTGAGAGAGGGAGAGATAGAGGGAGAGAGGCGGAGAGAGAGATTGAGATACAATTTAAATAAATAAAAGAAAAGAGGTTATACCTTAAAACAATATATAAATCCTTGAAATCCTTGAACCCATTGCTCAATTGTGTTGCTTGAATGCAACCCCGAACCCGTATGAGAGCTTGAACCCACATCTATCTCTAATCCTAATTGAAATACTCTCCTTCAACCCTTTAAACCCTTAAATTTGTTGCTCTAATCCGTTGCTCTAATGTGACTCGAATCCAACACTCAACTCATTGCTCGTTGCTTTCCGCTTTCAGAGATGAACAAATTGTAAAGAGGGAAGGAGAGTAGAATTAATTTCCCCAAATTGGTTTCCCCCTATACTATTGTGTAAAATTTTCACTTCCCACTTAGTCAAAATAGTAGCCGCCCAACCCAAATTTTAGCCATTCGACCCGATAATTTCAGCAGCCCAGCCCATGTTATATTAATCTTTTTAATTTTATGAAATGAATTTTATAAGAATTTTAAATTACACTCATTTTAATTATTACAATTAATTTGTTATTTTATTTAATTTGTATAAGTTTAAAACTATTCATTATGTTATTTTATATAAAAGGTATTTTAGCTACTTCAATAAAAATTAATTGATATACTAATTAAGTAAAATTTATTAACTTTAAATTCACATATATTAGTTTAGTATATTGAAAATTTAATTAAATCATTTATTTGACAAGATTTTACAAAATGTTTATAAAATAAATATTTGATATAATCTTACTTTCCAAAGACAAATGCATGAATTATTTATCCAAATCAAATATTTATAAAAATAAATTTTGTTTTTAGTTTAAATTTATTTTTTCTTTAATTCTTAGTCTATAACAACACATTATATCATGTTACCTCTACTTAACACCTCAGTGGCCTATGACAATACAGTTTTATAGCTTTAGTAACCTTCATAGTGGTAGGTGTTGTGATAGGGTGAAAATTTCACATCTAGAGTATTAGAACGGAAAGATCCATTAGATAATGAACTAGTGGTTCAAAACCATCTCTGGCGATATAATGGCGCTTCCAACATTAAGATACCGGAAGACCTTGACGTGAGTAGACCTTATAAGATTCGCCGTTTAACCTGTACAAACACAACAAATTTACTCGCAGTTCCGAAAATATGAAAGTGGAAACTCCATAAGAGAGGGTATGGAGAACCCGAAGGGACACATGACTAAAGTAAAGTGTAACCTTATAAAATATACCGAATTCCTGCCAAGATGATGGATCCTGCCGTAGGTGCCTCTACATGAGCTTCGGTTGACCAAATAAGAACTGGTACCATAGGCACTTTAACGGCGAAAGAGGTGAAAGATGCAATCCATAGAAATATTTTGCTCCATTCACTAAATTCTGTGGTTAATGATATTTGTAAATCGGTGGTTCCTGTTTGGAGAAGAATCAACAGAATAGCTAATAGCATAAATGTAACACCCCCAAATCCGGGGTCGGGGATCCGGGTTGTCACGAGTTCCATTTCCCTTAACAACACCCAATCTTAATAAATAATCAACTACTCTGTACTGTGACCCCACAATAAACACACACACCACAAGTTATAGTCTCAGAGATGAATATCCAAAAATAATCACAAGTCGTTTTATTCCACAATTATATGCCAATACACCTTAAACAGGTTTCTGAATAAATTTACATTTCTTTGCCATTATTACAATTCATAAATATACATAATCTGATACATCAAAAGTTGAAAGCCTAGCCTATTGGTAGTTCCTACCTCAGCTATGGCGGCATCAGTGCTTCTAGAAAACTGCGGAACGTCTCCTAACCTCTTGCGAATCGGGAGCTTGGTCCGGTTCATCTTGTCTATCTGATATTGTGTGATGAAAGAAGAAAGCAAGGGTGAGCAGCAAGCCCACCAAAATAATATGTATAATGATTAACAATATATGAGCCTTCTCATAGTACTCATGAAAGTCTTGGTCAAAAGAAATGAACCAAGTTGATATCTTAATGCGATGAAGTCACAAAATATTCAGTATATATATATATATACATATATACTTTTCAAAATATTGGAAGTCCTCTTCCATGCACAATATACACAAAGTCCCAGTGTATAACTGTATAAAAAAATATCGTTGCAAGGTGATCTCATATATCTAACCTTGTCTCAACGTTTTTCTGAAAATCTTTGTCATTCATAAGACAATTATTAATTAGATATAAGTTTAAAAGATAAAGTTACAAGATACCCCAATATACTTATATCTTTCCAAAATACTACTTGAACTACCACCGTTCAAGTTATAATTAGCTTCAAAAGTTCATCACATAGATGAGACTATAAGGCAAGATTTGAATAGATTAAATCTTTAAAATATTATCAAAATAAAATGAAGTTACGAGATACTTCATTTGATGTAAACATCATTTTGAAAACTTGACCCTGCCAACACTCAACAATCGCCCAACCGTAGCCTTTCTATCGAAGTGCTCTGGGTAGTGTTGCAGAAATTATCCAAATGGATGATGAACTCATTACGGGAGTTTGCCGCGCCAGGAAGACCACTTACGATGATCAGTCGTAGTAGTACAACCCCACCATTTTCTACATGTAGAGGAGAACCTGTCGGATTTACTTGTCAACCGAACACTGAACTCCTAAGGAATGGACCGCCTTAGCGGAACTTTCAGGCCATTTGGGCCAATATAATAAGGCTGGGCCGGCGCTACTCGGCCACTTACGCCACTCCTAGTTCAGATGAAATCCATGACTCTGAAACGTAAAGCTTGTCCCCACTTTCCCCAAGTAGAAACTTGTTGATACGGCTCCACCAAGAAGTCGTATCTATTTGGAAAGGAGAACTCACCGATATTTCCCAGGCGATGCCTGTTAATGGATTAACTTGTTCCAAGAATTTTACTTCCCGAGTGTTGGGTAAGTAATCAATTCATTTATCAAAACAGCAACCTTGTTGCGAATATAAAACACACCACAGAGCCGGATTCCTCAGGTTTTGAGCGAGTATTTAAATCCCCTTCGAAAGGAGGATCTTAAAAAAAATGAGTTTTGGGATCCGCTCTAACTTTTAAAAAAATCATTTTGAAGACTCGCAAAACATTTTTAAGAATGTTTGGAGTGAAGCTGATTTAATGAAGTAAATCAGTCCCCAGAATATTTAGAAAATGTCTGAATATTATTATTTAAATAATATTCCCATAAAGAATAATCTTTATAAAATAATTGAAGTAGAAGTATTAAAACTTATACTTGAAATGAATAGCAAATAATCAAAGATATACTTATACGAAAGTAATATCTTTATTTGAATAATCAAAAGTAAGTTTGATTATCGACACCTTATTCTTTAATACAATAAAGAATATTATTAAGTAATAAGCGGAGTCATAATACCTCGGATGAATACTATAAATAATATTCATAAAATAAAGGAGTCATACATCCTCAAATGAATATCCAAGTAATATTCAATAATAATATAAACTGAGTCATAAGCCCTCGAATGAATATTCAAATAATATTCAAATAATAAAATAAACTGAGTCATAAGCCCTCGAATGAATACTCAAATTAATATTCAATTAAGTAAAATAAAGGTATCGAATAAACCTTATTCGATCCATAGTTTTAAAAACTATATCCATATATATATAAATATATATATATATATAATATACTCGGAAACATCGACTCCCGGTTTAGAGATATGTTCACCTTTTATCCCCTATACTAAGGGTATACGCAACTACTTGCTTATTTCTAGCATAGGTATTATGCAACTATAAGCATTGAAATCAACAGATAGATAACCAGATTACGAAACAGACATGCATATATACCATATCAGCATGCTCCAATATATCGCAAAATTTGCTAATAACAATCATGCACTATCACAAGATAATGTATATACATATATTTACATCACAACAACAGTATATCGGGTAAAAACTTGCCTGAGCGACTGGGGGTTACGAATGGCTCGGGACGAGTCTGGTAACCTATAAACAACAAGTAAGTTGGAATTAAACCAAAGTCACTTGTAAATCTATACTCTAACCAACTCAGACTCTAACGCTCGTTTTGCGCTTACTGATTCTCTTAAGTCACTCGAGTACCCTCGGCTCCACCATTTTTAATAATTTAACCTTTACGAGTTTTAAG
This sequence comes from Apium graveolens, assembly GCF_009905375.1. Lineage (NCBI taxonomy): Eukaryota > Viridiplantae > Streptophyta > Magnoliopsida > Apiales > Apiaceae > Apium > Apium graveolens. The sequence continues at coordinate 49,601,870 of NC_133656.1, forward strand.
GCGATTCCTTAGCGAGTGTCTTACCAACTGCCTAACACACTTACCATAAATGTTTCATGCATTAATTAACCCTTTTTGGTCTCTAACCTATGTTTCAAAGTAAGGCGAGGGGAAAAGTTTCGTTCGCGAAACGCCGTTACTTGAAACGGTCGTTTCTCCTAAACCGTGCATCGGAATCGAACGAAGTACATATCAAAACGAAGCTCGTAACATGAGCTATCTAAACATGGCAGTGGTCATAATATAGCAGGGGGTCTCGGGTCCTAATGTTATGCACAAAAACAGTCCAAAGAAAATCGGACGTTACGACGGCTATGTTTACGCGATTACCAATGTTTAAACTACTCCAATTAACCACCAACCAACTCATAACCATCAATACAACAAAACTTCACCTAAACCATACCACATCAGTCCATAATCTCCAAGGTTTTCAACTCAAACAACCACAATCACGACCTATGAACTATAATCAAGCTTCAATTACCAAAAACACTTCCAAATCAAACCAAACTACTAATAATCACAATCCATGCTTCTCATTTCACAACACCAACCATTAAACTTACTAACAAATAAAGTAAAGGCTAGGGTTTGAAGTTTATACCTTCCTTGGGAGGTGTTAAGTTGCTAGGAAGCCTTAGGGAGCCTCCTACAAGCTTGATCTTTCCAAAGAAATCAAGAACACAAAGTTAGGCTTTGAAGTTTCTAAAAGTCCGATTTAAAGAACTATAAAAATGAGGGTCTTACCATGATTATTTGGACGAGACTTGTGAACAAGAGTTGTAGGCCATCTCAATACCTTTCCAATGAGCTATAGAACACAATATTTGAGTGAGAAATGAAGGAGATACAGCAGTTTTAGTGTTCTGGTTCTGTTTTGGCCGAGAGCATGAAGAACAATGCCTTGGTTTCTTTTTGATTTTGATGAAAAATGATTTGCTTGGCTTGGTTGGTTTGATTTTTGTGTTTGTTTTAGTAAATTACCTAGTTGCCCTTGATTTTGTGTGGTTAAAAAGCCACCACATCTCCTTCCTTCCCATGTCATGCTTGTGTCATCCTCATGATGTCATCCTCCCCTCCTTGTCCTCTTTTCATTGGTTGGGTGACATCATCCTCTCTAATCCCTTTGATTAACTTCCTAATTGTTTGCCTAATGACCGCTGATCTGTTATACGGTTCGCTTAACTTTCGTTTTCGTTTATCGTTTGAAGGATCATACCCGGGATCTTATTACTTAGGTTCCCTTAACCTTTCTCAATATATTATATTCCTTTTATGATCCTCTCCTATAATCCTTTAATTTAAATCCTTTTTATCCTGTTACCTTTTTCTCAAATCTTTCCGTATCTAGTGTATTTCCGGGAAAAATCAAAGTGTTCGGATTTGGATTCTGACGATCTTTACATACACTTATATCCCATATAAAGTACTAATAAAATCTCAGAATATCCATATCAGAACCCCTACATAGTGTGGCATGAAAAGTTTTCTCATTCAGCAAAAACACTATTCATAAGGGTTTCAAAAATTTCCCAAAAATTGGGGTTATTACAGTCTCCCCTCCTTAAAAGGATTCCGTCCCGGAATCAGATAGAAAATGAATAGGGATACTCTCTTAGCATTGCACTTTCTAACTCTCAAGTAAATTTTCCCACATTGTGGTTCTACCATCAAACTCTTACTAGTTTGATAACCCTTCTCCTAAGCACTCGTTCCTTTTTACTCTATACCCTTCCTGGTTGCTCCATATAGGTTACGTCTGGTTGCATGTCTATGCGCTCATATGCCCCTATTTGTCTGGCATCCGAATTACACTTCCTTAACATTGATACGTTGAACACGTTATGAACTTGCTACAGGTTCGGGGGTAGGGCTAGCTCATATGCTAACTTCCCAAACGTCTTAATATATCCAAGGGTCCAACAAATTGTAGACTTAGCTTTCCTTTCTTTCCGAACCTCATCAATCCTTTTTCAAGGGTTTCCAAGGGGATACCTATAACATTACTAGGCCCCCTATTTCATACTCTTTGTCCTTTTTGAGTCAAATCAGCATACCTCTTATGTCCATCTTGGGTTACTACCAGCCGTCCTCTAATTAGATCTATTATATCCCTGGTCCTTTGGACTACTGCGGGTCCGAGCATCTTGCGCTCTACAACTTCATCCTAACATAAGGGAGATCGATATTATCTTCCCTCAAGGATCTCATAAGGTGACACCTCGATAATGACCTATGATCTATTGTCGTGATATAACTAAATCCGCGTTAAGTGATCATTCCAAATTTTTTCAAGTCTATTGCACAGACTCTCATTATAGCGTTTAGCATTAGAGCTTTTGCTTCTCAATACCCATTCTTTTCGAGTTCGTAATCGCTACTACCTTCCGTTCCTAATATTATACTGGTTATACTTTTGCTCGTTAGCGTTCTATAACCTTTTAATAACCACGTCAACCTTAGTATTACGAATGTGTTCCCATTCTGAATACCACCATATCTTTACTACTCCTTTTTCAGCTGTTTCTATTTTCGAAAGCTTAATCCTTCATATAGAAGTAAAAGAATTTATTGAGAGATGACTATGATCATGAACACTTGTTATCTCGCATAGTTAGTACAGAAGGTGGCCAGCCTTTAGTACTTGACAAGCAATTAAACAATAGTTGGTATCCTACTAGGCTTCTATCACACAGATAGACAGTCATTCGGCAATACCTCCCCTTCTGGAAGGGTTGTTCTTCTCAACTTACATGAAATGAAAAGAAGAGAAAAGAACGAACTGAAGAGAATTGTATATATAAAAAAAATATACCGCCACAAAATATCTGGCTTGGAACCTACCTTTGAACTATAGAGGTTTGTCATAGGAGAACAAAACATATACATATTTATATCAGCATCAAGTATTATAGCATCGTATTTCCCATGCCTAAATATTTCTATTCCGTCCATCATTCTATGGACCCATGCTCTTCCTCGAGCTTATACACAATCACCTTTGAAACTCCCTCGATTTCGAAAATTGAACCTGGGATCTCATTTTAGACATCACCGTTACTAGAGTTCTATGTTTGCACCGCAACCTTCCTCATATAGTAATACGACTCTCTTTTCATAAGAGGGAATAAATATTCAATAGGTAGATACTCTACTTAATTAGTCTATCAATGATAACTTATACACTACCACGACCCGTTTAGTAGTACTCAATCTCAACATCCATTCCAATACAACTCTCACGGTTGTAATCAGCTCGTTACTCGCAGAATCATTGCTGCCTTACTATGGTCCACCACTGACCCACTATCATCATTCACTTTCCATGAAATCTTAATAGCTAACCATACGGAGTCCATACATGTCGTATCAAATCCTTCTAAGGAGGTAACATAATCACCATTTCTGATTCATGAAGAACACTCCTGATCTCAAAGGTTCGTTTAGTCCTTTTAAAACATGGTCCAGGCTCATTCTCAAGATAGTACCTTCTAAGATAGATAGCCCGCTCATGGCGATTACACGAATTAAACCTTTACCAGCTACTATTACGGCTGGGTATTGCACAGTCATCAGAAGGAATGTCAATCTTCCAAACCATAATACAACCTTCACAGTTTTAACCATCATCACTGTATTCTTTTGGCACAAGCGCCTATAATTATCCTCTTACCTTTAAAGTGTCGGCCACCTCTTTGGCCTTTCCTGATATTAAAATTTCCTTACAGTCAATGTCACTTGAACCATCTCCAAATAAATTTTCTACCTTATTTCAATCACAGCTTATGTGAAAATGCTTTCCTTAAAATCTGATGAGTAAAAAACAAAATCACCATTTTTCCATAAGTTATTGCCTCAGTCTTTAGAGGTTAATCACTGTCATGACTGACTCTCAATCATAATTAGAACATCTTTTATCTTAAGTCCTAATTGCCCTGAATAATTTCGACCATTACTGGTTCGATCCATACTTTCTCGTGGTTTAACACGTGCCCCACTTGGCAACATTATAATTACGTCATATTTCCTTTATCAACATTTCTATTCTTGAAAATTTTGAATATTACCTTTCTCCTTGTAAAACCTCTAAGGTTATCCTTCAATCGTTCCTCCTGTATTCCCTAGATACAGGGCATATTAAAATACCATTTACTATTACTAGAACGATTGTCTATATACTTCTGAAAAATTTCTCCACTGATTCTTAAAGGTTGTTGCTACATTAACCCTTTCCAAATCATACTGTCAAAACTCATACTGTCCCTATTAAGGGTGAAATTCCAACCTTTATGCATTCCCCTAGGATTCATTTTAAGTTACCGATGTTCTATCCTTAATTCCACCTTTAAAAGGTACCTGCATCCTTCCATGGATAAATCAAGTCATATATCCCTGATAAGGGTGTCTTATTCAATCATTCCCACCTCGATAGTCTATACCTAACTTCATAATAGCATCCTTATTCAAATTGAGGTCAATCCATATGGCCTCCAAAAGATAACAACGGTCATCCACTTTTCTTTCTTGATTTGGTAATGATAACATGGATGTTCTGGAAGATATTGGTCATGTTCAACGTGAACTTCTTCTTAATAATTCCTTATTTACTTTTGTTGTTCATCTCAATAGTCATCTCAATGTTGGGATATCTTTCATATCTGGCGTCTCCCTTTCTGGGTATCATGCCACCGGTCTTACACTTTACCTTCTTGAAGGTCACTTCCTTCACCCAATTTTCTTAATTTCTTACTTTCTTGTCTCCTCAGTCTATCCGCGTCTCATTATTTATCCTTCGAATTATCTCAAGGTTTCCTCGAATCTTCCCAACTTATAGGGGATAAAATATATGTATCTCTTATACCTTCAACCATCAATTTAACTCATGGTGAATCACTCTCATCCGGACGATTACCTACTTTTCTATTTCTATTTCTACGAGTCTTTAGGGTTTCCTCATACCCAACTCCCTTATCATTCCTCAAACTCTCTTGCCTTTATATTCCTTTCTCTTATCGTTATTTCATGAACCAACACTACATAAGCATTGATTTCAAACATCCCGTCATTCTGGATTCGTGTCTTCAGAACGAATCTTGATAACTTTTACAACTTAGATTCATAATTCATCATACTCGTCTGCCTTTGTTCTGGCTCTTAAGCTTTTACACTGTCTCCATAACCTTGGGAAGTACTTTCCTGAAAACAATTGACTGAACTTAAATCAGTTTATTATAATCTCTTGCTCCGTGCCTTCCTTGGCCTTTCACCAGCGGGTGGTCTCTCTCTTAGGAGGGTAAGTGACAAAACAGTCTTTTGTGGTTCATCAATCATTTAGAATCTCAAATGATTCATCTATTTCCTTTAGCCAGGCTCTTGCCTCGACTGGGTCAGCTTGTTCCTTGGAACTCTGAGAGCTTAGCGACTTAAAGGTCATGAAAGAATTTCCCACCGCACTGTCTCCTCAGGGTGGTGGTTGGGGATAATAGTCTAAGTTCTCTTTAGACAGGTCCATGAATTTCCGTATAGGGGTACCATCTCGGGTCTCCTGTCCTTACTCGACTTTTGTTTCCTCAGTCTAAATATTTCTTCCTACTCCCCATAATTGGGGTCATCTTACATAATTTAAATCCTCATTTTCCACTTCATCATGTTATGGGTTCCTTTTGTCTTGGTGGCAACCTCCCTGACTATCACGTTCAGGGTTTGCTCTAACTCTTATTCCTCAAACTAGCTTTCATGTAAGATTTCATCTTTAAGCTCTTAAACCTTTGGAACCCAAATTCTATAGGAATACCTCATTATTCCCTTATCATCATTTTCGGTATTAATCTCATACCTATTTGTTGGCTCTCTGCCTTCATTCATCACTTTTACTGGCACAATATGTTCTTTTCCAATACTTCGGGCTGTATTGCTATCTCAAACAGCTTTTCGGTACCGGCTCCGGTTACCTTCACTACTATTTCCATTTTCTCAAAATCTCTTATAAACTCTCCAAAAGACATTATCATCTTGAGTCTCTCCTTTTTACTAAGGGCATCAGCCACCATATTGGCTTTCCCCGAATGATAAAGAATCTCCCAATCATAATTCTTGATTAGCTCTAACCGCCTCCTCTGGCGTATGTTGAGCTCTTTCTACGTAAGAATGTACTAGAGCTCCTATGGTTTGTGAATCTCACACTTCTCTCCATACAAGTAGTGCCTCAAATCTTTAGGGCAAAACTATTGCCACGAGCCCAAGCTCATGGGTGGGGATATCAAATTTTAAATTCCCTTAATTGTCTTGACGCAGACGCGATTATCTTGCTGTGCTATATAAGAAGCACCCTAATTCCTTATGCGAAGCATCACTTACAAATCACAAAATCTCATTTTCCATCCGGCAACGCCAACATAGGGAACGTCACCAACCTTTGCTTCGGTTCTTAAAAGTTGTTCTCGCATTTCTCTGTCCATTCGAACTTCTCAGTCTTACGAGTAAGCCGCGTTAAAGGGGCTACTACCTTTACAAACTTGAACGAACCTCTGGTAGTGACCGGCCAATCCTACCTCTGGTAGTCGACCCAACCAGGGTCATCAATTCATCAGTGGTCCTTTATCCAATCTCGTCAGGATCCTCCATGGGATCCTCCTCATCAACTATCCCTTCTAGGACAACATCCTCAACCGCTACATCCTCAATATCAACATCATCCGGTCCTGCGTTAGGACGCTCTATTGGATCCACAATCTGATCTCCAATTAGTAATAAAACATCATCGCGTTGATGTTCCTCAACTTCAGGGTTCGGAGTCCCGCTACCATATACGATAACGAACTACGCTTCTATCGCTACATTTATAAGGGTTCCCATAAGGGTTTTAACTGTCAGTACTACGTTAGGTAGTCCGACTATGAACTTGGCAAGAGTTCTTATTATCTTAGTGAACTTATTATCTTAACGTCCCATCATCTCTGAGGTTTATAACGCTTGGCTCTGATACCATTTCTGTAACACCCCCAAATCCGGGGTCGGGGATCCGGGTTGTCACGAGTTCCATTTCCCTTAACAACACCCAATCTTAATAAATAATCAACTACTCTGTACTGTGACCCCACAATAAACACACACACCACAAGTTATAGTCTCAGAGATGAATATCCAAAAATAATCACAAGTCGTTTTATTCCACAATTATATGCCAATACACCTTAAACAGGTTTCTGAATAAATTTACATTTCTTTGCCATTATTACAATTCATAAATATACATAATCTGATACATCAAAAGTTGAAAGCCTAGCCTATTGGTAGTTCCTACCTCAGCTATGGCGGCATCAGTGCTTCTAGAAAACTGCGGAACGTCTCCTAACCTCTTGCGAATCGGGAGCTTGGTCCGGTTCATCTTGTCTATCTGATATTGTGTGATGAAAGAAGAAAGCAAGGGTGAGCAGCAAGCCCACCAAAATAATATGTATAATGATTAACAATATATGAGCCTTCTCATAGTACTCATGAAAGTCGTGGTCAAAAGAAATGAACCAAATTGATATCTTAATGCGATGAAGTCGCAAAATATTCAGTATATATATATATATATATACATATATACTTTTCAAAATATTGGAAGTCCTCTTCCATGCACAATATACACAAAGTCCCAGTGTATAACTGTATAAAAAAAATATCGTTGCAAGGTGATCTCATATATCTAACCTTGTCTCAACGTTTTTCTGAAAATCTTTGTCATTCATAAGACAATTATTAATTAGATATAAGTTTAAAAGATGAAGTTACAAGATACCCCAATATACTTATATCTTTCCCAAATACTACTTGAACTACCACCGTTCAAGTTATAATTAGCTTCAAAAGTTCATCACATAGATGAGACTATAAGGCAAGATTTGAATAGATTAAATCTTTAAAATATTATCAAAATAAAATGAAGTTACGAGATACTTCATTTGATGTAAACATCATTTTGAAAACTTGACCCTGCCAACACTCAACAATCGCCCAACCGTAGCCTTTCTATCGAAGTGCTCTGGGTAGTGTTGCAGAAATTATCCAATTGGATGATGAACTCATTACGGGAGTTTGCCGCGCCAGGAAGACCACTTACGATGATCAGTCGTAGTAGTACAACCCCACCATTTTCTACATGTAGAGGAGAACCTGTCGGATTTACTTGTCAACCGAACACTGAACTCCTAAGGAATGGACCGCCTTAGCGGAACTTTCAGGCCATTTGGGCCAATATAATAAGGCTGGGCCGGCGCTACTCGGCCACTTACGCCACTCCTAGTTCAGATGAAATCCATGACTCTGAAACGTAAAGCTTGTCCCCACTTTCCCCAAGTAGAAACTTGTTGATACGGCTCCACCAAGAAGTCGTATCTATTTGGAAAGGAGAACTCACCGATATTTCCCAGGCGATGCCTGTTAATGGATTAACTTGTTCCAAGAATTTTACTTCCCGAGTGTTGGGTAAGTAATCAATTCATTTATCAAAACAGCAACCTTGTTGCGAATATAAAACACACCACAGAGCCGGATCCCTCAGGTTTTGAGCGAGTATTTAAATCCCCTTCGAATGGAGGATCTTAAAAAAAATGAGTTTTGGGATCCGCTCTAACTTTTAAAAAAATCATTTTGAAGACTCGCAAAACATTTTTAAGAATGTTTGGAGTGAAGCTGATTTAATGAAGTAAATCAGTCCCCAGAATATTTAGAAAATGTCTGAATATTATTATTTAAATAATATTCCCACAAAGAATAATCTTTATAAAATAATTGAAGTAGAAGTATTAAAACTTATACTTGAAATGAATAGCAAATAATCAAAGATATACTTATACGAAAGTAATATCTTTATTTGAATAATCAAAAGTAAGTTTGATTATCGACACCTTATTCTTTAATACAATAAAGAATATTATTAAGTAATAAGCGGAGTCATAATACCTCGAATGAATACTATAAATAATATTCATAAAATAAAGGAGTCATACATCCTCAAATGAATATCCAAGTAATATTCAATAATAATATAAACTGAGTCATAAGCCCTCGAATGAATATTCAAATAATATTCAAATAATAAAATAAACTGAGTCATAAGCCCTCGAATGAATACTCAAATTAATATTCAATTAAGTAAAATAAAGGTATCGAATAAACCTTATTCGATCCATAGTTTTAAAAACTATATCCATATATATATAAATATATATATATATAATATACTCGGAAACATCGACTCCCGGTTTAGAAATATGTTCACCTTTTATCCCCTATACTAAGGGTATACGCAACTACTTGCTTATTTCTAGCATAGGTATTATGCAACTATAAGCATTGAAATCAACAGATAGATAACCAGATTACGAAACAGACATGCATATATACCATATCAGCATGCTCCAATATATCGCAAAATTTGCTAATAACAATCATGCACTATCACAAGATAATGCATATACATATATTTACATCACAACAACAGTATATCGGGTAGAAAACTTGCCTGAGCGACTGGGGGTTACGAATGGCTCGGGACGAGTCTGGTAACCTATAAACAACAAGTAAGTTGGAATTAAACCAAAGTCACTTGTAAATCTATACTCTAACCAACTCAGACTCTAACGCTCGTTTTGCGCTTACTGATTCTCTTAAGTCACTCGAGTACCCTCGGCTCCACCATTTTTAATAATTTAACCTTTACGAGTTTTAAGGCGATTCCTTCGCGAGTGTCTTACCAACTGCCTAACACACTTACCATAAATGTTTCATGCATTAATTAACCCTTTTTGGTCTCTAACCTATGTTTCAAAGTAAGGCGAGGGGAAAAGTTTCGTTCGCGAAATGCCGTTACTTGAAACGGTCGTTTCTCCTAAACCGTGCATCGGAATCGAACGAACTACATATCAAAACGAAGCTCGTAACATGAGCTATCTAAACATGGCAGTGGTCATAATATAGCAGGGGGTCTCGGGTCCTAATGTTATGCACAAAAACAGTCCAAAGAAAATCGGACGTTACGACGGCTATGTTTACGCGATTACCAATGTTTAAACTACTCCAATTAACCACCAACCAACTCATAACCATCAATACAACAAAACTTCACCTAAACCATACCACATCAGTCCATAATCTCCAAGGTTTTCAACTCAAACAACCACAATCACGACCTATGAACTATAATCAAGCTTCAATTACCAAAAACTCTTCCAAATCAAACCAAACTACTAATAATCACAATCCATGCTTCTCATTTCACAACACCAACCATTAAACTTACTAACAAATAAAGTAAAGGCTAGGGTTTGAAGTTTATACCTTCCTTGGGAGGTGTTAAGTTGCTAGGAAGCCTTAGGGAGACTCCTACAAGCTTGATCTTTCCAAAGAAATCAAGAACACAAAGTTAGGCTTTGAAGTTTCTAAAAGTCCGATTTAAAGAACTATAAAAATGAGGGTCTTACCATGATTATTTGGACGAGACTTGTGAACAAGAGTTGTAGGCCATCTCAATATCTTCCCAATGAGCTATAGAACACAATATTTGAGTGAGAAATGAAGGAGATACAGCAGTTTTAGTGTTCTGGTTCTGTTTTGGCCGAGAGCATGAAGAACAATGCCTTGGTTTCTTTTTGATTTTGATGAAAAATGATTTGCTTGGCTTGGTTGGTTTGATTTTTGTGTTTGTTTTAGTAAATTACCTAGTTGCCCTTGATTTTGTGTGGTTAAAAAGCCACCACATCTCCTTCCTTCCCATGTCATGCTTGTGTCATCCTCATGATGTCATCCTCCCCTCCTTGTCCTCTTCTCATTGGTTGGGTGACATCATCCTCTCTAATCCCTTTGATTAACTTCCTAATTGTTTGCCTAATGACCGCTGATCTGTTATACGGTTCGCTTAACTTTCGTTTTCGTTTATCGTTTGAAGGATCATACCCGGGATCTTATTACTTAGGTTCCCTTAACCTTTCTCAATATATTATATTCCTTTTATGATCCTCTCCTATAATCCTTTAATTTAAATCCTTTTTATCCTGTTACCTTTTTCTCAAATCTTTCCGTATCTAGTGTATTTCCGGGAAAAATCAAAGTGTTCGGATTTGGATTCTGACGATCTTTACATACACTTATATCTCATATAAAGTACTAATAAAATCTCAGAATATCCATATCAGAACCCCTACATAGTGTGGCATGAAAAGTTTTCTCATTCAGCAAAAACACTATTCATAAGGGTTTCAAAAATTTCCCAAAAATTGGGGTTATTACAATAAAAACATATCCAAGTAAAGTATAAAGGAAAAACTGATATGTTTCTTTGATCTTTCTTTGTCTCGAACCCCATACCCATATAATAATTATAGAGTAAGGGGCGGACCCAAAGCGGAATTGAATGGTGGTGGTTGGTCGAAGCTCCAGTAGGTAGCCACTCCCTTCTTAGGGAACCGTACGTGAGACTTTTATATCATACGGCTCCGTCACGAGCTTCTGTCATCGGCCTTGTCATTAGACCACTATCTATGCATGTATTTTCTGCCTGGATTCTCGACCTACCCTACTCTAAAAATGAGAAGTGGTTCCTACATTCCCTTCCCATCCTTCATCTTCTATCCTTGATCGCTGGAAAGCATTCATTCCCCCCGTTCCAATTGTTGGAATGAGTGGAGCATTTACACCCTCCTCAGTCTTCTATGGTTGATTGACCAGGTTAGAGAATCAAAAGGAATAGCAAGGCAAGGTGTCCATCCGGGGATTCATTCCTATCCGAGAACCGCTTCACCAGGAACATATGGCAAAAGCAGTCTTTGACGGTCTTGGGGAACAACCTTGGAATTGGGAATTCTTGAATAATATGATAAAATAAAGAAGAAGAGTTCACCTTTCCCTGTCTTTGAACTACTTTTGAGAAAGTGAAAAGTGATTTGCACTATAGCTTCTCCCATTCCTTATTTCATCTTTGTTTTAAGTGCTTATGTAATGCCCCCAAATCCGAGGTCAGGAATCTGGGTCGTCACGCAATCCTTCAATCATGTGTAACCTACATTAACTCAATAATTCAATAATTACATATTACAGACCCCCAATCTCACACACTCACAAGTTATAGCCTTAGAAACGACGTACAACAAGTATCATCTGTTATTAAAACTCAAATGTACTTTACAGGATCTCACACAATTATTCATAACCTCTACATGAAGTTACAATAATTACGACTGATATCTTATACCTATCTGATACTCTGGCCCACCTGAGATAAAGATGCCAGGGATTCTCCCCATAACTGCAAGCGACTAAGTCCCACACCAGCATACTGGTTATCTGTTGTGTTGTGTCATTTAAAAGAAAGCAAGAGTGAGCTATTGTAATAACCCCAAAATTTTCAACTTTTTTGTAACCCTTGTGAATAGTGTTTTAGCTGAATGAGAAAACTTTTCACGCCACACTATGTAGGGGTTCTGTTATGGATATTCTGGGATATTATTAGTACTCTATGAAGTATATAAGTGTATGTAAAGATCGTCAGAATCCAATTCCGAACACTTTGGTTTTTCCCGGAAATCCACAAGATACGGAGAGAATTGAGTATAAGGTAACAGGATAAAAAGGATTTAAATTAAAGGATTATAATAGAGGATCATAAAAAGGAATATAATGTATTGAGAAAGGTTAAGGGAACCTAAGTAATAAGATCCCGGGTGTGATCCTTCAAACGATAAACGAGAACGAAAGTTAAGCGAACCGTATAACAGATCAGCGGTCATTAGGCAAACGATTAGGAAGTTAATCAAAGGGATTAGTGGGAATGATGTCATCCAACCAATAGAAAGAGGACAAGGAAGGGAGGATGACATCATGAGGATGACATAAGCATGACATGGGAAGGAAGGAGGTGTGGTAGCTTTGTAACCACACAATTTTAAGGGCAAGAAGGTAATTGACTAAATCAAATACAAAACAAGTCAACCAAGCCAAGTAAAACTCATTCTCATCAAAAATCAAAAAGCAACCAAGGCATTAGTTCTTCATTGCTCTCGGCTTTCTTACTTTTTAAAGGCAAGATTTTTCAAAATCCAAGATCCAAGCTTCCTAAATTGGTAAGATAATTCCCTAATCATCTTCATGCTTAGTTAGGACTATATCATGAGTTTAAGCCATTAATTCTTTCTCAATCTTCTTCATTTAATCAAAGAAGAAGATAATGAATAGTGTTTTCAAGTTTTTAACTTGAACTTTTTCTTGTTTTTCTTGAAGATCCAAGCATTCTTAAGACTTCTCCAAGCTTCTTAAGGCTTCCTAGCTCCACCCACCACTTCAAGGAAGGTATACCATCTCCAAACCCTAGATTCCTATATATTATAAGATGATTTTGATTAGTGGGTTGATATTGTAGCTTGTTGTTATGATTTAGAGTTTGGGATTTGGAATGGTAGTGAAATGGAATGGTAATTGTTGTGGTTTTGATTTAAAGGAACTTAAGTATGATTAAAGTTAAGTTTAGGCATAAGTATGAATAATTAAATAGAATTGGTTGGGGTTGTTATGATGTGATAAGGATGGATGTTGGTTGTATGTTGGATTTGAGGTTGGTTTGTGGTTGGTTTTGTATGGTTTAAAATTTGGAAATCGCGTAAACATAGCCGTCGTAACGTCCGATTTTCTTTGGACTGTTTTTGTGCATAGCATTAGGACCCGAGAACCCCCTGCTAGATTATGACCACTGCCATGTTTAGATAGCTCATTTTACGAGCTTCGTTTTGATATGTAGTTCGTTCGATTCCGATGCACGGTTTAGGAGAAACGACCGTTTCAAGTAACGGCGTTTCGCGAACGAAACTTTTTCCCTCGCCTTACTTTGAAACATAGGTTAAAGACCAAAAAGGGTTAATTAATGTATGAAACATTTATGGTAAGTGTGTTAGGCAGTGGGTAAGACATTCGCGAAGGAATCGCTTTAAAACTCGTAAAGGTTAAATTATTAAAAATGGTGGCGCCGCGGGTACCCGAGTGACTTAAGCAAATCAGTGAGCGCAAAACAAGCGTTAGAGTCTAAGTTAGTTAAAGTATAGATTTACAAGTGATTTTGGTTTAATTCCAACTTACTTGTTGTTTATAGGATATCAGACTCGTCCCGAGCCTTTCTCACCCCCAAGTCGCTCAGGCAAGTTTTCTATCCGTTATACTGTTCTTGTGATGTATATATGTATATGCATTATCTTGCGATAGATGCATGTTGGTTAATTAGCAAATGTTGCGATATATTGAAGCATGCTGATATGGTATATATATGCATGCCTGTTTCGTATTCTTGATTTATATATCTGTTGGTTCAAATGCTTATTCGTTGCATAATACCTATGCTAGAGATAAGCGGTATTTGCGTATACCCTTAGTATAGGGACCCAAAGGTGGAAAAATTTTCTAAAACCGGGAGTCGAGGATCCCGAGTAGATTTTGTATATATATGGATATGGATATATATATATATATATTTATATATATATATATATGGTTATAGTTTTTCAAACTATTAATCGAATAAGGTTTATTCGATAACTTTAAACTTTATTTTATTATTGAATATTATTTCGAATATTATTCGAAGGCGTATGACTCCTTTTATTTTATTATCTGAATATTATTTCGAATATTATTCGAGGACTTATGACTCCTTTTATATTATTTATTGAATATTACTTGAATATTCATTCGAGGGCTTATGACTCAGTTTATATTATTTAATGAATATTATTTGAATATTCATTTGAGGATCTACGACTCCGATTATTTGCTGAGATATATTCTGTATTTTATTAAAGAATAATGTTTCGATAATCAAACTTATTTTCGATTATTCAAATGAAGATAATACTTTCATATAAGTATATCTTTGGTTATTTAATACTCGTTTCAAGTATAAATTTTAATACTTCTACTTCAATTATTTTTATAAAGATTATTCTTTATGGGAATATTATTTAATTAATAATATTCAGTCATTTTCTAAATATTCTGGGGACTGATTTACTTCATTAAATCAGCTTTACTCCAAACACTCTATAAAGTGTTTTCGAGTCTTCAAAATGATTTTTAAAAGTTAGAGTGGATCCCAAAACTCATTTTTATATTTAAGATCTTCCTTTTTAAGGGGATTTAAATACTCGCTTAAAACCTGAGGGATCCGGCTCTGTGGTGTATTTTATATTCGCAACAAGGTTGCAGTTTTGGTAAATGAATTGATTACTTACCCAACGTTCGGGAAGTAAGTCCATCTATTGAGTCGGCATAAGCAACATGGGCTCAGTGGGCGTCCATGATAGTGTAAGTGGCTCAGTGGGAGTCCATCAAATGCATAAGTGGCTGAGTGACAGTCCAGCATAGGTCCTAATGTGGCCAGGGTGATGACCAGTGGGGAATTCGTCCATCTACTAGTAGAAAAGGTTACTAATGGGTATCTTTGCCTGATCAGCAAGATATCTGGTTTATGCCAAAATTCTTTTCCTTTCCAAAATTCATTGGATGTTTCAAACTCTGTTCATACTTTACATAACAGAGGTTCCAGGAAATGTTTTAGAGATATATATATGTGGATATATATATATCGGGACTAATAAAGTATCTCATAACTTTTTCATTCAATAATATTTCAAAGATTGAATCTATTCAAGTCTTAACTTGTGGTCTCATCTATGGGATGTTTTTCTTAAAACTTATAATACTTTGAACGGTGGTAGTTCAAGTAGCTTTATAAATGATATAAGTGTGGTGAAGTATTGGTAACTTCATTCCTTGTTTTTACATTATATATAGTAAGTAATTATCTTACACACGATAAAGATTCTAGTGAGTATCCATTTAGATACTTATATTATTGTTATCACTATGTATTATCTTGCGAGCTGTAAGGCTCACTCTTGCTTTATTTCTTCATCACACAACAACAGTTAGGAGAGATGGCCAGACTCCAGCAGACCCAGCGCAAGCGCGTGGGAAGCGCCCCGCGTCTTCCCGATGATGTTGTAGCTGCTATAGCTGCAGAGGTAGATCCATTGTAGTTCAGACCATCTACTTTTGAGAATCAAATTATGTATAATTATAACTTGTGGCAGATAATGGAAATTAACTGTAAATTATCAAGTAATCATTTTGGGTTGTAATAATTTTAAATTGTGGATTCAAAGACTTGTACTTATTTCAATTTCATCTCTGAGACTATAACGGGTTGTGGTGTGTGTTAGTATGGGGTCACAGCATGAGGTTATTTATTATTAATTAAGTGAAGTGATATTGTGGAAAGAAAGACCGTGACAACCCGGATCCCCGACCCCGGATCTGGGGGTGTTACAGAAATGGTATCAGAGCTAAGCGTTATAAACCTCAGAGATGATGCGACGATATAATAACAAACTCACAAAGATAATAAGAACTCTTGCCAAGTTCATGGTCGGACTACTTAAAGTAGTGCTGACAGTTAAAACCGTTACGGGAACCCTTATAAGTATCATGATAGTAACTTAGCTCGTTTAATGTGTAGGCGCCTGAGATAGAGGACCCAGAGATGTTCGAGCGTGAGCATGATGAGGCATTGCTAGATGTTGAGGATCAGGAGGAGCCTGAGATGGAGGAGGACCCTTCAGAGGAGTCAGAGACAGAGGTTATTGCTATTACAGATGAGGAGGACCCGGATGAGGTCCCAGTAGCTGAGGAGCGTGTTAGATCTATGGTAGTGTATGCTGGTATCCCTTTACCCACACTTCCGGTGGTCAGAGCCCCTACCCCTCCACCACTATCTTGGATTCCTGATGATGACAGCTCAGAGACCCATACTTCCGAGCCTAGGCAGACCGAGGAGGCACCCTCAGCGGCTCCGGATTCACCACCTCTTGACCCTGCCCACAGGCAGTCTTCGTTAGCTCATGGATATGTTCAGGATGTATTGAGGACCCGAGTGGCTGTTGCCGAGGGCCGACTAGATGAGGCCAGGAGGGAGTTGGATGCAGAGAGGGCGGGTAGGCGTACCCGAGCTTATGAGACTAGGGCTTCTATACCCCGATCCTTGAGGAGGGAGCTTACGGGGATAGAGCTCACGTCCCGAGCGAGACTCAGATCTCTCCAGGGGGACATGCATGGTAGGATCTCCAGGCGGCAGGCCGACTATATCTTCCGTCGTGCGATAGAAAGGGTTTGGGAGCTGACCCGCTCCGGTGTGTGATTCAGGATTGATGATGGAATAGTCTAGTTGTCTAGTTAGCCGAGGCCTTAGTAAGAGCCAATTTTACGGGATAGTTGACTTGTATATAGCATCCCTTTTTCTGACTAGACAGATAGACTCTTGTGCATCACTTTTGGGGCAGATGACTGTAGCACTGTTGTACTTTTGACCAGATCAAACTATGTATTCTCGCATTATGTATATATTTGTTTCCTTTCAGTTCAGTTCCATAGTGACGGGATCACTGTTTTATCATTATTATTACTGCCCTTCGTATTAGAACTTTCTTAAAATAATAGAATTGCGATATACGTTCTCCCCATTATAAGAGCTGTGCAAGGCACAATGTTGTATATGATTGTGACCTAACGTTGAATTTTCCCAATAATTGTTTTTATTGTTATCAGAATCATGCCGCCAAGAAAGATTGGAACTAGGGCGAACCCTGGATCTGAGGACCAGGGAAGCCATAATCAGGACAATAGAAACCAAGAACACAGTGAAGAGGAAGATGAGGATTATGTGGAACAGGATGACTCCCTGTATGAAAAGGAAGAGGAAACATATGATGTTGAGGGATTTGAGATAGAGGCTGAAGAAGGAGAAACCGAGGTTGAGCAACCAGTACCAAACCCAGGCATGGATCCCATGAGCCAGTTCATGCAACTCCTAAGGCAGAATTTGGAACGTCAACCCAACCCACCCCCTCAAGGAAGTAACAATGCTGTGGCAAACTCTTTCAGGGCTTTTAAGTCCCTTAAGCCCCCTGAGTTCCACGGATCAGCCGACCCAGTTGAGGCAAGAGCATGGTTAAAGGAAATGGAGAAATCTTTTGAGATTTTGAGTACCGAGGAGGCACAGAAGACTGTATTTGCTACCTACCTTCTGAAAGGAGAAGCTAACTACTGGTGGGAGGCCAAGAAAAACATGGAGACAGATGCTATTATAACCTGGGAGAGATTTAGTCAGTTGTTTCTGGGAAAGTATTTCCCGAGGTTTATGGAAAGCCAGATGGAGCTCAAGTTCTTGGAGCTAAAGCAGAATAACTTGTCTGTAGCAGAGTACGAGGCGAAATTTACTGAGTTATCAAGGTTTGTGCCGGAGTTTGTGAGCACCGAGGAAAAGAAAGCTAGGAGGTTTCAGCAGGGACTGAAACCGTGGATTCAGAATAGGGTGGCAATCCTTGAGCTTACGGACTATGCCACTCTGGTGCAAAAGGCAACGATTGTAGAAGTTGGAAGTGAACAGATGCAGAAGGAAAGAGAGGAGAAAGGAATAAAGAGGAAAAGTATGAGCATGGGTGGAGGTTCCGCAGGAAGGAGCTTCCCAACTAGATTTAATCGAGGAGCAGTGTCCCTACCAGGAAGGAACACTGGGTTTAAGCGGCCAATGAGTGTGAGTGTGAGCCAGGGCGGCCAGAAGTCAAGAATGTCCTATTCCAACCAGTCTCGACCCCCATTGCCAGCCTGTAACACATGTGGAAGGAATCACACTGGGGAGTGTAAAGGAAGGCCAGTAACCTGTTTTAAGTGCGGTCGGGAAGGCCACTATTCAACTAAGTGCCCATCATCAATCCCTGCCGTCATTCCAACCACCACTTGTCATCAGTGTGGACGCCCGGGTCATTGGAAGAAGGAATGCCCAATGAACAAACCAGCAGCTTCGGGAGCAAGCAGGGCTGCTTCTAATAAGCCACCTACTACGAGGACTTTCAACATGACAGTCCAGGATGCTATGAAAGATTCAGATGTGATAGCAGGTACCCTTTCTCTAAATTCAGTCAGTGCAAATGTTTTATTTGATTCGGGAGCAACTAAATCTTTTATATCAAAGGACCTTGCGCGTAAGTTAAGACTTAAGGCTGAACCCTTGATAGAACCCTTACAAGTAGAAATAGCCAATCATGAAATTATTCCTGTTAACCAGATTCACCCCGCCTGTGAGATAGGCATAGGGGAGCAATCTTTCAGTGTTGATCTGATTCCTTTTAAATTAGGGGAGTTTGATGTGATTTTGGGAATGGACTGGCTATCTAGCAACGATGCTCAGATAGACTATAAAGGGAAGAAAGTTAAGTTAAATATCCCCGGGAAGAAAGAAGTTATATTTAGAGGAAAGAGGCAGACGCAGAAATTTTTGACTATGGCCCAGGCCAAAAGGATGCTACGAAAAGGAAGTGAGGCTTACCTAGCCTATGTGGTGGACACGCAGAAGGAGGTGCCCAACTTACAAGATATTCCAGTAATCAACGAATTTGAAGATGTATTCCCACAAGACCTTCCGGGATTACCACCCGATAGAGTGATTGAATTTGCTATTGAGTTGGCCCCAGGGACGGCGCCAGTTTCAAAAGCACCTTACCGGTTAGCCCCGTTAGAAATGAAGGAATTAGCTATCCAATTGCAGGAACTCTTGGATAAGGGTATGATAAGACCCAGTGTGTCTCCGTGGGGAGCACCAGTTTTATTTGTTAAGAAGAAAGATGGGAGCATGAGGTTGTGCATAGACTATCGAGAGTTGAACAAGCTAACCATAAAGAACAGGTACCCATTGCCTAGAATAGACGATCTGTTCGACCAGCTAAAGGATGTTGTTTATTTTTCCAAGATCGACCTGAGAACTGGATATCACCAACTAAAGATTAAACCCGAAGATATTTCCAAGACAGCGTTCCGTACCAGGTATGGGCATTATGAGTTCTTGGTAATGTCCTTTGGATTAACCAACGCCCCAGCGGCTTTCATGGATTTAATGAATAGAGTATTTAAGAAGTACTTGGACAAGTGTGTGATAGTTTTTATCGATGATATTTTGATCTACTCAAGGACTGAGGCAGAACATGCAGAGCATTTGAGGATAGCTCTAGGAATACTCAGAGAGGAGCAGTTATATGCCAAATTCTCGAAGTGTGAATTCTGGCGGAATGAAGTACAGTTTTTAGGACATGTGATCAATAAAGAAGGAGTATTGGTCGACCCCTCCAAGATAGAGGCGGTCTCAAATTGGGAAAGGCCAACCACACCCACAGAGGTAAGGAGTTTCATAGGATTGGCCGGCTACTATCGTAGATTTGTACAGGACTTTGCGAAGATCGCAGCCCCTTTGACACGACTTACTCGTAAGACAGAGAAGTTTGAATGGACGGAGAAATGCGAGAACAGTTTTCAGGAATTAAAGAAAAGGTTGATAACGGCTCCGGTATTGGCATTGCCGGACGGAAAAGGAGATTTTGTGATATATAGTGACGCGTCGCACAAAGGATTAGGATGTGTGCTTATGCAGCACGGTAAAGTTATTGCGTATGCGTCGAGACAATTGAAGGAATACGAGGTTAGATATCCTACTCATGACCTTGAGCTCGCGGCAATAGTATTTGCTTTAAAAATTTGGAGGCACTACTTGTATGGAGAGAAGTGCGAGATTTTCACAGACCATAAGAGCCTCAAGTACATATTTACGCAGAAAGAGCTCAACATGCGCCAGAGGAGATGGTTAGAACTAATCAAGGACTATGATTGTGAGATTCTCTATCATCCAGGGAAAGCCAATGTGGTGGCTGATGCCCTTAGTAGAAAGGAAAGACTCAGAATGATAACGACTTCGGAAGAGTTGATAAGGGATTTTGAGAAAATGGAAATAGAAGTAAAGGTAACCGGAATCGGAACTGAAAAGCTTTTTGAGATCTCAATGCAGCCAGAGTTATTGGAAAAGATCAGATTGTGCCAGGAGAAAATAATGAATGAAGGCAGAGAGTCAATGACTGGAGAGGAGATCCATACTGAAAAAGATGATAAGGGGATAATGAGGTACTCCTACCGAATTTGGGTTCCGAATGTTCAAGAACTTAAAGATGAGATTTTGGATGAAAGCCATAGTTCAAGGTATTCCATTCACCCAGGAAGTACCAAGATGTATAGGGATTTGAAGGAATATTACTGGTGGCCCAACATGAAGAGGGACGTAGCAGAATGGGTAAACAAGTGTTTGACTTGCCAAAGAGTAAAGGCAGAGCACCAGAGACCCAGTGGACTTTTGCGACCCCTGGAGATTCCCGAATGGAAATGGGAACGGATAGCGATGGATTTTGTTGTAGGCTTGCCAAGGACGAAAGCCAATTACGACGCCATTTGGGTAATTATAGACCGACTGACAAAGTCAGCTCATTTCATTCCTATCAATGAGAGATACACAGTCGATAGACTGGTGGACATTTACCTTAAGGAAATAGTGACGCGACATGGAGTCCCAGCGTCCATTGTCTCAGACCGAGACCCCAGGTTCAACTCCAGATTTTGGAGGAGCTTTCAGGAATGTGCGGGGACCAAGTTAAATATGAGTACCGCGTACCATCCCCAAACGGATGGACAGAGTGAAAGGACCATCCAGACACTAGAGGATATGTTGAGAGTCTGTGCAATAGACCTTAAAGGAAGTTGGGATGATCATTTGCCGTTGATCGAGTTTTCTTATAACAATAGCTTTCATGCTAGCATCGGAATGCCGCCTTATGAGGCCCTGTACGGAAGAAGGTGTCGATCTCCCTTATACTGGGATGAAGTAGGAGAGCGGAAGATGCTCGGACCCGAAGTGGTCCAAAGGACCAAAGATATAGTGGATCTTATCAGAGGGCGACTTGTAGCAGCCCAAGACAGACAAAAGAAATATGCAGACCTAGCCCGAAAGGACAAGGAATATGAAGTAGGGGACTTAGTACTGCTGAAAGTATCCCCTTGGAAGGGATTAATGAGGTTCGGAAAGAAAGGAAAACTAAGCCCAAGATACATTGGACCTTTTGAGATATTAAGACGGATTGGAAAGTTAGCTTACGAGCTAGCCCTACCCCCTAATTTGCAACAAGTTCATAATGTGTTCCATGTGTCAATGCTAAGGAGGTATCATCGGGATGCCAGGCACATAGTGGAGTACGAGCAGGTGGATATGCAGCCAGATCTAACTTACGTGGAGAAGCCAGTAAGGATTATGGATAAGAAGGAGCAGGTGCTTCGGAACAAAGTGATCAAGCTAGTCAGAGTACTATGGCAGAATCATAATGTGGAAGAATCAACTTGGGAACTAGAGAGCACAATGCTAGAAAAGTACCCCCATTTGTTTTCTGTTTGATTCCGGGACGGAATCCTTTTAAGGAGAGGAGACTGTAATAACCCCAAAATTTTCAACTTTTTTGTAACCCTTGTGAATAGTGTTTTAGCTGAATGAGAAAACTTTTCACGCCACACTATGTAGGGGTTCTGTTATGGATATTCTGGGATATTATTAGTACTCTATGAATATATAAGTGTATGTAAAGATCGTCAGAATCCAATTCCGAACACTATGGTTTTTCCCGGAAATCCACAAGATACGGAGAGAATTGAGTATAAGGTAACAGGATAAAAAGGATTTAAATTAAAGGATTATAATAGAGGATCATAAAAAGGAATATAATGTATTGAGAAAGGTTAAGGGAACCTAAGTAATAAGATCCCGGGTGTGATCCTTCAAATGATAAACGAGAACGAAAGTTAAGCGAACCGTATAACAGATCAGTGGTCATTAGGAAAACGATTAGGAAGTTAATCAAAGGGATTAGTGGGAATGATGTCATCCAACCAATAGAAAGAGGACAAGGAAGGGAGGATGACATCATGAGGATGACATAAGCATGACATGGGAAGGAAGGAGGTGTGGTAGCTTTGTAACCACACAATTTCAAGGGCAAGAAGGTAATTGACTAAATCAAATACAAAACAAGTCAACCAAGCCAAGTAAAAATCATTCTCATCAAAAATCAAAAAGCAACCAAGGCATTAGTTCTTCATTGCTCTCGGCTTTCTTACTTTTTAAAGGCAAGATTTTTCAAAATCCAAGATCCAAGCTTCCTAAATTGGTAAGATAATTCCCTAATCATCTTCATGCTTAGTTAGGACTATATCATGAGTTTAAGCCATTAATTCTTTCTCAATCTTCTTCATTTAATCAAAGAAGAAGACAATGAATAGTGTTTTCAAGTTTTTAACTTGAACTTTTTCTTGTTTTTCTTGAAGATCCAAGCATTCTTAAGACTTCTCCAAGCTTCTTAAGGCTTCCTAGCTCCACCCACCACTTCAAGGAAGGTATACCATCTCCAAACCCTAGATTCCTATATATTATAAGATGATTTTGATTAGTGGGTTGATATTGTAGCTTGTTGTTATGATTTAGAGTTTGGGATTTGGAATGGTAGTGAAATGGAATGGTAATTGTTGTGGTTTTGATTTAAAGGAACTTAAGTATGATTAAAGTTAAGTTTAGGCATAAGTATGAATGATTAAATTGAATTGGTTGGGGTTGTTATGATGTAATAAGGATGGATGTTGGTTGTATGTTGGATTTGAGGTTGGTTTGTGGTTGGTTTTGTATGGTTTAAAATTTGGAAATCGCGTAAACATAGCCGTCGTAACGTCCGATTTTCTTTGGACTGTTTTTGTGCATAGCATTAGGACCCGAGAACCCCCTCCTAGATTATGACCACTGCCATGTTTAGATAGCTCATGTTACGAGCTTCGTTTTGATATGTAGTTCGTTCGATTCCGATGCACGGTTTAGGAGAAACGACCGTTTCAAGTAACGGCGTTTCGTGAACGAAACTTTTTCCCTCGCCTTACTTTGAAACATAGGTTAAAGACCAAAATGGGTTAATTAATGTATGAAACATTTATGGTAAGTGTGTTAGGCAGTTGGTAAGACATTCGCGAAGGAATCGCTTTAAAACTCATAAAGGTTAAATTATTAAAAATGGTGGAGCCGCGGGTACCCGAGTGACTTAAGCAAATCAGTGAGCGCAAAACAAGCGTTAGAGTCTAAGTTAGTTAAAGTATAGATTTACAAGTGATTTTGGTTTAATTCCAACTTACTTGTTGTTTATAGGATATCAGACTCGTCCCGAGCCTTTCTCACCCCCAAGTCGCTCAGGCAAGTTTTCTATCCGTTATACTGTTGTTGTGATGTATATATGTATATGCATTATCTTGCGATAGATGCATGTTGGTTAATTAGCAAATGTTGCGATATATTGAAGCATGCTGATATGGTATATATATGCATGCCTGTTTCATATTCTTGATTTATATATCTGTTGGTTCAAATGCTTATTCGTTGCATAATACCTATGCTAGAGATAAGTGGTATTTGCGTATACCCTTAGTATAGGGACCCAAAGGTGGAAAAATTTTCTAAAACCGGGAGTCGAGGATCCCGAGTAGATTTTGTATATATATGGATATGGATATATATATATTTATTTATATATATATATATATGGTTATAGTTTTTCAAACTATTAATCGAATAAGGTTTATTCGATAACTTTAAACTTTATTTTATTATTGAATATTATTTCGAATATTATTCGAAGGCGTATGACTCCTTTTATTTTATTATCTGAATATTATTTCGAATATTATTCGAGGACTTATGACTCCTTTTATATTATTTATTGAATATTACTTGAATATTCATTCGAGGGCTTATGACTCAGTTTATATTATTTAATGAATATTATTTGAATATTCATTTGAGGATCTACGACTCCGATTATTTGCTGAGATATATTCTGTATTTTATTAAAGAATAATGTTTCGATAATCAAACTTATTTTCGATTATTCAAATGAAGATAATACTTTCATATAAGTATATCTTTGGTTATTTAATACTCGTTTCAAGTATAAATTTTAATACTTCTACTTCAATTATTTATATAAAGATTATTCTTTATGGGAATATTATTTAATTAATAATATTCAGTCATTTTCTAAATATTCTGGGGACTGATTTACTTCATTAAATCAGCTTTACTCCAAACACTCTATAAAGTGTTTTTGAGTCTTCAAAATGATTTTTAAAAGTTAGAGTGGATCCCAAAACTCATTTTTATATTTAAGATCTTCCTTTTTAAGGGGATTTAAATACTCGCTTAAAACCTGAGGGATCCGGCTCTGTGGTGTATTTTATATTCGCAACAAGGTTGCAGTTTTGGTAAATGAATTGATTACTTACCCAACGTTCGGGAAGTAAGTCCATCTATTGAGTCGGCATAAGCAACATGGGCTCAGTGGGCGTCCATGATAGTGTAAGTGGCTCAGTGGGAGTCCATCAAATACATAAGTGGCTGAGTGGCAGTCCAGCATAGGTCCTAATGCGGCCAGGGTGATGACCAGTGGGGAATTCGTCCATCTACTAGTAGAAAAGGTTACTAATGGGTATCTTTGCCTGATCAGCAAGATATCTGGTTTATGCCAAAATTCTTTTCCTTTCCAAAATTCATTGGATGTTTCAAACTCTGTTCATACTTTACATAACAGAGGTTCCAGGAAATGTTTTAGAGATATATATATATATATGTGGATATATATATATCGGGACTAATAAAGTATCTCATAACTTTTTCATTCAATAATATTTCAAAGATTGAATCTATTCAAGTCTTAACTTGTGGTCTCATCTATGGGATATTTTTCTTAAAACTTATAATACTTTGAACGGTGGTAGTTCAAGTAGCTTTATAAATGATATAAGTGTGGTGAAGTATTGGTAACTTCATTCCTTGTTTTTACATTATATCTAGTAAGTAATTATCTTACACACGATAAAGATTCTAGTGAGTATCCATTTAGATACTTATATTATTGTTATCACTATGTATTATCTTGCGAGCTGTAAGGCTCACTCTTGCTTTATTTCTTCATCACACAACAACAGTTAGGAGAGATGGCCAGACTCCAGCAGACCCAGCGCAAGCGCGTGGGAAGCGCCCCGCGTCTTCCCGATGATGTTGTAGCTGCTATAGCTGCAGAGGTAGATCCATTGTAGTTCAGACCATCTACTTTTGAGAATCAAATTATGTATAATTATAACTTGTGGCAGATAATGGCAATTAACTGTAAATTATCAAGTAATCATTTTGGGTTGTAATAATTTTAAATTGTGGATTGAAAGACTTGTACTTATTTCAATTTCATCTCTGAGACTATAACGGGTTGTGGTGTGTGTTAGTATGGGGTCACAGCATGAGGTTATATATTATTAATTAAGTGAAGTGATATTGTGGAAAGAAAGACCGTGACAACCCGGATCCCCGACCCCGGATCTGGGGGTGTTACAGCTATATTACCCATCATAATAATGTACAGTATGAAATGACTGTAGAATAAACTCAAGTAAAACGTCATATATGATAATTATGTTTTATTCAAAAATAGTTTTCCTTGATGATACACACCTTCTTATGAAAAAAATTCTTTAATGGATTATTATCCTGCTAATACCTTAATGGTAAACCCAGCACCTAGGCTTGGGTTACGGTATTGCATCACAATTCCAGTTGGAAGAATAGGACATTCGTTGGAGCCACAACATACGATGATCAGTCGTACTACAGAGTAACCTATTCTACTAATAAAAGGAAGACACCTTCGTATCTCGGTTATCACCCTTGTCGCATTCGGGCTACGTGTCCCATTTTTGGGTATACACATACTTCACAAGTTCCTGAGTACATAGAGTACCTTCGCCTGCGGTACCTTTGGTAGTCCATCTAGAACACATAGTACTAGAGTCTGCCCCTCCCTTGTCCTTTAACAGAATTCTATCATATCTTGAGAACTCGAACCACATCGAAGTTACCCCAAGCGTTTCGCTTGTTGATAGAAACAACTTGTTTTATTAGCGTATATATGTATATGTATACGTACTTCCGAATTTTTTGGAGGAAGTACTTAGGATGTGAGTTGACCGTTGTCAACAAATAAGTAAATAAGGGGGAGTTTCTTTTGAAACTATATTCAAAATATTTAAAATTAAGTTGAGATAATATTCTCCGACGATCTGAAATTATTCGAATGATTTTCTGAAAATCAGAAAGTATTTTAAATCAGGTTTTATGATTTTTAAATCATAAATAAATCATTTAATAAATATTTAATAATTAAATATCAATCGTTAAATAATTAAACCTCGAATAATTATGCTTTTAAAAGAATATTGAAATAATATTCCTCAACTAGTTTATGTTGAAGTAATTTAATAATCTTTAATATATAATCGGGTTTGAAATAAATAATTGTTGGAGAATACTTCTCCCATAATAAATGAATAGTTAATTAATATTTATGATTCGAAAAATAAAATATAGTTGAGGGAATACGATCTTTGGAAATTGTTTTAATAAAAGTTTGAGGTATTTAATGTTTCACAAGTGGACATCGAGTCCCTTGGAATAAAATAAGTACGGACTTTTAATGATGCAAAACATCTCTGGGATGATTCCCGAGTTTAAACTCTATAAAAACTGACGGACTCTCGATCTTATAACTTATATATCACGCTCTACTATAGCATTTGTATTCTTAAATAAAACACCTCCGGAATACTTCCGGGTTTTCATAAAATTTATACTGACTGATCCTCGATCTAAAATATACTCCTCATATATACAACGCTACTCTCTAGCGTTATCGATTGAAATTCGGTAATATTCATATACCAATATCATTATTATATCATATGATATTATATAACATAATTCGTAAAATATCGTAAATATAGAATCATGTATATATCGACATTATTTGAAAACAAACACAACATAATAGTTTTAAAAAGGTAGGGTTTGAAAACTTGCCCAGAGTCCAAGACACGTTTCCCGACTTTCTCTCATTCCGGATTTTCTAATCAACAAACATCATAATCTTAATCAGTATTCTTACTCTCATCACCAACTTATAAATCTAATAAGTTCAATATTTAATAACTTTCATCATTCGACCGACTCGAAATAAGTATCACTCCTTGGTCGAAACGGACAGTCAAAGTGGTCTTCTAGATTTGACTTTACCGAATATTACTATTACGCGAATCGCACTCTATCACTTTTAATAAATCGTAAAATTAATATTTTAATACAAAACCACCTCCTTACGAACAAAAAAGTAGGGCTCCACCCCAGTTGTACACTATTTATTCAACAAATTAGATTGATTGATACAAGTTGATTTTCCGCAGTAGAGTTTAACCACCAAGTTCAGGGATAGTGAGTTGAAAGATTTCACAGTTATATAAAATGCAACCAGCCATGTCATTCAAAAATCCAGCTACGTTTAAGTCACCATCTACATCAGTGCCAAAGAGAGCTCGTCTTCTTATAAATCTACTGATACCACACAAGGAATAATTCCGCCACATCCGCTCACTTCCGTCTGATTCTTTTAGTCTACTATATATGGCAGAGGAACAACGGACTTAATGAAGCCGGCTCTCGTTCTTTGGACCGACCTATGACCGAACAACAAGGAGTTCGTCGCTCTTTTTTTCTTCTGTTACCTACTTTGACTCATATCTTCGGTATACCTCAATACAACTGCTACCCCCCGTGGGAGCCCGGGCCGTGTCTCCACCTCTCCAGACACAATATCTTGAGTATCTATGATGGTGACCACATCTGCTGGAAAGTGATGTTTGGACATAGAATCAAGTCCTTGTGAATGGGCGGAGCCAGGTGCTCAGGTACTTCAGAAGAAAAAACTGCAAAATCCGGTCCAATTTATCATAATCGATTAGTTAACATGTTGGTTAACCGTATTCTGAAACACGGAAAAAAATCATTGGCTTATCAAATTATCTATCAATCTGTGAAAAAGATTCTACAAAAGGCAGAAAAAAATCCACTATCTTTTTTACGTAAAGCAATACGTGGAGTAACTTCCGATATAGCAGTAAAAGCAAGATGTGTAGGTGGATCGACTCATCAAGTTCCCATTGAAATAGGATCTACACAAGGAAAAGCACTTGCCATTCGTTGGTTATTAGCGGCATCTTGAAAACGTCCTGGTTGAAATATGGCTTTCAAATTAAGTTACGAATTAGTGGATGCTGCCAAAGGGAGTGGCGATGCCATACGCAAAAAGGAAGAGAATCATAGAATGGCAGAGGCAAATAGAGCTTTGGCATTCAGGTATCTACTTCAAAAGAAACTTGTCTAAAACTATGAGTCACTGGCTCATTCTTCAACAGGCACGCGGTCAGAGCCCCGGGCTCCTCCCACTACTTGGGAGCTTACGGTTTCATGTTCTATTTCACTCCCCGATGGGGGTTCTTTTCACCCTTCCCTTGTAACGCCCCCAACTCCGGGGTCAGAGGATTTGGTCGTCACTATAAAACCTCAATCCAAAATAACCTGTTTAATCAAATAATAAATGCCAGCGGAAGATAATTATCATTTATGACCCCTAACTACTCCAAGATCTTTTAAGGTTACAGTTCTAGAAACAAGAAATCCAAATTCCACAAATAATTTTTCACTTTCTTTTAAAACTCTTTTCAACAAATACCAACTCAAAACTAAACCCACTAGTATAACTTCGAAATGAAGTATACTAGGCCCAAATAAAATACACAACTATTGTAATAACCCCAATTTTTGGAAATTTTTGAAACCCTTATGAATAGTGTTTTTGCTGAATGAGAAAACTGTTCATGCCACGCTATGTAGGGGTTCTGTTATTGATCTTATGGGATATTATTAGTACTCTATGTGGTATATAAGTGTATGTGAAGATCGTCAGAATCCAATTCTGAACACTTGGATTTTTCCCGGAAATCCACTAGATACGGAAAGAATTGAGAAAAAGGTAACAGGATAAAAGGATTTAAATTAAAGGATTATAGGAGAGGATCATAAAAGGAATATAATATATTGAGAAAGGTTGAGGGAACCTAAGTAATAAGATACCGGGAATGATCCCTCAAACGATAAACGAAAACGAAAGTTAAGCGAACCGTATAACAGATCAGCGGTCATTAGGCAAACGATTAGGAAGTTAATCAAAGGGATTAGTGGGAATGATGTCATCCAACCAATAGAAAGAGGACAAGGAAGTGAGGATGACATCATGAGGATGACATAAGCATGACATGGGAAGGAAGGAGGTGTGGTGGCTTTGTAACCACACAAATCCAAGGGCAAGAAGGTAATTGACTAAAGGAAGCACAAAAACCAATCAACCAAGCCAAGTAAAATCATTTTCATCAAAAATCAAAAGCAACCAAGGCTTTGTTCTTCATTGCTCACGGCTTTTCACTATTCAAAAGGCAAGAGAAATTCAAAATCCAAGATCCAAGCTTCCTAAATTGGTAAGATAATTCCCTAATCATCTTCATGCTTAGTTAGGACTATATCATGAGTTTAAGCCATTAATTCCTTCTCAATCTTCTTCATTTAATCAAAGAAGAAGACTATGAATAGTGTTTTCAAGTTTTTTTAACTTGAAGTTTTCTTGTTTTCTTGAAGATCCAAGCATTCTTAAGACTTCTCAAAGCTTCTTAAGGCTTCCTAGCTCCTCCCACCTCTCCAAGGAAGGTATAAACTACAAACCCTAGCTTTAGTTTTGAGTAATTAGGATTGAATGTGTTTGATATAGCATATGTGAAGCATGATGCTTGATTGGTTGAAGTTTGGTTGAGTTTGTAGAGATTAGTTGGTTTTGTTGCATTGTTGGAGTTGTAAATCTTGGTAATTAGTTAAAGAACCTAAGTAAAGCTTTTAGTTCATGTGAGGAATAAGTATAAATGGTTAATGTGGATTTGTTGGGGCTGTTATGATGTGGTTTGGAGGGATATTGGTTGTATGATTGATTTGGGGTTGATTTGTGGTTGGTATTGAATGGTTTAAAATTTGGGAAATCGCGTAAACATAGCCGTCGTAACGTCCGATTTTCTTTGGACTGTTTTTGTGCATAGCATTAGGACCCGAGAACCCCCTGCTAGATTATGACCACTGCCATGTTTAGATAGCTCATGTTACGAGCTTCGTTTTGATATGTAGTTCGTTCGATTCCGATGAACGGTTTAGGAGAAACGGCCGTTTTAAGTAACGACGTTTCGCGAACGAACCCTTACCCCTCGCCTTACTTTGAAACATAGGTTAAAGACCAAAAAGGGTTAATTAATGTATGAAACATTTATGGTAAGTGTGTTAGGCAGTTGGTAAGACACTCGCGAAGGAATCGCTTTAAAACTCGTAAAGGTTAAATTATTAAAAATGGTGGAGCCGAGGGTACCCGAGTGACTTAAGCAAATCAGTGAGCGCAAAACAAGCGTTAGAGTCTAAGTTAGTTAAAGTATAGATTTACAAGTGATTTTGGTTTAATTCCAACTTACTTGTTGTTTATAGGTTATCAGACTCGTCCCGAGCCTTTCTCACCCCCAAGTCACTCAGGCAAGTATTCTATCCGTTATACTGTTGTTGTGATGAATATATGTATTTGCCTTATCTTGCGATAGATGCATGTTGGATAATTAGCAAATGATGCGATATATTGTAGCATGTGATATGGTATATATGCATGCCTGTTTCATATTCTTGGAATATATATCTGTTGGTTCAGTTGATAATACCTATGCTAGAGGATAGCGGTAACTTGCATATACCCTTAGTATAGGGACCCAAAGGTGAAAATATTTTCTAAAACCGGGAGTCGAGGATCCCGAGTAGATTTTGTATATATGGATATGGATATATATATATATATATATATATTTATATATATATATATGGTCATAGTTTTCAAAACTATTAATCGAATAAGGTTTATTCGATAGCTTTAACTTTATTTTATTATTGAATATTATTTTGAATATTCATTCGAGGGCGTATGACTCCTTTTATTTATTTATCTGAATATTATTTGAATATTCATTCGAGGGCTTATGACTCTTTATGTTATTATTGAATATTATTTGAATATTCATTCGAAGGCTTATGACTCAGTTTATATTATTTAATGAATATTATTTGAATATTCATTTGAGGATCTATGACTCCGATTATTTGCTGAAATATATTCTTTATTTTATTAAAGAATAAGGTGTTAATAATCAAACTTATTTTCGATTATTCAAATAAAGATAATACTTTCATATAAGTATATCTTTGGTTATTTAATACTCGTTTCAAGTATAAGTTTTAATACTTCTACTTCAATTATTTTTATAAAGATTATTCTTTATGGGAATATTATTTAAATAATAATATTCAGTCATTTTCTAAATATTCTGGGGACTGATTTACTTCATTAAATCAGTTTTACTCCAAACACTCTTTAAAGTGTTTTCGAGTCTTTAAAATGATTTTCAAAAGTGAGAGCGGATCCCAAAACTATTTTTATATTTAAGATCTTCCTTTTAAAAAAGGGGATTTAAATACTCGCTCAAAACATGGGGGATCCGGCTCGGTGGTGTGTTTTATATTCGCAACAAGGTTGTTGTCTTGGTAAAAGAGTTTTTGATTACTTACCCAATATTCGGGAAGTAAAATTCTTGGAACAAGTTAATCCATTAACAGGCATCGCCTGGGAAATATCGGTGAGTTTTCCTTTTCAACTAGATACGACTTCTTGGTGGAGCCGTATCAACAAGTTTCTACTTGGGGAAAGGGGGAAACGAGCTTTACGTTTCAGAGTCATGGATTTCATCTGAACTAGGAGTGGCGTAAGTGGTCGAGTAGCGCCGGCCCAGCCTTATTATATTGGCCCAAATGGCCTGGAAGTTCCGCTAAGGCGGTCCATTCCTTAGGAGTTCAGTGTTCGGTTGACAAGTAAATCCGACAGGTTCTCCTCTACATGTAGAAAATGGTGGGGTTGTACTACTACGACTGATCATCGTAAGTGGTCTTCCTGGCGCGGTAAACTCCCGTAATGAGTTCATCATCCATTTGGATAATTCTGCAACACTACCCGTAGCATTTCGATTGAAAGGCTACTAATGGGTGGTTGCCGAAGCATTGACAGGGTCAAACATTTTTACTGGTGTATCCATTGAATGAAGTATCTCGTAACTTCATCTCTTTTCAAAATATTTCAAAGATCAAATATTTTCAAGTTTTATTTGTGGTCTCATCTATGGGATGACCTCGTGAATCTTATTATACTTCGAACAGTAGTAGTTCAAGTAGATTTCTAAAAATGGTATAAGTATAGTGAAGTAATTGGTAACTTCATCTTCTTTTAAAACTTATATCCAGTAAGTAATTACCTTACTCACGATAAAGATTCTAGTAAGTATCCATTTATATACTTATATTATTGTTATCACTATGTATTATCTTGCGAGCTGTAAGGCTCACTCTTGCTTTATTTCTTCATCACACAACAACAGTTAGGAAAGATGTCCAGACTCCAGCAGACCCAGCGCAAGCGCGTGGGAAGCATCCCGCGTCTTCCCGATGATGTTGTGGCTGCTATAGCTGCAGAGGTAGATCTATTGGTAGATCAGGCATTCTATTTTTGAGAATCAAATTATGTATAATTATAACTTGTGGCAGATAATGGCAATTAACTGTAAATTTATCAAGTAATCATTTTGGGTTGTAATAACTTTTAAATTGTGGATTCAAAGACTTGTACTTATTTAAATTTCATCTCTGAGACTATAACGGGTTGTGGTGTGTGTTAGTGTGGGGTCACAGCATAAGGTTATTATTATTAATTAAGTGAAGTGATATTGTGGAAAGAAAGACCGTGACGACCCGGATCCCCGACCCCGGATCTGGGGGTGTTACAACTATAATATAATATAATATAAACAACTTTACACAATAAAACTTACACTAGCCCGCAACCCTGGATCAATCACCTTCCAAAAAGCTTCGTCTTTGTTTCCTCGATTTACACAGCTAAACAGCGCAAGCTAATCCTCACTGGAGGTTAAATTTAAAAACAGGCAAGTATGAGCGAAAGAAATGCTCAGCAAGTTCATTATAGTAAATATCGGGTCATTTTGATAAAAAAAAACTAACATCTGCATCAGTGCAGATCATTTAGAAATCATAATTGCTGAATCATAAAATTTTAGTTGAGGAATCCCAGAATTGATTCCTTAATCGTATTCAAAACCATTTTGATATTTGTGAGCGAAACGCTTCAGCACTACTTTGAATCTTGACGAGAATAAAACTCGTAAAATAGTGTTTACGGAAATATCGTAAACAACAATAACATGAAACAATGATTATAGAGTGGATCATAAACTCATTCAAAACCGAACTCTTCAAATTAATACTTACTTTGCTGTTATATCAAATTAGATATCAATACGAACTTTGATGCTCACAACACCCATACTGAAGTCAACATCAATCATCTATACTAATACCACCTTTGATATTTAACAATAACGTAAGTATAAGCAAAATAAGAAACTGAATCAAAACCACATTTCATCTTTTATCCAAAAATAAAATACTCAATAAATCATTCCTTGTAAGATGTCAAAATCAATATAATAATTTCGATTGGAACCAAATTATGCACTATGCTGTTCCTGATGATCAGTCATGAAACAGCACCGGTATCCCGCAGTATACCGTAAATATAGGTACTACCCGTATCCCGAAGACATACGGTACCTATAGGGCGCCAGAAAAAGGTATAACTAGCCTTGTAAGATATTACACTTCTGTATTGCACTTCCGTATAATAGCGCACGCTGGACCGGTGCCTCGGCCTCTTACGCTACCAGTAACCATCAAATCTCAAAACCTTTTATTGAAAAGGGGTCATAATACTCGACACCCGAAATAATTTTATTCCCCCATTTTTCGGAATTAAAACAAGTCTCCGAATAATTTATAACTAAATAATAGTGCTCGAACACTCGAAATAATTTTATAAGAATTATTGAGCCTGGAAAATAATTTAAAATAATATTCTCTTGGAAATCGGACAGCACCTCCTCTATTTCTCGGAATGCCAGTCGATATCATATCGACACAACCAACAACAATCAACACAATAATTTATATTTACGCGTATAAACACTCCAGAAATGAATAACACGGCCACCTGAACCAAAACTCGGACCAAAAGTGACTTCTCCAACAATTTCTAAAAAATATGAAATAAATATATAAACATTAACATGCTATAATATACACAAGTACGAAGGCGGAATTTCGGAATCGTTACCCAAAATAAATTCTGATCACCCCGAAGAGAAAATCTGATGTCCGGAAAATATCTCCAGAAAAATCCGAAATTAATAGCGATAGATATATACACACTGAGATGCCATGTGGAGTAATCACCACCTCCAAACTCTTTTTCTACGCCCCGAAAATAAATTAAAATGGAAATATAACGGAAATATGCCCCGCAATTTTTCTTCTCAAAACCTTGCAATATATATACCTATGCGTAGGTATCGAAGCGCTGATCGTTTATATATATACCAATTGAAATTTGGATATACGGTTGAGAAGATATGAATTTTTGAAAATTAAAAGTATATAAACAGGGAGAGAGACAGAGAGACAGAGGGGGGAGAGACTTTTTGGTAAAAGAAAATTGGGAGGGGGGGGTTTGTTTAGTTCACGGGTGGCAGGTGGGGTGGTGGCCTCCTGCCACGTTTTCTCTTTTGTTTTTATTTTTTGTTTTTTTTATTTTTTGTTTTTTTTCAACAGATCACAGCAACGTATCCTTATTTATATCTGAAAATTTTGTTTTTTTTTTGCCCCGCATTTCTCAACTTATCGAATAAACGCGCAGGTAAATAAAATCAGAAAATTACCAAACAAATTCTAAAATTCTCAGAATAATTAAAAACTAATAAAATAAAATTTTTATAATTTTTAAAGCATTTTTGACTTGCGCGTTATACCCGCATTACACAATTTAACGAACCGAGCTGCACTTGAAACAAATTCAGAAAATCACAAAAATAGTCTTAAAATGTTACAAATATCCCGAAGTTTATAAAAACATAAATTTCGAAATTTTAAAATAATTTTTGAAACACAATTTATACCCGCTTTTATCAATTAAACGATTCAACGCGCGGTTAAAATTAATCCTAAAAATTCCCAAAATAATTTTGAAATTCTCAGAATATTTCAAACTTAAATAAATATGAGTTTCATAATTTTTGAAGAATTTTGGAATTAAATATGGATTTTATAAATAAATAAAATCTAAAAATCATACAGGGCTAAATAATTGATGAAATATTGATTTCTAAATTTTATAAAATCCCAAAAATAATTATTGTAATTATAAAGTCATAAAAATATTTTTGAAAGATAATTTAAATATTTATGAAATTAGATTTTCAATAAAATCACTTTTAAAGACAAAAACAAAATGATACGACTCAGTAATTTATAATACAAATAATCCTCAATCACAACTAAGTCCCACACAATTAATATTACATACAACACATAGCAGACATAATATCCATCCAATCCCCACTATTACTAAACGAACTCAATTTACCGATATCAATAAAATGATCGGTTTTCAAATAAACTTTTGAAAATAATACATTTAAGTAAATATTTTCAGATATTAACAAGCACCGATATAACACTCAACAATTAGCACATTACCAATTAATAACACAAACTCGTCAAATAGGAATAAAATATCCACCATTTTATTCCTTCTAAATCAGAAAATCACATAAACATATTCAAATATTAATAATAATAATTCTGAAAATACGGGATATCACATCCCTCACGGTACTACTTCTCTATCGGTCACTCAGGAGTATTTAGCCTTGCAAGATGGTCCTTGATGAACACGGGCTTAGTCAAGTAGAACCGGGTTACACTGCTTGATGCGCGACTATCTTGGTTAGAACCAATTTTTAAATTTTGTTCGGGTTCGATCAGGGACAAAAGAAAGATGCTTTCTATAAGAAGAGGCACGATAGCGAAGAGAAATCCATCTCAATTTTAAAATAGCATTGTCTTGGGCATGCAACCCAAAAATATAGAAAGACCGCTAGCTCGAAGCAAATTTCCTTTCATCCTCTCCTGGATATCTCATGCTGGGAAGCTAGATGTCACCTGCGCTGACTCAAGGCACTTTAAGTCGCTATCTATCTGAAGAACCTAGGTGCCCTACCTATTTATTGCAAAGTAGTTGTCCGAAGAAGATCCTTCTCCTTCCCTTTTTTTCAAGAGAAAAGGAGGATCCAGACAAAATTGATGAAACGGAATAGATGCGAGTGAATGGAAAGAAAAAATAAAGGATGAATTCCACTTTACAGAGACACGCTATAACAATAGCCCATCTAGAATCCCTCTTTTTTCCGATCCAGTTCCTCCACCACCGTGAACCCTGGGCATTCCCTTGACTCGTATTGATGAGAATGTTGCTCTGCGGGAAATCGAACAAAAAGCTGCCAAATTGGCCTATTTCTTGCGTTTACCGATTGAAGTTTTTTGAGAAATGAGCTAAGAGAGTGAATACTTTTTCAGCAGAAAGGAAAAACTAAAGAATGTAGGCTTATACAGCTATACAGTCTAGTAGCAAATATTACAAAGTAGCTATATTGTATACAGAGAATACCTTCTTAGATGTCCTTTAATCTATGCCATGAAACCCTAATGGTGCTTCTCGGCACTAGGTAAACAACCTTCTCTATTCCTCCTTACCAACTACCTAATCTTGAGGATTATCGTTCAACGGCTAAACACGAAACAAAAAAGGGCCTAGTATCCCTACTTACTATTATAGTAAATGTAATATTAATATGTGCCTTGAAGAGAAATATTTATTCGAGAAATCATAAACTCACACTAGTATTCTTATCTAATTGAAATAGTCCCCGGAGGGACTCCCCGAATGACCGCATCGAGGAATTCTATCTACTCCGTGCAACTATTGTTGTTGATCCTGCAGACCCTGCCCAAAGATAAACGCGCCTCTGCTAGGACAGCGCGTGGAATGGCCGAGAGCGGACCTTTTTGGATATATAATCCAAGTCGAGAGTAGAGTTATGGGAACAACCGTCTGATGGAAAATGACTTTCATGTTCGGTTCAGAGAGCACTTTTTTCTTGAGAATTCGTCTTTCCCTTTCGTGTGAATTCCCCAGTGGTAAATTAAAAACTTTTGGGCCCTATCTATTCCATCTCTCGAGCCCCGAAGAAAACCACCCACCCCCTGGATTCCATATCTCTTTTGACTCTATATATGTGGGAACCTGATATCTATGAGGGTTCACCTACCCCGGTTACAACATTCCTTTCTATTGCGCCTAAAATCTCTATTTCTGCTAATATTTCACGTGTTTCAATTTATGGTTCTTTTTGAGATACATTGCAACAAATCTTCTTTTTCTGCAGTATTGCTTCTATGATCTTAGGAGCACTGACCGCCATGGCCCAAACGAAAGGAAAAGGAATTCTAGCTCATAGTTCAATTGGACATGTAGGTTATATTGCGGATAGGGAACTAGGTTAGCGACCTACCAAACGGGCATACCATCTTCCCTACAATCCTTTCTTTCTTCTCTTATGAAATGGATAGTTAGAGAGAAAGAGAACTCCCAAGCCGTGATCTGTTCTATTAGATTCTATTAGATTAAAAGGTCGTATCAGTACTACTAGATTAACTGTCCTTCTCTCTGATGCTATCTTATTCTATGTCATATGTCCGGATTGTGCCCGACCTGCTTTACCCACGAATCCCTTGACCATGCCCTGCTCCGGGGATCACTAAATGAGAGGGACACCCGGCCCTTCCCCAACCTATAGGAAGATAACGAAAGGGAGACAAGAGACAACATATAACACATGCATCTATCCAATGCTGAATTTTTATTATCTCTGTATTTTCAGATCGAGAATTATTTGCAGATGAAAAGATGTCAAAGGGGCTTCTTACTTCCCAAACACACCCTCCTACATATATATATAAATGCTGGTTTATCAAGAAGACGCAAGAAAAACACGTTGAATTGTTGATTAATCGCCAGAGATGGTTTAGAAATACTAGTTCATTATCTAATGGATCTTTCTATTCTAATACTCTATCCGAGAGTTATCATTATTTATCAAATATATTCCTATCTAATAGAACACTATTAGATCAAATGATAAAGACATTGTTGAGAAAAAGATGGCTTTTCCCGGATGAAATGAAAATTGGATTCATGGAACATGAGAAAGATTTCCCATTCCTTAATCGAAAAGTTATGTGGCCATGAAAGAGGGGGATTAAGTGGAACATAATTTACTGGGTGGTAAAGTCGCGAAAACGCTTGTTTCTTCCATATTTTGGACCTTAGCTCACTCAAATAATAGGCTACTGCTGACACACGGAAGAATTGAAATATTAGATCAAAACACTATGTATGGATGGTATGAACTGCCTAAATAAGAATGAGAAATCTCATAAAATGGGTTCTCTAGAGATCCCCATTGACCAATCTGTTAGGTCACACACACTGTAGAAGGGGGTTGAGTACAGTGTTTACTACAATCAAATCGAATATAAGAACTCAAGTACCAGAACACATATTTTATTCAACACAATAAACTCTGTTATAAAGAACTGTTCTCTCTCAGTGATGAACAAATTATCACGAGAGCTGCTAAGGTTACAAAGAATAAAACCTTCGATTAAGATAACACCTTTAGTGTAAACCCTATGCCTGTGTTTATATACTACACAGTTACAAGATAATGTTCTAATTGATATGGAATATTGTAATATCCGGGATATATCGTGTAATTATTTTTGCTATGAAATAATTATTATCAGTGTTAAGTATCTATTCTGTGAATTAATTGTTAAATGTTATCTGTGTTTGGATATTTAAAAATAATATTAATTGAGTATTTTAATTTCTATATGTCCAAAATAAAATATAGGTAATTGTCATATCTTCTTAATTATTTTTATGTTAATTTATGGATTTATAAGGATCATATGAAATTTATAAAATCTTTTTCTGGGTATTTAAAATTTATTTTATAAAAACGGGAACCAACCGACGTCACCCGTTGTTACATTTTTGGACCCCGAAACTCTTCCTAACCTAATTGTAATATTCTGAGCATATTCCATGTTTCGACTTTTTCGATCCGGCGTACGGTTTGTTCTGCGCGGGTCCCGGCGCAAAATTTTCGATACAATATTTGTTTCGGTAAATCAATAAAACCCGTATTTTCGATAAACGGGAGTTTTTTTATAAAACTATCCCAATTATCACTTCGTAATACGTGTAACCAGGCGCTGAAACCAAGACCGCAATACAAATTATACTGGTTTGGATAATTATCCCGAAAACCGATACCGTTTGTATCAGTTTTTATAAATAAACGTACCATTTTATATCCGGAATGATCCAACGGGATACTAATTTTCCGTAATTATAAATAGCCTTTTACCGTATTTTATTTCGTATCAAAATCATTTATAGACAGATAATTATATAATTTTACAGAGAAAAATCATATATTCATAAATCTTTTTGAGAATCAAACTACTATTTGGAGGTGTTATTGAAATCTGCTCGGGAAGCTCTAGTAACAAAAACGGAGGTTTTGAAGGGTACTATCAGATTATACAAGTTTCAGAACTGCAGAATCAAAGGTTGATTTTCTGGAAATTTATTTATTTTTGAATTATTTTTATGAAAAATATGAATTTTTGTTCGGATGATTGTTTGTATGATTTTATGATTGCATGTTGTAGAGCTTGTTAGCCTGATGATGTTGACATATTATACGTCTGACTTGGAGTTCAATAACATGTTCAAATTTGAGTTTGATTTTCGAATTTCAAAATTAGGGTTTATAACCCGTATGAATGTTTTCAATTGAAATTTGGGGGTTTTTGATTCAGGGATTATTAGCTGTTGATTTATAGTGGGTTGTGTTCCTTATCAAAATTTGCAATCGATTGGTATATAGCCCGTTAACAGAGGATTAGTGAATTGAAGGGAGTTGTGTTTCTAAGTTTTGCGATGTTCGCCGGAAACCGGCGATGTTCTTGATCATTTTCCGGCCAGAACAGGGATGATTGATGTGTTTTGATTGCATGAACAAGTTCCCGGTGTTGTGTAGTTTTGATCTGGAGGTGTTGGTGGGGTGAGGACGCCGAGATTGTCTTCTCCGGCCATCCCCAATTATTTTCCGGCGAGGGCTGGAAAATTATAGTTTGGTATCTGTATTTTTGAAAACGATGCAGTTTGGTCCCTGAAGTTTCCAGACTTTGCAAATTTAGGATTCCTGTTTTAAAAATGTTTAAAAATCATATTTCCTATTTATTTTTATTATAAAAATTTGTTTTTAATTTCTGAAAATTCTAAAAATTAATATTTTAATTCCGAAAATTATTTTTAATTCAAAAATAAATCTGAATTAATTAGTTAATTAATTTTAGTTAATTTTTAATTGATTTAATTAATTATTAATTGATTTTAATTAATTATTAATTGATTTTAATTAATTATTAATTGATTTTAATTAATTATTTAATTAGATTTAATTATTTAAAAATGATTTAAAAATTCTGAAAAATAGTTTCGAGCTTTCAAATATTATTCTAAATTATTTCCAAGGCTCGATAATTATTATAAAATTGTTTCGAAGCCAGGATTGGCTAATTGAACCCTGTTTATTAACCCGAAATTGATCCAACGACCCGTTTTAATTCCGAAAAATGTTTTAAAAATCATTTTAAATACCAGAAAGCCTATTTATGACCCGAGACTATTTTATAAATGATATGTCATTGATTACGTGATGTATTATGTGTTATACGTGACTTGTTGATTGACTATCGGTCTATATATTCGGTGTTTACTTGATTATTGCATAACTTTCAATCCGTTAATCGAATTTGGGTGAAATGAAGGGTAGATAAAAGTATGTGTTGAATAGAATTCTATGAGTCAATTATTGACAGATACTTATGATATGCGAGCAGAAGAGGCAAGACGGAGGAAAGGGAAACAGGTAGTTGAGGAGTAAGACGGTTGAGATTGGAAGCGAGTGCAGGATAGTAAACTAATACCAGGCAAGTGTTCTAAACTTTCTCGAGATATTGTAGTACTTGATCGTCTTGTTGATATTGCAAGTGCTTTGAAGCACTGAAACCCAATCCCTGATTCCAGTAATTGTTCTTGAGCCATGAACCTTATTCTTTCTAAGCCATTGATTATTGTATACCCCAAACACGAACCACAAATCTACGATACTACTCCACAAATACATACAAACTAAAAACCAAACACTGACCTGAATTACTTATATACTCAACCCATTGTATTTTAGGCTTTGAAAGCCCAAATCTTTGAAACCCTAAAACGTTGATTCCTTTGTTATCCAATTCTTTCATTACCCAGCATCCAAGCTTTGAAATTACCTTAATGATCCTTACAAGGATTGAAACCCTTTCATTGTTAAACACTCATTGTTGTTAATGATTCTGGTTATTGTTTATTATTGCTTATTCTATTATTATGTTAGAATTGGATTGTTTTTATAAAATTGTGGACCAGATTCGTGGTCAGACCATATAATGGT
Source organism: Apium graveolens (assembly GCF_009905375.1). Classification (NCBI taxonomy): domain Eukaryota; kingdom Viridiplantae; phylum Streptophyta; class Magnoliopsida; order Apiales; family Apiaceae; genus Apium; species Apium graveolens. Next base: position 49,644,443 of record NC_133656.1, read on the forward strand.
CAAGTTAGGCTAATGTGTGCCTTGGATCCAGTAGTTAGAGCAATGCTGTGTGCTTTGCTCGGGGTTAGTGTGTGACTGATCAGCAGCCTAACCTTGGTTTTTAAAATAAAAGTATAATATCCAATTCTAAATCATAATCCATTGTTCACTTGATATCGTAATCATGTTCACTTGATGATCATTATTCTCAGTTTTGTCATTGTGACTTGCTGAGCTAGTTTGCTCATTTGTGCGATGTTGTTTATATTCTTTCCAGTTAAAAAGGAACCAGTTGGTATCGAGGATCCCCAGTCCAGCGCGAGAGCTAGGGATTAAGGTTGAGGAAGCTGAGCTAGTAGGCTTCTTTTGGAATAAATTAAGTTTGTAAAAGTTTGTAATAATGTTTAATACTCAGTTTGAGTTTGAATAATTGGGATTTGAACGGTATGTAATATAAGTAGACGTGTGGCTTGTGTGCATACTTTAACCTACTACGATTCGTGGTAGTTGGTAAATAGGGTCCCTGTATATTATTATTACCTTTATTATTGTTATAAGCAGGTTATAAATAAGGTGTGTGTGTGGACCCCAAACTTCTGACCCGGGTTTGGAGGGCACCACAGGTTTGGTATCAGAGCTACAGGTTATAAGTCACTGACACAAGCCTAGGTTGACGGGAAGGGGTAGAAGGTTAGGATTAGAAGTAAGGAATAGAAAGATAGAACGTCGAGAGGTTGAGTGATTCGGTATATCAGGTATTAGTGTAATTCGCGCTATGGATCGAGATTCTTATATTGCGATACTTTCGGATAGCAGCGATGGCCGACTCTTTTATTCCCGTATCAGCTGATCACTCAGAGCCTTTAGTTGGAGTGTCATATTCGAATCCACGTCCTGTTGTTCCACCAGTGTTGGTTATTATACCTCCACCTATGTTGCAGCCCGTACCACTGCAGGCTATTCCACCTCCAGGCATGAGGCCACCTGTCAGAGGACCCCCACCTGCTGATTCAGGCTTTACCGGTCATTCAGTCATAAGAGAACCTTTCCAGTTCTCTTCCTACCCTGTCCCATATCATCAGTTTGAGGCTTGCCTTAAGGAGTAGCGATTCCTTCAGGGTCAGATTTAGGAGTTACTATATATTATGCATACCAGAGAGGTTGGCAGTGGTGAGAGGCGACTCAGAGAGAGGCTACAGGCGTTTCGTAGGACAGCTGCAGTGAGGATTGCTGAGGCTACACATGAGGACCTCACCCCTGATTTCTTAGTAGAGTGGGCTAAGTGGGTTCTAGAAGAGCTTGAGGAGATTGGAGGTCCAGACTTGTCATGAGTCAGAGATTCAGAGATGGAGATGCTGAGCAGTGTTGTTATGGTTATGTAGTATGTACAGTAGTATGTAGTGTGTATCAGTAGACTTTTGAGTTGTATTTATAGACTAGCTATGCTGACTAGTGAGTAGGTTGTTGTACCCTTTTGCTTTTAGTTCCGAAGCGTTTTTACGCTTGTACTACCTAAAACTTTTGATCTATATATATATATCAGTACCTTTTTCCTTTTCCAGCACTGTCATTTACTTTATTGCACATGTTTTACTTTACCTTATTTATTGCACCAGTTATACCCCGTGATACCATGTACCCTGTTTTTCATGACTGTTTATATTCTGTAAAGAAGCATGCAATTTACTTAGTTACAACTGTTTTCAAAAAGAGATATTTCCATTTTACAAAACTTTTCTTTTATGTAAAAGATTTGATTCAAAAGCTAAATAAGTTGATTGATTCTTTACAGAAAAATGCCCCCCAGAAGAAATACCCGCACCAATACCCAGAATGAAGAAACCAACAACAACAACAATAACAACCAAGATGATACAAACCCGAATGTGAACCCAGGACCCATAGACCCAGCAATAGCCCAGATTCTTCAAATCTTGGCCCAACAAACAGTTCACCTGGCACAACAACAGCAAAGATAGACCAATCCCCAGGTAACTTTTAAAACTTTTCAGGCGGTAAACCCACCAGAATTCAAGGGTTCCTTAGAGCCGAATGAAGCAAATATGTGGTTAAAGGAAATAGAGAACGCATTTGCCTTAGTAAAGGTAAAGGAGGAACAGAAGGTTGAGTTTTCAAGTTACTATCTGAAGAATGAGGCCACCTATTGGTGGGAGATGGTGATGACATTGGAAGGTACAGATGTTATTACTTGGGAGAGGTTTAAAGAATTGTTTTTAGAAAAATATTTTCCTCAGTTTGTTCAGGATCAAATGGAGCTGAAGTTTTTAGAATTAAAGCAAGGGAACATGTCGATGACGGATTATGAGGGTAAGTTTGAGGAATTGTCAAGGTATGTACTGTCGTATGTGGATACTGACAGGAAGAAGGCTAAAAGATTTCAACAAGGTTTGAAACCATGGATCAGAGGGAAGGTAGCCATTTTTGAATTGGATACCTATGCAGGAGTAGTACAAAAGGCTATGATCGCAGAGACAGAGAGTGATATGTTCCAGAAGGAAAAGGAAAGCAAGAAAAAGAAATTTGAAGGGAATGAGGGCCAGTCACAACCAGGGAAGTTTCCAAATTTTAAGAAGGGCAAGTTTCAGGCAGGGAGAAATTTTAATTTCAGGAGACAGAATGCAGGAGACAGAGGCCAGAGCAACTGTCCAGTTAATACAAATCAGCCAAATCAGTTGAGACTAACTTTTCCAGATTGTCAAGTATGTGGAAAGAAGCATGGAGGAGTTTGTAACAAGTTGAATGTGGTATGTTTTAAATGCAACAAGAAAGGGCACTATTCGAGGGAGTGCCGAAATCAGCCAGCAAGAGAGCCAGCAAATAAAGATCAGCCTATCCGGAATCCAGCAATAAAGGTTCCAGCCATTGGATTTACGTGCTTTAAATGTGGAAAGCCAGGACATATGGTCAGGGATTGCAAGACACCGACCCCAGTCAGTAATGCATTGAGGATTATGGGATCTACCCCAACAATGAATGAGACTCCAAGGGCTAGAGTTTTTGACATGTCTGTGAAGGATGCGATCCAGGATACGGATGTCGTGGCAGGTACGCTTAATGTGAATTCTTTATGTGCCAAGGTGTTAATAGATTCGGGAGCAACTCGATCGTTTGTTTCACAAGATTTTGTTAGTAAGTTAAATTGTCCAGTTGAGTATTTAAATGAAATAATGACTGTGGAATTAGCAAATTAAGAACGTGTAACTGTTAACCAAGTTTGTGGGAATTGTGAGATTGAGATCTCTGGTAGTAAATTTTGTGTAGATTTGATACCATTTAAGTTAGGAGAATTTGACGTTTTATTAGGGATGGATTGGTTATCTAGGCACGATGCCCAGATAGATTGTCGAAATAAGAAGGTAATGGTGAAAATGCCAGATGAAAGGATAGTAACGTTCAAGGGTTAGAAACAAGTAAAGAAGTTCTTAATGATGATTCAAGCCAAGAAGTTACTACGACAAGAATGTGAGCATTTCGTGGCATATGTGATTGACAGAAGTCAAGAACCAACAAAACTTGAAGATATTCCAGTTGTGAATGAATTTCCAGACGTGTTTCCCGACGAGTTACCAGGACTTCCTCCAGATAGAGAAATTGAATTTGCGATCGACTTAGCACCTGGAACAGAACCAGTATCCAAGGCCCCGTATAGAATGGCACCAGTTGAAATGAAAGAGTTAGTGAAGCAATTGCAAGAGCTATTAGAGAAAGGAGTAATCAGACCCAGTGTGTCCCCGTGGGGTGCACCGGTATTATTTGTCAAGAAGAAAGATGGAAGCATGAGACTGTGCATTGACTATAGGGAGCTCAATAAGCTTACAATCAAGAACAAGTATCCGTTACCTAGAATTGACGATTTGTTTGACCAATTGAAGGGAGCCAACTACTTCTCTAAAATTGATTTAAGATCGGGATATCATCAACTGAAGATCAAGCCAGAAGATATACCAAAGACAGCTTTTCGAACAAGGTATGGACATTATGAATTTTTAGTAATGTCTTTTGGATTGACTAATGCCCGACAGCGTTTATGGATCTAATGAACATTATTTTCAAGGAGTATTTGGATAAGTTCGTTATTGTGTTTATAGACGATATTTTAAGTTATTCAAAGATGGAAGAGGATCATGCGGAACATTTGAGAATAGCTCTGGAGATTTTAAGGAAAAAGAAGTTATATGCTAAATTCTCGAAGTGTGAGTTTTGGCTATAGGAAGTTCAGTTCTTAGGACACATAGTCGGTAACGAAGGGATCAAAGTGGACCTGGCAAAGATCGAGGCAATTACGAATTGGGAGAGACCAAGAACACGCACCGAGGTAAGAAGTTTTTTGGGATTTGAAGGATATTATCGACGATTCGTACAGAATTTCTCAAAAATTGCAACACCATTGACAAAGCTTACACGAAAGAATGAAAAGTTTATATGGAACGACAAGTGCGAAGAGAGTTTTTGAGAGTTGAAGCGATGATTAATCACGACACCTCTTTTGTCACTTCCAGGCGATCAAGGGAATTTCGTAATTTATAGTGATGCTTCTCACAAAGGATTAGGATGTGTTCTAATACAGCACGACAAGGTGATTGCGTATGCGTCAAGGCAATTGAAACCACACGAACAGAAGTATCCTACTCATGATTTGGAGCTAGCAGCCATAGTGTTTGCTTTAAAAATTTGGAGACATTACCTGTATGGAGAGAAGTGTGAGATTTATACGGATCACAAAAGTTTGAAGTAGATATTCACCCAGAAGGAACTTAATATGAGGCAAAGGAGATGGTTAGAGTTGATCAAAGATTATGATTGCTTAATTAATTATCATCCCGCTAAAGCAAATGTTGTAGCAGACGCATTAAGTCGGAAGGAAAGGTTAAATGTACTATCCGTACCTGAAGAGATATATAGGGAATTTCAGAAATTGGAATTAGAGATTAGAGTTTGCAAGCCTGAGGAAGCGAAAGTGTACAGTATGACTTTCCAACCGGAGTTATTGGAGAAAATAAAGAAATGTCAGGAAGATGTAATGGATCAAGATTTAAATCATTTGGTAGGTGAAGAATTATGTACGCAAAAGGATGATCAAGGTACTCTGAGGTTTTCATCTAGAATTTGGATCCCACCGGTGACGGAGTTAAGGAATGAAATTTTACAAGAGTCACATAGTTCAAGATATTCCATCCATCCAGGGAGTACCAAGATGTACAGGGATTTAAAGAAGAATTATTGGTGGCCAGATATCAAGAGGGAAATTGCAGAATGTGTTAGCAAATGTTATACCTGCCAGAAAGTTAAAGCAGAGCATCAGAGACCAAGTGGATTGTTACAGCCATTGGAGATTCCAGAGTGGAAGTGGGAACATATTGCCATGGATTTTATAGTTGGATTACCAAGGACAAGGGCTAATCATGATGCCATTTGGGTTATAGTGGATAGACTTACCAAGTTAACTCATTTTTTGCCTATAAATGAAAGATTTTCGCTCGACAAGTTAGTCCATATGTACCTGAAGGAAATCGTAGTTCGTCATAGAGTTCCAGTGACTATTGTATCTGATCAAGATCCAAGGTTTAATTCAAGATTTTGGAAGAGTTTTCAAGAATGTTTTGGGAACAAGACTGAATATGAGTACGGCCTATCACCCCCAGACGGATGGCCAAAGTGAAAGAACGATCCAGACAATTGAGGACATGTTACGTGTTTGTGCTATTGATTTCAAAGGAAGTTGAGACGAACATTTACCTCTGGTAGGGTTTGCTTACAACAACAGTTATCACGCCAGTATTGGGATGCCACCGTATGAAGCCTTTATGGACGCAAATGTAGATCTCCAGTATATTGGGACGAAGTAGGAGAACGCAAGATACTTGGACCTGAATTGGTACAGCAGACAAAAGAAGTTGTAGAAATTATCCAGAAGAGATTGATAGCCGCACAAGATCGTCAGAGGAAATATGGAGACCAGTCAAGGAAAGACATGGAATTTGAAGAAGGAAGCTTGGTATTACTGAAAGTATCACCGTGGAAAGGACTAACGAGGTTTGGAAAGAAAGGGAAGCTAAGCCCAAGATATGTCGGATCTTTTGAGATTCTAAAGCGCGTTGGCAAGGTAGCTTACGAATTGGCATTACCATCGCACATGGAGCACATTCACAATGTTTTTCACGTATCAATGCTTAAGAAGTACAATCCAGACTCCAGGCATGTAATAGAATATGAGCCAATAGAGCTTCAGGCGAATTTGTCATATGTAGAAAGCCCGATAGAGATTCTAGAGGAGAGAGAGAAAGTATTAAGAAATAAAGTGGTAAAGTTAGTAAGAGTTTTATGGAGAAACCCAAAGGTTGAAGAGTCAACCTGGGAGTTAGAAAGTGATATGAGAAAAAAGTACTCTCACTTGTTTTCTTAGGAGATTCTGAGGACAGAATCCTTTTAAGGGGGGAGGATGTAATATCCGGGATATATCGTGTAATTATTTTTGCTATTAAATAATTATTATCTGTCTTCGGTATCTATTCTGTGAATTAATTGTTAAATGTTATTTGTGTTTGGATATTTAAAAATAATATTAATTGAGTATTTTAATTTCTATATGTCCAAAATAAAATATAGATAATTGTCATATCTTCCTAATTATTTTTATGTTAATTTATGGATTTATAAGGATCATATGAAATTTATAAAATCTTTTTCCGGGTATTTAAAATCTATTTTATAAAAACGGGAACCAACCGATGTCACCCGTTGTTACGTTTTTGGAACCCGAAACTCTTCCGAGAACTCCTTCCTAACCTAATTGTAATATTCTGAGCATATTCCATGTTTCGACATTTTCGATCCGGCGTACGGTTTGTTCTGCGCGGGTCCCGGCGCAACATTTTCGATAAAATATTCATTTCGGTAAATCAATAAAACCCGTATTTTCGATAAACGGGAGTTTTTTTATTAAACTATCCCAATTATCACTTCGTAATACGTGTAACCAGGCGCTGAGACCAAGACCGCAGTACAAATTGTACTGGTTTGGATAATTATCCCGAAAACCGATACCGTTTGGATCAGTTTTTATAAATAAACGTACCATTTTATATCCGAAATGATCCAACGGGATACTAATTTTCCGTAATTATAAATAGCCTTTTACCCTATTTTATTTCGTATCAAAATCATTTGCAGACAGATAATTATACAATTTTACAGAGAAAAATCATATATTCATAAATCTTTCTGAGAATCAAACTACTATTTGGAGGTGTTATTGAAATCTGCTCGGGAAGCTCTAGTAACCAAAACGGAGGTTTTGAAGGGTACTATCAGATTATATAAATTTCAGAACTGCGGAATCAAAGGTTTATTTTCTGGAAATTTATTTATTTTCGAATTATTTTTATGAAAAATATGAATTTTTGTTTTGGATGATTGTTTGTATGATTTGATGATTGCATGTTGTAGAGCTTGTTTTCCTGATGATTTTGATATATTATACGTCTGATTTGGAGTTCAATAACATGTTCAAATTTGAGTTTGATTTTCGAATTTCAAAATTAGGGTTTATAACCCGTATGAATGTTTTCAATTGAAATTTGGGGGTTTTTGATTCAGGGATTATTAGCTGTTGATTTATAGTGGGTTGTGTTCCTTATAAAATTTGCAATCGATTGGTATATAGCTCGTTAACAGAGGATTAGTGAATTGAAGGGAGTTGTGTTTTTAAGTTTTACGATGTTCGCCGGAAACCAGCAATGTTCTTGATCATTTTCCGGCCAGAACAGGGATGATTGATGTGTTTTGATTGCATGAACAAGTTCCTGGTGTTGTGTAGTTTTGATCTGGAGGTGTTGATGGGGTGAGGACGCCGGGATCGTCTTCTCCGGCCATCCACGATTATTTTCCGGCGAGGGCTGGAAAATTACAGTTTGGTACCTGTATTTTTGAAAACGATGCAGTTTGGTCCCTGAAGTTTCCAGACTTTGCAAATTTAGGATTCCTGTTTTAAAATTGTTTAAAAATCATATTTCCTATTTATTTTTTATTATAAAAATTCATTTTTAATTTCTGAAAATTCTAAAAATTAATATTTTAATTCCGAAAATTATTTTTAATTCAAAAATAAATCTGAATTAATTAGTTAATTAATTTCAGTTAATTTTTAATTGATTAATTGGTTAGTTAATTCCAAAATAAATTGATTAATTGATTTAATTATTTATTAATTGATTTTAATTAATTATTTAATTAGATTTAAATATTTAAAAATGATTTAAAAATTCCAAAAAATAGTTTCGAGCTTTAAAATATTATTCTAAATTATTTCCAAGGCTCGATAATTATTATAAAATTGTTTCGAAGCCAGGATTGGCTAATCGAACCCTGTTTATTAACCCGAAATTGATCCAACGACCCGTTTTAATTCCGAAAAATGTTTTAAAAATTATTTTAAATACCAGAAAGTCTATTTATGACCCGAGACTTCTTTATAAATGATATGTCATTGATTACGTGATGTATTATGTGTTATATGTGACTTGTTGATTGACTATCGGTCTATATATTTGGTGTTTACTTGATTATTGCATAACTTTCAATCCGTTAATCGAATTTGGGTGAAACGAAGGGTAGATAAAAGTATGTATTGAATAGAATTCTATGAGTCAATTATTGACAGATACTTATGATATGTGAGCAGAAGATGCAAGACGTAGGAAAGGGAAATAGGTAGTTAAGGAGTAAGACGGTTCAGATTAGAAGCGAGTGCAGGATAGTAAGCTAATAACAGGCAAGTGTTCTGAACTTTCTCGAGATATTGTAGTACTTGATAGTCTTGTTGATATTGCAAGTGCTTTGAAGCACTGAAACCCAAACCCTGATTCCAGTTATTGTTCTTGAGCCATGAACCTTATTCTTTCTAAGCCATTGATTATTGTATACCCCAAACACGAACCATAAATTTACGATACTACTCCACAAATACATACAAACTAAAAACCAAACATTGAACTGAATTACTTATATACTCAACCCATTGTATTTTAGGCTTTGAAAGCCCAAATCTTGAAACCCTGAAACGTTGATTCCTTTGTTATCCAATTCTTTCATTACCCAGCATCCAAGCTTTGAAATTACCTTATTGATCCTTACAAGGATTGAAACCCTTTCATTGTTAAACACTCATTATTGTTAATGATTCTGGTTATTGTTTATTATTGCTTATTCTGTTATTATGTTAGAATTGGATTGTTTTTATAAAATTGTGGACCAGATTCGTGGTCAGACCATATAATGGTCAAGTTAGGCCAATGTGTGCCTTGGATCCAGTAGTTAGAGCAATACTGTGTGCTTTGCTCGGGGTTAGTGTGTGACTGATCAGCAGCCTAACCTTGGTTTTTAAAATAAAAGTATAATATCCAATTCTAAATCATAATCCATTGTTCACTTGATATCATAATCATGTTCACTTGATGATCATTATTCTCAGTTTTGTCATTGTGACTTGCTGAGCTAGTTAGCTCATTTATGCGATGTTGTTTATATTCTTTCCAGTTAAAAAGGAACCAGTTGGTAGCGAGGATCCCCAGTCCAGTGCGAGAGCTAGGGATTAAGGTTGAGGAAGCTGAGCTAGTAGGCTTCTTTTGGAATAAATTAACTTTGTAAAAGTTGGTAATAATGTTTAATACTTAGTTTGAGTTTGAATGATTGGGATTTGAACGATTTGTAATATAAGTAGATGTGTGGCTTGTGTGCATACTTTAACCTGCTGCGATCCGTGGTAGTTGGTAAATAGGGTCCCTACATATTATTATTACCTTTATTATTGTTATAAGCAGGTTATAAATAAGGTGTGTGTGTGGACCCCAAACTTCTGACCTGGGTTTGGAGGGCGCCACAAATATAATTCTGCTTCCCAAAATATATCAACTAGTTATCTTTTCTTCCAAGTATTCTATTCTTCATATAATTCCTTCTTCATGCATATTTCTTCTTGCGTTTGTCTTGATCTTCTTTCCTTTCAATCAGCCGCCTGCCTTATCTGAAAGTCTCCTTAAGTCCTGATATTATCTCCTGATAAATATCTCCTGATAACTTAAGTTCTGATAACTTAAGTTCTGATATCTTAAGTTCTGACTTCAGTATAAGTACTGATTTCCAGTTAAGTACTGATTTGTCCCGTTAGTTAAGATCTGAAAACTAAACACAAATCATCTTTAGACATGACATTATCAAATATATCTAACAATCTCCCCCAACTTGTAAATTAGCATAATATACAAGTTTAACAGATATTTGATGATGTCAAAAACATTAAGTACAAATGCATGAGAATTTGACTAGATAACTACAACTTAAAGTCCTTTCAGCTTTACCATCTTTAAGATCTGATATCAGCTTCAGTCTGTATATACTTCAGAATTTAAGCAGTTGTAGATCTTTGACTTGGCTTCAATTTCTGATCTCTTTGATATCAGTAGTTGTTCTGAGATATTTCTTCAACAAACATCTCTCAGCATATTCAAGTGCATTAACCATCCTCCTTTTACATCTTTTAATTCAGCTGTATCTTCATCAGTTTGAAAAAGAGCTGCTCTGAGATCATTTATCTTAGCTTTTCTTATTTCCTGATCTAGTCTGATTAGATATGCCTTGTCAGACTCTAGATTGAATTCCACAGCCTTATAACCCAGAAAAGTAGTTATAATCTTAGTAGTGTTACGCTTCATTTCGACAATATCACCTTTGTGATCTCTGTACTTAGGACAATATGTGTTTTCAGACTTTACAGAGTAAAGCTTCTTCTGTCTTTGAATTTGTGACTTTAAATAACCTGCAGCACTCTCTGTTAATCTGTTTCTCACTTGAAGTAGGAATATAACATGTTCCAGTTCTTTAAAATACTTCAGTGGTATAACATTTTGCTTGATATGGTATACCCTTCCATCTGTCATAAAATATAACAAGATATGTTCTTTCAAAAAGGTATGGTAAACCATTTGTACAGATTCAAGTTGATTCAATCTTTTAGGAGTTGCTCCAACACCTGGTTCACTTAAGGAAGTTGGATCATTGGTAGTGTTATGTACTCTTCTTTTATTAGAACTACCCAATCCAGATTTATCTCTTGCTTCCTTTCCTGTAACAACTCTTGCTTCAAAACCACTTATTGCAGTCTTCAAAGGTTGAGTCTGTTTAGCTTTAATGAATCCTGGTAGGAGTATCTTTGAAGGTTTAACATGAGCAATGTCAGAGGTTTCATTTTCCTTATCTTCTGATATCAAGCCAACTTGAGCTATGTTAGAGGTTGCTTGCTTCACTGTCATATCAGAACTTACTATATCTTGACTCTGAACAACAGGAGCCCTGTCAGAGGTTGTTTGAAAAATCTTCTTTTACATCAGAATAAGACTAGCATCTTCTTCATCATCAGTTATTTCTTCATCCATGACTGGCATATAAACCTTTACAGGTTCATCAACTTTTTCTTTGCGCTTGGACCTTGGATCAATTTCCACTTGTGATTTGGCTTTTGTTGCCTCAGAATTTGTTCTTTCCTTTATCACAATACCCTTAGGCTTTGGAAATTTCTTTTCAACAATAGAAGCTTTAGATTTTGCCTTTACACCTTTTGCTTTGAGTCTAGCTTCTTCTTTCTTTAGACTCTCAAAGTCCATTCCTGGATTTTATTTAAGAAATAACTCCCTTGAAATTTCTTCATCAAGTTCCAGATGTTCACCAAAACTTATCCTTTTACCAATATCAGAACTTATTCTTCTCCCAGTATCAGAATTTGTTCCTTGACTTGTAATTCTAGCTTTACTTGATGAAAATCCTTTGCTTTGACCTTGACCTCTACCCTTATCAGAGTTTCCCTGGTCATCATTTCCATCATCCTTTCCCTTCAGTGTCTGAATATATTTGCATTTGGACATTAATCACTTTCTCCCTCTTTTTGGCATCAACAGGTAATAGAAGAGAGACAAGCAATTCCACTGAGGATTGGATCTCATTGAGTTGAGTTTGCTGAGAAGCTTGATTCTTTAAAAGTTCATCAATCTGAGTTTGTTGCTTCTCCTGAGTTTTCTCAATGTTGGAAATTCTGTCAAAGGATGGCTTGAAAAATCTGTTCTTTTCAAGTTTCACATTCATATCTTGATGGATCAAGGTTTCTTAAATTTTATTCACCTTGGCATGAGTTGTTAAGTGTTGACCTTGAAGGTGCCTGGTACTCAATGCAGTAACTCTCAGCTGCGCCTTAAAATCATCATTTAATAGCATTTCATCAGCTTTTGCCAGATGCTCAACAAGAATCTTTTCAGAAGGAACAAAACTAATTGTGTTCCATTCTGTAGTCCACTCCTTTCCTCTAGGAGTTTCAATCCAAGGTACTGGTGCTTCCTTAACAAACTTCTTGATTATATCATCTTTATTAACTATTTGTTGAGGTGCATGTCCTGATGGACCAACTGCATCAACATTTAAATTGGTAGCAACTTCACCAGTAGTTTCCTCATTGGCAGCATCAGAACTTGTAGATCCTGCAGTATCAGCATCCTCTGATAAAATAGCAGTATGTGAGGAAATAGAGGCTTCAACATCATCCTCTAAATTCTGATCTGCAGCCAGGTTCTGATCAACATCCAAAATTGGTATTGTTGTGGAGTGAGTTGAATTGATGAAGCTTCCAAGTACATAACCTCAGGCACAATCAAGTTATGAATATCAATTTCAGCACTTATACCTGGTTCTTCAGTATGTACTGGATCAACTATAGGTAACATAGGAGGTGTAGGTATTCTGTCTTGAGCAGTTCTTGGTTGTGCAGAAGGAAGTGATTCAATAACAATTGGTTCTGTTGAGATCAGAGATTCCTGATCCCCTTCCTTAGTTGCTTCCATTACATCCTCTGAATCTGACTCAACTATTTCCCTGTGAGCTCTCTGTTTCTTCAATTTCTTCAAAGGTGGAGACACTGTAGGAGCTTTATCATCAGATTTTAACTTTCTAAGCCTTTTGAGGGGCCTAGAACTCCCAGTTATAGTATTTTTCTAAGAATTCATGTTCTCAGCTTCTACAATAACAGGTTCTGATATGGGAACCTGTTCCTCAATATCTGACTCATCTCTCAGAATCATTCTCCTCCTCTTCTATTGAGACCGAGGCATAACCTTTGTCCTCTTGGGTTTGGAAGATAAAGGCTTCACTGGATGTGCCAAAGCTTGAGGTTGAGAAGTTTGAGGTGTTTGTGTAGAGGTGGTAGGTGCTGATGGTTGAGATTCTGCTGGTTGGACATCAGGATATAGTTCAGTGTATTTAACTGGATCATAGGTTATTAAGGCTTTTTTGACAGATAAAGGAACTTGGAGGGGTCTTAACACTGCCTTCTTATTATCAGTAGATAATAAGTCATTAAAAGCTCTTTTAGCTAGTCTGAATGATGAAATTAATTCACTAGCTGATTGAGGCTTGTCATCACAACAAAAACTATAAATAACACTTGCATAATCAAACCTAAAACAACACTTGCATAATCAAAATCAGTTTGATTAATGAGAGCATACCCGATTTGTTGGCTGAATATGGGGATTGCATCGAAATTAGAACATTTGTTTGCAAAAGCCTTGGTTATGCAGTCAAAGAAGAAACTCCATTCCCTCCTTATGTAAGATCTCTTCAACTCACCCAGCTTTGCCAAAGTCATCTCATACCCTAGACCGGCCATCATATTTTGAAGAACTGGCTCCTCAACAATAGAATAAACACAGTTCTCAGGGAGCTGCAGTGCTTGTCGAACCGTAGCCAATGTCATGACATGCTCATCCTCCCTTGATGAAAAAATAATACTTGGGGACCCTTGAGCACCACCATCATCATATACTCCGCTTCTCCAGAATTCCAGCACTTGAGTACCAAAGACTTCATTCGGTTCGGTCAGAGCATACCCAATATCAGAACTAGTAAGAAAGTCCTGAATGAAGTGAAGTTCTGATGGGGCTTCTGACTTGTTAAGAATAGCGGAGAAGTTATTAGGAACAAACTTAGCCCCATTGAAAATTACGTCTTTTGGTGCCATCTCTGTAAGAAGTTAAGTAAATAAGAGAATGTTTGCAAAGTGTTTGTGAAAAGTCCTGAAAGAAAAAAAACAACTTCAGAAAATAATAAAGAGAGAGAGAGATAGAAAGTAAAAGAGATTTAAAATAGAAAAGTAAGTAAAAGATTAAAAAATCTTTTATCTCTCATATATATACTCTCTACACTCAACAGTTGTATTTTTAAAGCATGGGATACACTTTACACCTGGCGCCATGTGAATCAGTTAGTAAACCGTTAGAACAAGAGTTAATGGGCACGTAAAATAAGTAATAATTACCGTGCACATGCAGTTCTTCAGGACATACACGTTAACCACTAACCCATAATGATTATGACTGTTTTATCTCACATTAACCAATATTCTGTAAAAATATAATCGTTCAAGTAATGACCAAAAATAAAACAAGTAAATAAATACTGCCACGTCAGCATCAGAACTTGATTATTATCAGAATTTAAAAGTCATCAGAATATGGCTCCTTATCTCGAAAAGTGAATGTTTATTCTTGTAATTCTTCACACAAATACTGATATGAGTACATCAAAACTTAATCATCAGAACTTGTCCTCAGAATTTATGCAACTGACACTTAAACTGTTCATCTAAAATAACATTTATCATCACAGTAATTTTCATCATTCATAAGGAGTGTAAGTGTGTGCATTTAGCTAAATATCAGACAAAGAGTAAACTATGATTCACTTCAGTACATCTTAGAAATAAGGCATAACTAAGAACTTTGCTCAAAATCTGTCATTATTCTAAAGTCTACTATAGAATGAGTTCATGCATGAGTCCATCTCAACTATTTTGTGCTCATTTTATGCATCTTTTGAAATTCCATTTTACAGTGGCTTCTCAGTGTAAGTGAGTCACGATTGCTTATCAGAATTTATGCTGTTATCAGAGTATTTCTCTAGTAATCGTAGAGTGTGAAAAGTCACCAAGAAATTTTTTTCCTTTTCTAATGCATATTACTTAATACCAGCAATGCACTTGGGTCTTCCCTTCCACATTTTTACTCTAGATCTCAAAGGAGTACCTGATATTTATTTCTTTTCTTTTTCTTTTTCTTTTGATAAGTGAGGCTTATCAGCACTTAGTACATCCATCAGATTTACTAACATCAGAACTTAATAGATAAGAAGCACTATTCTAGTTTTTGACTTAGTAATAAAATACACAAAGTAAACTTAACTAAGCTCAATATCAGAATTTGCTTGTGTTAAAAGATTTCCACATAAACAATTACTTCATACATGGGATCTTTAGTATATTAGAGACTACTAGGTCAGCATCTAGCACAATTATCCTAACTGGATTGAATAGTCACAGAAATATTCATATCACTATCATAGTTTAGAAATTCACATCTGACAACAATCAGTACTTAAGCAAATTTCAATTTAAGCACAGAATACACAAAGATAGTAATATCTGTAAATACTGATCATAAAGTCTGATTTATCAGAACATAAACTAGGCATATTTAGAGAAAAAACCTGAAACCATTCCAAGTTCATTTACCAATCTTGTAAAAGTAGCTTCACACAGTGGTTTTGTGAAGATATCTGCTAGTTGTTGATTTGTTGGAACAAAATGCAATTCCACTGTACCTTCATCCACATGTTCCCTTATGAAGTGGTACCTAATGCTGATGTGCTTTGTCATTGAGTGTTGAACTGGATTACTTGTCATAGCAATAGCACTTTGATTATCACAGTAAATAGGGATTTTAGAAAATTCTAACCCATAATCTAGTAACTAATTCTTCATCCAAAGAATCTGTGCACAATAGCTTCCTGCAGTAATGTATTCTACTTCTGTAGTTGATGTGGAAATTGACTTATGTTTCTTGCTAAACCAAGAAATCAATCTGCCTCCAAGAAATTGGCAGCTTCCACTTGTGCTTTTCCTGTCAATTTTGCATCCTGCAAAATCTGCATCTGAGTAACCAATTAGCTTAAAGTCTGATTCTCTAGGATACCACAATTCCAGATCAGTTGTACCCTTAAGGTACTTGCAAATTCTTTTCACAGTTGTTAAGTGAGGTTCTCTTGGATCTACTTGAAATCTTGCACAAAGACATGTAGCATACATGATATCAGGTCTACTTGCAGTTAGATAGATTAATGAACCAATCATACCTCTATAATCAGTAATATCTACTGATTTACCAGTATCCTTATCCAGCTTTGTTGCAGTGGCCATATGAGTGGATGCATTTGAACAATCTTGCATTCCAAACTTCTTCAACAAATTTCTGGTGTACTTAGATTGACAAATAAAATTTCCTTCTTCATTCTGCTTGACTTGAAGGCCCAGAAAATAGTTAAGTTCTCCCATCACACTCATTTGATATTTTGACTGCATCAGCTTCGCAAACTTCTTACAAAGTCTGTCATTTGTAGAACCAAAAATGATATCATCAACATATATCTGCACCAAAAGTAAGTCCTTTCCATGGTTGAGGTAGAACAATGTTTTGTCATTAGTCCCTCTGTTAAATCCACTTTCCAGAAGAAACTGAGCTAAAGTCTCATGCCATGCTCTTGGAGCTTGCTTAAGGCCATAAGGTGCTTTATCAAGCCTGTAGACATGATTGGTAAATTTGGGATCTACAAAGCCTGGAGGTTGTTCAACATATACCTCTTCTTCCAATTCTCCATTGAGAAAAGCACTTTTCACATCCATTTGAAAGACTTTAAACTTCTTGTGAGTAGCATAAGCCAAAAATATCCTTATGGGTTCTAATCTAGCAACTGGTGCAAATGTTTCATCATAATCAATTCCCTCCTGTTGAGAGTATCCTTTTGCAACCAGCCTTGCTTTATTCCTTGTAATTATGCCATCACTGTCAGTTTTATTTCTGAACACCCACTTTGTATCAACAACAGATCTGTTCTTTGGTCTTGGCACTAGGGTCCAGACTTTATTTCTTTCAAATTCATTTAACTCTTCCTGTATTGCTTGCACCCAATCAGCATCTTGAAGAGCTTCTTCCATTTTCTTTGGTTCAGTCTGAGAAAGAAAAGAATGATAGTGACATTCATTTGATGTAGTTGTTCTAGTTCTGACATATGCATCAGGATTTCCAATAATTAAGTCAGGTGTATGTGCTTTTGTCCACTTCCTTGCAGATGGAAGGTTATCTCTAGAACTGGATGCTCCCGCATGATCCATGCTGTCTCCATCAACATTTTCTGATGCTCCCCCTAAAATTATGCTCTCTGAGTTGGATCCTTCAGAATTTAAGTTTCCAGGACTTGGCTCATCAGAACTTGATGAATCAGAACTTGAAGAGCCTATTGTAGGTTCTGATGCTTCTTGAGATGTGGTTGAATCTTCAGTATGCTCCCCCTGCACAGGTGCATTTTCCTTAGGCGTAGTCACCACAGTTTCAATAACGTCAGAGTTTAATCCACCAGAGTTTGCACTATCAGGATTTAGACTGTCAGGATTTACGGAATCAGAATTTAAAACTTCATTTTCGAATCTTAGTTGATCATGATCATTGAAATCTTCAAGTCCAGTAATCTCTTATCATCAAAAGAGACATTGATAGATTCCATAACAACCATTGTTCTTAAATTGTAGACTCTGAAGGCTTTTGTGAAAAGTGGATATCTAACAAAAATTCCTTCATCAGCTTTTAGATCAAATTTGGATAGCTGTTCAGGATGAGTCTTAGGAAAAAACACTTGCATCCAAATACATGAAAATACTTCAGATTTGGCTTCTTTTTCTTCACCATCTCATATGGTGTTTTTCCATGCTTGTTCCAGGAGCAGAAAATTTATGCTTTATTCCATGGTTTTTGCAGAACTCTTCCATAATCAAATTCTTGAACTCAGTGCCATTATCACTCCTTATGATTTTCACAGAGTATTTGACCAATTTATCCAGTTGCTTGACATGATCAATCAAGATTGATGCAGTTTCACTTTTTGTGTGCAAGAAATACACCCATATGTATCTGGTGAACTCATCCACTATGACCATAACATACTTCTTCTTTGCCATAGACATGACATTTACTGGACCAAATAGATCAACATGTAGTAGGTGATAAGGCTCAAGAATTGATGATTCAGTCTTGCTCTTGAATGAAGATTTTCTTTATTTCGCCTTCTGACATAAATCACAAAGGCCATCAGGAGCAAATACTGATTTTGACAGTCCTCTCACAAGATCTTTCTTGACTAGTTCATTTATATTGTTAAAATTTAAATGAGAGAGTTTCTTGTGCCAATCCCAGCTTTCTTCAATTGATGCTCTACTCAAAAGACAGATTGCAGAACCATCAGTACTTGTTGAAAGCTTGGCTTCATAAATGTTACCATGCCTGTATCCCTTCAGAATAACTTTGCCTGTAGATTTGCTTACAACTTCACAGTGTTCTTCAAAGAAATCCACATGATAACCTCTGTCACAGATTTGACTAGTACTTAGCAGATTGTGTTTAAGTCCTAAGACCAGAGCTACTTTTTCAATGATGACATTCCAAAGATTGATATTTCCATATCCCAGAGTTTTTCCCATATTGTCATCTCCATAAGAAACACCTGGGGCAGCTTTCTCCACAAAGTCTGATAACAGGGCTTTATTCCCAGTCATATGTCCTGAACATCCACTGTCCATAACTAGGATGTTCTTCCTGTTGCCCTTTAAGTCAGCAGTATCAGAACTGCTATCAGCATTTGCCATCAAGGCATAGTTTTTCTCATCCTCAGAATCTGAAGCATCTGACCAGCTTTTCTTCTTTGTGACAAGAGCCTTGCCTTTGTCGCTCTTTCCTTTTCTGCAATCAGGAGATATGTGGCCTTTCTCATCACAGTTGTAGCATTTAACATTTGAGTAATCTCCTCTATCAGACTTTCCTCCTTTTCCTTCAGATTTTATGAAACCTTTCTTATCAGAACTTGCACCTTTCCTAGAAAACTTCTCTCCTCTCCTGAATTTCCTCTATGCAATCTTTGTGATTCCTTTCACCATAAGAGCACACAGCTTCATCATCTCTTCATCAGGATCGATATCAGGTATACTTTTAGTTTTTGAGTCATCATCACTATCAGAACTTGATGACTCAGTATCAGACTTTGTGATGAGAGCCTTTCCCTTGCCTTTCCTTGAGGCAGCTTCTTTGGGAATTTCCTCCTCAGCCACAAAAGCAACTGTCCTTGACTTTCTTCTATTCCTCTTGCTTCTTTGTTCCATCTCAAGTTCATGAGTCTTGAGCATCCCATAAATTTCATCAAGAGTTGTTTCTTCAAGATTATAGTTATCTCTTATTATTGTGGCCTTCAAATGCCATCTTTCAGGAAGAGCTAACAGGAATTTAAGATTTGAATCTTCAGTATCATACTCTTTGTCAACTAGTGACAAATCATTCAAGAGTTTGACAAATCTGTCATATAAATCAGTTAATGACTCATCAGGCTTTGAGTCAAAGTGCTCATACTCTTGAGTGAGTATAGTTTTCCTGTTCTTCTTGATTGAATCAGTTCCCTGACACCTTGTTTCCAAAGCATCCCATATCTGTTTTGCAGTCTTGCATTGAATTACCCTGTTTGACATGACATTATCAATGACACTATGCAGCAAGTGTCTTACCTTTGCAGCCTTTGCAATCGATGAGATATCTTCAGCAGTGTAATCCCTTTTCTCCTTTGGTACAGACTTTGCTGGCTGGCCTGCAACTTCCACAGAGAGTTTGGTTGGCATATGTGGTCCTTCATAAATCATGTCGAGATATTCTGGATCTGTAGCTTCCAGAAACATAGCCGTCTTCACTTTCCATATGGAATACTTAGAAGGTCTCAATATGGGAACTCTTATAGTCTCATATCGACTATGGGTTATGGTTTTTGGAGGTTCTTCAATTTTGGTAGGCTTAGTTGGAGTTTCTTCTTCAGACATGATTGTTTTTGGATCTTAAACTGTATGTGTGTTAACAGAAAGCTCTGATACCACTTGTTAGGTCACACACACTATAGAAGGGGGTTGAATACAGTGTTTACTACAATCAAATCGAATATAAGAACTCAAGTAACAGAACACATATTTTATTCAACACAATAAACTCTGTTACAAAGAACTGTTCCCTCTCAGTGATGAACAAATTATCACGAGAGCTACTAGGGTTACAAAGAATAATAACTTCGATTAAGATAACACCTTTAGTGTAAACCCTATGCCTATGTTTATATATTACACAGTTACAAGATAATGTTCTAATTGATATGGAATATAATTCTGCTTCCTAAAATATATCAACTAGTTATCTTTTCTTCCAAGTATTCTATTTTTCATAGAATTCCTTCTTCATGCATATTTCTTCTTGCATTTGTCTTGATCTTCTTTCCTTTCAATCAGCCGCCTGCCTTATCTGAAAGTCTCCTTAAGTCCTGATATTATCTCCTGAAAAATATCTCCTGATAACTTAAGTTCTGATAACTTAAGTTCTGATATCTTAAGTTCTGACTTCAGTATAAGTACTGATTTCCAGTTAAGTACTGATTTGTCCTGTTAGTTAAGATCTGAAAACTAAACACAAATCATCATTAGACATGACATTGTCAAATATATCTAACACAATCTTTGCATGAACTTCTAAAGATCCAATAAGTCTAATATTTATTCCTTCATACATGTCAATTGGGCAAATAGTGTATTTCCACATATTCACTCAGAGGAAGGTCTTTTCGTAAAGGATGACCCTCGAAATCATGATTTGTTCATGTTTGTTGCGGGAACATGAAGCACGGAAATGGACATAATCTGTTCACGTCTGCCGCGGAAACAAGAAGCACGGAAAGTCATAAGTAATGTAACTATGAATCTAATGAAGAATTCAATCCTGGCTCAAGATGAACACTGGCGGCGAGCCGAATGAGGGATTCTATAGCCTACGCACTTGCCTTTAGGAGATCGAAGCTAGATGAATTTCCCGTGGTTCCTTCCGTCGGCGTCATCGAATCACGTGAATATTCCACCCAAAAGTTTTCTTTTAGTTCAAAATGATCAATATATAGAATCAGAACAAGTGATTGCTGAGATTCGTGCAGGAACATCCACTTTGAATTTTAAAGAGAAGGTTCGAAAATATATTGTGGCCATTTCCCCTTCTCTTCCAACGTAACGTAGATTAGTCTGGATCCGTTGGTTATCCCATTTTGGAGAACAACTGGAGGAGTCTCGCTATTGTAAAGGGAGGCGGCTTTGGCTGAGAACGGGAAGGTAAGCGTTACCCTGACAAACAGTAAAGTACAATATGGATGACTTAACATCTATCTGGCGTTTCATCTATTTTAAGTTCCATCAATTTTGTAACAACTATCTCCAACATGCGTGGACCTGGAATGACTATGCATAAATCACCCCTGTTTCTGTGGTCCGTTCTAGTGACAGCATTCCCACTTTTATTATCACTTCTAGTACTGGCAGGGCAATTACCATGTCACCACCAAAATTAAGAGCCTTGAATACTAGAAGAAAAGCACCTATACCTAACAAGATTAAGTGAATACCTAAAATCGTGGTCATTTTATTTCTATCTTTCCATACATAACTGAATAATGGAAAAGATGCTTCAAGCCGGGTGCTTTTTAGCCACCAACAGCTTGTGTTTCCGTTCCCTGGATGAGATCAAGGATTCTTTCTGATTAGTAACAGTCTGTTCTCCAAAGGACTCACTCAAAAGCGCAAAATCATGACTTCATTAAGGATAGAGACTCGGGGGTAAAATGAAAGGCGTCTGGGCATGGTTCTAGGGTTTCTTTCGAGAAACTGAATCAGAGTAGGTCATAACAAAGTTAGCCATGGGGGAACCTATGGCTGGATTGAATTCTTAGCTTAGGGAAAATGAGAACCCCTTTTATTATTTTCACTTCTTTTTCCCATACGTTAACCCCGACACGTATAACCTAGACCAGCCCAGGCTTGCGCTTGTTGTAAAATTACCTTGATCGGGTTTTAAGTAGTTTGTTTATTAATAGTTGAAAGAAAGCATATTTCTCCTTCTTATCCAACAAGGCGTTCAGGTTGTGGAGCCAAAAAAAATGCCCCGCACCCTTGTGGAGACTTATTAATGCAGTTTCCAATTCCCATCTATAAAACTTGACGGGGTACGTGCACTCTCTTTGAAGGACATACAACATGTCTCTCTTCCATTGATAATGGGTTATGTTGAGATATAGCTTTCTAGAGTTAAAGAGGTAGAAATGATGATTGGGCGGCTTGACATGTACATAAAAGGCTCTACAAGACCTATTCTCAAGCAGGCGAACAAGCTTGATGTGAAGAAGTAGAAGCTCAGTCTTATTGGACCCGAGGGACGGAGGAGGCTTAGTTAGCCGAAAGATGGTTATCGATGCACAAAAAAGACTATTTATCTCAGAGAGGTCTGCGTAAAATTCTAGGAAAATGTCAACGGTTGCTCGCCTATTTGTAAAAAAAATAGAGTATGTAGAGAAAGCCTCAATTTTCCGATATGGATTGAAAGGAAGTCGGGGATGGACATAGATACTTCCTCCTATCGGAGTGTTGGAAAGAAAGCAATGCTTTTTGTATTTATTATTTCCCGATCATTAGAAGTAATCTTCACTGGCACAAGGATCTCCTCCCAGCAACTCCCACTATGCTAGAACCCGACAATGAGTTTATGAAGGCTTCGAGTAGTGCGGGATAGGCTAATCACCATACTGCTCTATAATAGGTTAATCACCAAATAAAAGAACGAGTGAATCTAGTTTCGAGAGCATGCCTTACTCTAATAGGGGGCGTAGAGTTTCTAAGTGAAGGGAAGCGCAACTATCTATTTTATATCCTCCATGTCAGCAAGGCAGGTCTTTTATAAAGCCCATCGGCCTGAAAGTGCTCAAGAACGAGAAAGCCGACCAAAAGACTATTCCATACCCAACTCTTGTTGCCGAATCGAGGGGGCTTGGATGGTACCAGGCTCTAAAAGACCTTTCTTCGAGCGAGCGGACATTTTATCTTTTTAGGTTGCATTCCCAAGGCCATGCTTTTTTAGATTGAGATGGATTTCTCTTCATTATCGTGCCTCTTCCTTGTACCAGTTGATGCTGCAGCAATGCCTAATATGACTTTGGTCCTGTCTCAGACAGCTTTGAGGTTCCCATTGATCGATTACATAGGTTTCAACCACTGAACTTGCTTATGCTCCCCTTTGATCGAGTGTTATTTCTATAAAAAATATTTAGTAGGAAAATCTTGAATTGGCTTCAATCGGGATTGCCTCGGCTTCTTAGGCACATGACGAACCAACCTAGCATCTTTTCAACTGAAATCCCTATCAAACACAAGTTCTACCAAGGCCAGAATCTGAAAGAGAAGATTCACTTACCAGAATTTCAAGTGACATGATTCATTCAGTAGCTAAAGTTGAATGATAGAAGTCTCTTTCAGGTTCAGTCAAAAAGATCGAAGCGAAGCCATCAATTCAACCATTTACATGGTCTCCCCTAAGACTTACCTCTTTTTTTCAAAATAAACCAAACCTCGATACCACATTCATCAAAGAGGAGAACAAGGACAGCTGACCACCGCTAAAAGTAAGAGTACGAGTACACATTGTATGATTAAAAACTGTCGCTGCATACTACCCGGTGCTTACAAGTCTGACTGGTGCCTTCTCTCCAATAGCTGCTTCAATCAATGTTAAGTCTAACTACGAGGCTACTTATCCCGCAGTTGACTACTTATTGAAAGACCGAATAGGAAATGAAAAGTCAAACTCTCCAAGAAAGAAAAATTAATGATTCATATAAATCACTAATGCCCCGAATAAATCCAACAAGTGACTAATAATACGATTATACATAAAAAAGTAGCTATCATTCCCTTTTCTGACGAATCATTTAGTTTTATGATTTCATCAATTAATAAAGTTATCAAATGAATTGTAATTACAATGGAAACTATTGACCTTTCAGGCACTCTCACAAAAGAAAATCTTTTCCGCAATTCACTATTGAGAGCATTAACCCCAAAAAGGCGGTTACTATTGTGGTATTCTAACAACGGCAGTCAATGGGTGCCAGAGCTACTATAATTGCTTAGCAGGACTCTTCTTATTAGTCTCGCCGGCTAGACCTAAATAAATATGATGAAATAGGAAATAAGAAAAGTCGATGAGATAGAAAAAACCTTTGGTATAAGTTCAAATCCTATTGGACTCAAATATCTTGTGAACTAATCGAGACCAAAATTGGAGAAAGAGATACAATTGGAGAGGAATAACCAATCGATGAAAGAACATGAAACCTTTCTATTTCAATAGAGGTACAAGAAAGGGTTGGGGGCAATGAAGTAGGTGAAGTGGTTGGATTTTGTGAGCTATTCCAACCACTGAACAAGATTCAAAGAAATAGTGAAGGTGGAGGTTGGTTGAAGATGATGTTATGCGGTGTTCAGAACCAGTGTTGAAGTGAATAAGTTAGAAAGAACAAAGAAGCAAGGAAATGAGATGACTCTTTATTTCACTATATCATGCCGGGTTTGGGGGAGAAGGAATTAACTGCCTGGAGCGATCCAGGTCTGGTATCTTTTTTCCCATAACCTTTTTTATTCTTTAGTAAAGTTATAAAAACTTCTATTTTTATGATGAGATACAAAAAAATACTAAGGTTTTATTATTATTCGAGGATGGTATGTCATGTAATGGTAAGCGGGCTACTCCCAGAAAATGCCCCGCCCATAGGTTCCTTTATTATTGGGGCTAAAAAGAAACCTTGTGACTCATTCCTTCGGTCGAGCGCTCTTCGGGCATCGATCAATCTCACTCAAAATCTAAGGCCGCTCTTTTTATTGTCTGATTTTTGGTTGTCTGATCACACTCGAAATTATGTATCTACTTATCGTATTTGTGCCCCCTTTCCTGGGAAAAGACCTAGAACATACTTAGAAAACAGGACGAAACTTACATGAACGGCCGCAGATAAAATGATGAGAGGGGACAGCTGTTCATACTGCCACGGGGTTTATAAATCGGTTCCGCTTTTCACACCTTAGGTATATGAGTGCACGGTACAAAGGCCTACATTTGAGAGACATTGCCTATAGCACCTGACTTGATAGCGCAAGCTTATGCCTGACCTTTTGAATACACCTGTTGAATATCACCATTAAAATAAGACTTTGGAAACTGACTCATAAGAACATAATAGTCTCCTTACTTAGTATCACTGATATGTACTCAACTTTTTAGTATTTTGATCAAGGAACCTATATTCTTTATATAATTTATTCATGTCTCGTAAGTTATATCAGTTATCTATTAATTCTTGGATACGTAGTTAAAACATAAAAGTGATGTATAGCTTTAGAAGCATATAAAGTATAGTAGTAAAGAAAACGTTGCTAAGATGAGTTGTTGTCCCACATTAGCCTTGCCATAGGGCATTTCCTTATAATTTGAAATAAGTAAGCTGTTTTTTCACTCATATAACTGTCTTGTTTAGTTCATCAACCCGAATGATGAATAAAAAATAATCATATTCAATTCTGAAATTTCCTTCCCTAGAAAGAAAAGACATAGAGGAATTTTTATATCTTAACGAATCACACGTTGGGACTGGAGCTAGTGGTTAACTATTCATATTCATCTTCCTCTTCCTTCACGGGAGTGAGTGCAAAGAGAAAGAGGTGGAGTAGGAATAGGAATTCGAAATATACTTTTTGAAAGAATGACGTAAACGACAACTATTAAATAAGCCTTCCCTTATTCCTTGACTGGTGATGTAGAATAACCGGTGTGTAGATGAATTAATTACCAAAAAACTTTCATTCTCATAAAAGAATAAAAAAAGCAGCCTAGCAGCCCCGATACGCCGAAACCTCTTATTCCGGCTAACTTACTGTCAGAGTCATAAATTGCATGTAACTAATTATTTGCAGCTTGACAACTTAAAATGAACCTTTCAAGTACTTAAATATTTTTAATTGATAAGTTGCCTACATACCTTCTGTGAAGAATGATCAAGTCGAGTGTAGGCCGATCCACATGGTTAGGGGTATTGGGGTCGCAACAGAGCGAAGCGTTGCTAAAGTAGGTGCGCGCTCTGCCCGGGTATGAGAGGCTCATGACATTGTGCTTCTCCTAAAAAAGGTAAAAAAGTAGTGTATGGCGGGGAAAGCTCGACTCTTACAGAGGGAAGTCCTTGGCTGGACAGACTGAGATTGAGAGACAGACCAGGCCAGGCTACTTTCTATTCTATAGAGCTCTTGGCGTTGCTTTATTTTTCTCTCCTTTCCTATTAGCAAGTTTCGGCCCTTTTGTTCAAAATTTATTCGTTCGTACGTTATTCCGATTCGTCTCCATTTTTGTGAAACTATTCCTCAAGCAAGGCCGCCGATAAGTCATCAAAAGGTTTGTGTGAATAATAGAATGGTAAGCAATGAGCATACGTCTGTTCACTTCTTCTCCACCAAGCACAGAAGTTTAAGGATAATTGTAGGTCGGTGGCTACCTAAAGAAACTCTGATTCGATATGCCCCCTGGCTGGGAGGCATCTACCTCATCCCGATGATAAGAAGTTCTTACTTTTCTAGATGACTTCCCAGGTGGGTAGTCCGATGGATATGAACGGTATATACTTTCTCATATCAGCATATCAGAGGAATGGGATACTAAGTAACCTAGCCGTACCCAGCTTTAAAATTATAACAACAATTATAATCAAAATTTGTTAGAAATATGTTGTGAACTTGATGATAAATTAAACAAAACACCTTAGTAGATTTAACTTAGTGAATTTTGTAGCACTCGACGGATAATCTAATATACTCCCGACGGATAAACTTTACAGTCCCGACGGATGACAGATTAACATCCATCGAGTGAGTAGCTTATATAATAATAAGAACTGTAGCACATTTCTGCAGACAACATGTATAAGTCAAGTAGATTGCTTAGGGATTTGTAAGTCATGTTGGCTACTAGATTGATATGCATAATAGGTTGATTAATTGTAAATATGAAATGTCTTCTAATTTTGTATAAATGAAATGGAGTCAAGTGACAAATAGACACCCGACGGATAATCTACAAGACTCCCGACGGATGATCAACAAATGTTCCCGACGGATGACAAGCATAGACCTGACAAATAGTTGTTGATAGTGAAAACATAGTCACATGCGTCGGGTGTTTCCAAAAGGAATGATAGCCTATTAAGCAGGAATTTGAGAACAAAGAAGCATTGCCATTTTCATGCAATTATGAAGAAATTCAAATATGCTGGAATAGAATAGTGAAGTAGCATGAAGTCAGACTAGATATGTTTTGTTTTATTATCTTGTCTTATTATCATGTAAAATTGGTGATATATAAACCAAGTGTACCAAGTAGAACATCTATCGAACTAAGTAGATACATATTCAGAGAAACATATCAAGCTATATAATGTAAGCATTTCTCTGTAGTTTAGTTGTTCAAACTTGTAAGTAGTTGTGAGCTAATCAAGCTTCACAGGGTTCTCATTTGATATATATATCTCTAGTGGATACTTTCAAATCCACCAGAAAGTTTTAAAAGCTTTTGTTTTTATTACTTAGTGTTTTGATTTCTATCATCTTTTTATTCCGCACAACTGCTAATCAAACACTATTATATTTATCAAGTTAGAACTATTTTAAAATATGAAAAAGTAGCCAGAATTACATTCAATCCCCTTATGTAATTCTTGTTGTATTGTTAGGGAATAAAATTGGTATCAGAGCAAGCTCTTGAAGTACAAAGAGTGTAAAGATCACAACAAATAACAAGATGAACAAGAAGGATGTTAGAGTAAAAATTCCATTTCTGGACAAAGATAATTATCACCACTATAAGGTGAAAATGCACCTACATCTTCTTTCCCAAGATGAGGCCTATGTGGATTGCATAGAGAGAGGTCCTCATGTACCAATAAGAGCTGCAACTGGAAATGAACCATATGTTCCCAAACCTAGGCATGAATGGTCAGATCCTGATATTGACTAAGTCAGGAAAGATAAGAAGGCCATGAACATATTGTTTAATGAAGTTGATGGTGATATGTTTGATAACATCATTAACTGTAAAATAGCCAAAGAGGTTTGGGACACAATCCAAATTATTTGTGATGGCACTGAGCAAGTAAGGGACAACAAGATGCAGCTACTGATTCAGCAATATGGGCATTTCCACTGTGAAGAAAGTGAATCTCACACTGATATTTTTAGTAGATTTCAAAAGCTACTAAATGCTCTGAAGTTGCATGGAAGAGCCTATCAAACAAAAGACTCTAACCTCAAGTTCCTTAGATCTCTTCCAAAAGAGGGGAAGCCAATGATGCTCTCATTGACAAATTCACAGGATTACAAGGAGTTCACCTTGGAGAGACTGTATGGCATCCTAAAAACTTATGAGCTTGAAATAGAGCAAGATGAGAGGATGAAGAAAGGAAGGATTAAAGGAGGGTCCATAGCACTAGTTGCTGAGCTAGAAAAGGAGAAAAAGATTAAGACAGAAGTTGTTGAGTCTTCAAAGGTCTTTGAAAGCAAGGGTAAAGGGCTGGTAGCTGAAAATGAAGATCACTTGAGCCAAGATGACATGGATGATATTGATGAACATCTAGAATTTCTATCGAGAAGATTTGCCAAGCTCAAATTCAAAAAGAATTTTGAAACAGCCAAGCCAAATAGAAACATGGTGGATAAATCCAAATTTAAATGTTTCAAATGTGGCTTGGAAGGACATTTTGCCAGTGAGTGTAGAAAGTCTAATTCTAGCAAAAAGAAGTTTGAGCCTGTTGATTATAAATAGAAATACTTTGAGTTCCTCAAACAAAAGGAAAGGGCTCTCATCACACAGGAGAATGATTGGGCTGTAGATGATTTGGATGAAGATGAAGAAACAAGCTATGTCAATCTAGCCCTAATGGCCAAATTTGATGAAACGGAAACAAGTTCTTCAAGCAATCAGGTAATCACCACTAACCTAACATATTTATCTAAAGCTGAGTGTAATGATGCAATAATGACATGTCGACGAAATTATATCACCTGCGTGTTACACTTAAGTCCCTCACTAAGAAAAATGCTAAAATTAAAGAAAATAACTTGTTTTTAAGTGAGAGGAATAATATTATAGAGTCTCAGTTTATTAAATTTGAAAAATTGAGAATTGAGTGTAAGATTGCTAAGGATGAATTAACTGAGTCCTTGAAGAATGAAGAGATTTTAAAGAAGCAGCTTGAACGAGAACATGAAGTGATTAAAGCATGGAAATCATCTAGAGATGTCCATGCTCAAATCACTAAAGTTTAAGGTATTGAGTCCTTTTGTGATGCATCCTGGAAGAAGAGTAAAGAGGAGCTTGAGTCCAATTTAGTTAAAGGATTGCTGACAGATGTGGACTCGACGGATGATGAAAATCATCCGTCGGATAATCAGAAGGATTATATGTCGAGTGACAAGGAGCCACATCCGTCGGCTGTGAGTAAACCTATTAGCAAAGCTAAGCTAGCTAAGTTGAATGAGAATTATGGATCAGTTTCTAAGAACTTTATTCCAGGAAAATCAAGTCAAGTTAGGAAGGAAAATAAAGTTAATGTTGGTCATCTGTCTATCAAGCAATTGAACGACAGATTAGAAAAGATTCAGGTTAAAATAGAAGTTAAAAAGAAAAATAATAAAAATGAGAAATTAGGAATTAACAAACATAACAACTACACACCTGATAAATATGCACCAAGAAAAATCTGTGTTAAGTGTGGTAGTGTTAATCATCTATCCGTTAATTGCAAACTTGCTATGCCTACTTCCTTGTCTGCACCCTCTTCTTTTCCCAACATGACTGCCATGTCTACCATGCCTATGAATGCTATGTCTGCTCTGAATATGAATGCACAATTTGCTAATATGCCATTTACACCTAATCCTTATTATGCTGCATTTAATATGCCTCAAATGCCATTTAACATGCCTTACTGGAATAACATGTTTGCAAATAACATGCCTTTTCCTGTTAACCAAAATGTGCATGATAATTCTGTTTTAATGACTGGTTTCAAAGGTCCAACTCAGATGACTAAGGATGAATCAGAAATTCCCAAGTCAAATAAGATCAAACTTAAGAAACCAAAGAAGAAAGCTAACAAGGCAGGACCCAAGGAAACTTGGGTACCAAAATTAACTTGATTTGATTTTGATGTGTGCATGGAAATAGAAAGAATCTTTGGTATGTGGATAGTAGTTGCACAAGGTACATGACTGGAGATTCTACCCTGCTTACTGAGTTCAAGGAGAGAGCTGGCCCAAGTATTACTTTTGGAGATGGCAGCAAGGGTTATACTGTGGGATATGGCTTGATTTCAAAATACAATGTCATCATTGAAAAGGTTGCCCTAGTGGACGGTCTCAAGCATAATTTGTTGATATCATCCAGCTTTATGATAAGGGCAACCTAGTAACCTTCAATTCAGAAGCCTGTGTTGTAACAAACAAAAAGAGCAACAAAGTGGTTCTCACTGGAGTGAGAAAAGGGAATGTGTATCTAGTTGACTTCAACTCATCAAATGCAGAATCTGTCACTTGTCTTCTCAGTAAAGCAAGTCAAGATGAAAGTTGGCTATGACACAAGAAACTGTCCCATCTAAACTTCAAGACGATAAATGAACTTGTCTAGAAAGAACTTTAAAGGATATCTTCGATATATTATTTATTTTGGTATTTGTACAATTAAACATAAAATTAAGAACACATATATCCTCTCCATTAGGACATGAATTTAAATTGATCCAAATCAAAGTCAAAAAGTCAAACTAGCAAAATCATGTCTTTTAAACAGATAAAAGAGATATTCCCTTTTTTGTAAAATATCAAAATTATATCTTTATGGAATATATCTCTAAGGAAATATTATCAAAGAAGAAACATCAAGATATGATATTTCTTAGATCTGTGTTGCAACAGGAATATGGCAACAAGCTCGAATAAGGAATATATCGGAAATATTCTTTAGAGGTCTCGTGCTATATCAAAAATATTTAACTCTTCGTTCCAAAATATATCTCTACATATATAAAAAGTGTTTTTATTCAAAGATTATTAATATTCATGGTTAAAATATTAATATCCAGTTCTGCAACTCATTTCTGTATACTTACAGTAATTTTCTCTCGTTTCGTAAAATCAGCATTTCTCGGAGAAAATTATTCAAAAAATACTAAAACACATTTCCTATCATCCAAATATATTTTTTATATTAGGAAACATATTTTAAGTATTTATTCAGGTCAAAACTTTGGTCAAAAGATCTATCTCCGTTATTTCAAGACCAATTATATTTTCACTCGGAAGAAAGGCTGAGATAACAGTTTTATTTTTAGATAAAATACATCCACATGATAGAATTATTTGAAATTTTGTATGGATCATTTAAATGGTATTTTATAATTATGGTAAAAATTTGGTAGCATTCAGAGAATTTTTGTCAAGGCACAAAAATTGAGGCAGTCGGTCCCACAGTTGACCACGTTTGACCTAGTTACCATTGACTAAAGTTGACCAAAACTTGCAGGATATCATTTTATATTATTTAAGTATTTATCATATTTTTTATGATATTTATTTAGGAGTTTTTAAGGTGGTCATAATTAATGGTGTTTAATCATTAATTAAGTGATTAAACAATGATTAAAAGAAAAGGAAAATACCTATATATTCAAATATATCAGCTGAGTTCTTGAACCCATAAAGTTGTTTGTCTTATATGGCTATGTCAAAGAAACACAACCTACTTGCCATGTCATCAATCCAAGTGACATACACCATCCCCCATCCATTTTCCTCAAATCTCCACCATTCAATCCACCCAACTTCTCCTATAAATAAACCCCCACCCCAACCCATGTTCTTCAAGCTAAAGAGCCACAAAGTTGCTGGGATTTTTTCAAGAAGTGCTTCTCTTCATCTCTTTCAAATTCTATACACACACTTCTTCTCAATACATTCTCTCTCTTCTATATACTTACATATATACAAGGTTTTTGAAACCCAAGCTTAGCTTCACCCAACCAAACTTTATCCTACCACGTGAGCTCATCCACTAACACTTCCCGGCCTCCCGAAAGGCTGCCCAAGTTCGACCAACATGCCAAAATCCGGCCAAACCTCCGGCAAAATTTTTCGGCGAACTTTTCCGACTGTCCTTCAAAAGTGGTAACTTTTAGCTTCTTATTTGAGTTCTTTTTATTTGAGCTTTGTACTTAACTTCTCTACTTCATCTTAAGCTCTAATACAAGATCTCTTATAAAGCAAGTTTTCAAGGTTAAAGAGAACTAAGATTCGAACTCAAAATTCGAATAAGTACTTGATCTTAAAAAAAATCATTTCATCAAGAAGATATATAAAGATAAGTACTTAATCTCCAAGAGTGAGATTTAAATTTGACACAAATTCACGAGTTAGCCAATTACTTTCACGCTCTTTAATTGGATCTTGGCTAACAATTATTTGTGCACATAAATAATTACGAAGCAAAGTTTAATCCCTTCTAACATCTTTAGTGTTCCGGGGGATTATAACTCGATCTATAAATTCTTCGTAATTTGTCAAATATCAAAACGGATTAAGTTCATGAGTTAGCCAATTATTTTCACGCTCTTTAATTTGATCTTGGCTAACAAATATCGTGCACATAAAATATTACGAAGTATAGTTTAATCCCTTCTAACATCTTTAGTGTTCCAGAGGATTATAACTCGATCTATAAACACTTCATAATCATCCGTTATTTAAAGATGAATCAAATCCACGAGTTAGCCAATTATTTTCACGCTCTTTAATTGGATCTTGGCTAACACATATCATGTATATAAACAATTACAAGATATATCGTATAAGCCCCTTCTAACATCTTTCAGTGTTCAGTGGGTTATTATTCGATATATATAAAGTACTTGTAATTATTCATCTAAACTTCAAAAGCACGATCTTACGCCAATTACTTGCACTTTCATTATTTGGATCTTGGCTAAGAATCATAAAACTTATACAAGTGCTTGAAGTTTAAAGTATACTTTGACCACATAAGTGTCAAAACCTAAGTGTCAAAACATAAGTATACTAAAATCCTTAAGCCTACGAGCGTAAATGATAAGTTACAATTCTGAGATTGTAACTAAAGTATTCTTCGATTTATAAATACGTAATCGAAAGAAGAAGAATACTACAGAAGTCATAAGCTATACGTGCTTTATATAAAAGACTTCTCATATTACTCTACAACATCGTTAAATCTATAAAGGAGTAATTATAAAAATATTTGGACTACCATTTATTATCTTAAGACAAGTATTCTTATTTAGTTTTAATATTCTTATTTGAATATTATACTATTTGTGGGCTAGTACAGTAACATACTAGTTCAAACCATCTTTTCTATACTTGGTTTATTTCGTGGATTGTCTTGTTAGTTTTTTAGTGAGGTGAAGTGACGTGAGGTGATTCTCGTTCTAAGACCCAAGTCCTAGACGTACTAACGGGGAGTTAGTAGTCTTTGCACCGTGAAGAAGAGGAAAGACCGAAGACCGGATCACTAAGATCCAAGACCGACAAAAGCTAAGGAAGCCAAGTCCACACAAAGGCTCTACATCAACTTTGAAGAAATAGCGAGGAGTTATTATCTAAGATAAGTTGTGTAGATATTACATTTATTTTAAGGCGGTGACCCTTGTGTTACGTACCAAGAAAAATACTTGTAAGGGTGTAAAGGCTTCTCCGCCTACTAAAGGAGCGAGTCTATTATAAGGGAAAATCCCGAGTCCGGGAGAGGAGCTTGGGGACTGGAGTAGGGGTGAGCGAATCTATTAGAGGTTGCGCCATCGCGAACCAGGATAAAATCACCGTGTGGTATTTTCTTTTCTTGCACTTTATTTTCTGCACATATAAACTGCATAACCACTCGATAAAGTTTTAAAAAGGGATAAAATATTTTTAAAATGCCACAACAATTTTTAAATTTGTAATTAAGCTATTTAACCCCCCTTAGCTTAAATATCCCTATTACGGGATCTTACAATAGGTATCAGAGCAGTGCTTTTTAACGTGTTTGTTAAGTTATTTGCAGATTTATAGGCACAAAAAAAAGTGATCCGGAATGCCGTATATTAATCCCATTGGATATGGTGAAGGTCTATCTAGCTCACGACCACCTCTATTTGACGGCACCAACTTTGGAACATGGAAAACGAGGTTTCACATATATGCTAGATCTCAAGGAGTCAAAGTTTGGATGGCTATCGAAGACGGTGTTCGCATTCCTACCAAAACTATCGATGACATCATCATTGAAAAGAAGGTTAGTGAATACAACTTAGAGGAAGAAGCCATAATGAATATAGCCGCAAAGGCGGAAATGGTTCTCACAAGTGCACTTGAAGAAAAAGAATATAAAAGAGTAAATAATTGCAAATCGGCACAAGAAATGTGGAACAAATTAGTGGTAACCTATGAATGAACCATTGATATAAAAGATTCTCAGATGGATACATTGATCCAAGAATACGAGAACTTTAAACTCCAAAAAGGAGAAAATCTCATCGATACGGAAACAAGATTTACTCGTATTATTGATGAGTTATCTCAACTTGGAAAGAATTATACTCAAAATGAAAAAAATAGAAGAGTGCTCAAATCTCTACCTCCTAGTTGGAAGGTTAAAGTCACTACTATAAAAGAGATGCACAACTTAAATGAGTATAAGATTGATAACCTATTCAGAAATCTTCGTGCTTACGAAGAAGATAATGTTCCGGAAAAGGTTGCTCCAAAGCTGGAGGATAAAAAGGAAAATATGGCTCTAAAGGCCATATTAATTGATGAAGATGAAAATGATGAGGAGTTAAACGAGGAACTCCAAAATCTTGATGAGAGTGAAATTGCTCTACTCACGAGACAACTTCGTCGTGTGCTTCAAAGCAAAGCTCAAAGATACGGAAAAGGCTTCCTAAAATCAAATAATTAACAAAGAGTTTTTAACTCTAACGGAAGGCTAAATTACTCTCAAAATTATTCTTCCAACTATAAGAATAATTATCTGTCAACGAGCTACAATAAAGGCAAAGGCAATCAAAATATAAATACCTATAGTAATGCCAATGCCTCTACAAACCATCCTGTTTACACTCCTCCAAAACCTAAAGATCCATCTCCGGAGGAAATACAGGATGTGTGTTTCGAGTGTAAACAACCCGGTCATTATAAAAGAGAATGTCCTAAACTTTTAAAGGGACGAAGTCTCGTGGCCGAGAATGGTTGGGATCTAAGTGAAGACGAAGAAGCTCTGGAAGCGAGTGAAGAAGTGGTCAATCTATGCTTAATGGCTCTCGGAGATGAAACTACCTCAACGGAAATCTCCTCTTCAAATCAAGAGGTAACATCTAACTATGTCTCAATTAAATCTTTATTAGATGAATCTAATTTATCTCTCATAGATATGAATAAGCATGATTTAATTGAACTTGTAGTAAGTTATAAGAATAAATATAAAGATGTTGAACAAAGGTTTCATTTGTTATGGTCCGAGAAGATGAAAATTTAGGAAATTCATCATACTCAAAATAAAGAATATGCTCGGATGATGGACTCAAAAGTCCAAGATGAGAATGAGATTACATCTTTAAAAGATCAAAACCATCTCATCAATATTGAGGTAAATAAACTTCAAGAAAACATACTCAATCTTGAAACATAGAATATATCATTAATTCTCAAAGACGAAGAGATGGAACGTGAAAAGATACAATTGGATGAAAATATTTATAAACATCACGTTGATCTATTGAACTTAAAGATTCTAAATAATTCAAATGTTCAAGATAAAGAAACATCTTATAAAGACAATCTTGACAAAGAAAATGAGCTATTAGAAACCAATAAGCTTAAAGGTAAAGCTCTAAGGTTAAAAGAAGAAAATTATAAACTCATAGCTCAGGTTAAGGATCAAGAAAGAATCCTTAACAACAAGATTGATGCCTTAAAGAAAGAAAATGATAATCTTGAAGAAGTTATTCAAAGATTTACAAAAGGCAATAAGATGTTGGATCAAATGGTGCATACAAAAACCTCATATAATCATGAAGGTTTGGGATATAATAAGAATTCTCCTCCGAAAGGAAATACTCGGAGATTTGTTTCACCAATAAAGACTTCACCCGAATCACCGTCTTATAAATGTTCTTATTGCAATAAAATGGGACATACCATACAATATTGCAAATTCAAGAATGGTGAAATTAAGGGGAAGCATATATGGATTCACAAGGAATTATACAAGAAAGATGATAAATGTTGCCTCACAAAAATATGGAATATAAGAATCCAAGGCAACAATAGTCTCATCAACCAACTATGTTTAATAATAGAAACACACAATATCATGCATTTAGAAGGCACCAAACTCTTAGTAGAAATGCTTATGCTACTTAACATGCTAATAATAGATATAATGTTTATCATGCTCCATCAAGATTTCATGATAGCTCTAGGTATTATTAACCTCAAACTAGGCCTTATGCATCTAGAAATATTTATATGCCTAAAGATAATTATACCATGCCTAGATTATTTCATAAATCAAATGTTATATATGATGTATTAACCCCAGGACCCTCAAGACAAAGGGGCACCTATAAATTTAACTAATCATGGTTGTAGGTTTGTCTTGCCGTAAAACAAGACATATGGTACCTTGATAGTGGATGTTCAAGACATATGACCGGTAATAAGTCACTCTTAAATAACATTAAAAAGGTTACCACGGGGAGCGTAACATTTGGTGATAGTAGTAAAGGAAATATTGTCGGCATCGGAGATATCGGAAATGGGAAAGTTAAAATTTCTGACGTCCAATTGGTCACCGGGTTAAGGTATAATATTTTCTGAATTAGTCAATTATGAGACAATAATAACAAGGTAATTTTCTACACTATTAATTGTTCTATATTAGATAAATTTGGAAAGTTGGTTCTCACTTGCCCTAGAAATAAAAATGTTTATACTTGTGACATGAGCAAGCAAGTGAACGTGTGCCTAATCACTATAAATGATGATCCATGGCTATGGCATCGAAGATTAGGACATGCCAACATGAAGTTGATAAAGCATATATCAACTAAAGACCATGTCTGAGGTATACCAAAACTAAACTATCATAAGGATCATACTTGTGAAGCTTGCGAAGTGTAAACAAATTAGAGCTTCTCATAAAGTAAAGTTTATGGAATCTACCTCGAGACCTCTCGAGCTACTACATATGGATCTTATTGGTCTGGTTCCAATACAAAGTCTCGGAGGTTGCTCATATACGTTGGTAGTTGTGGATGATTATTCACGATTTACAAGGACTGAATTTCTCAAAGCCAAAACTGATGCTTTTGAATCCTTCTCATCTTTATGTAAAAGAATTCAAAATCAACAAAATAAAACCATAGTCTATATAAGGACTGATCATGGTAAAGAATTTGATAATTCAAGTTTCACCAACTTTTGTGATGAACATGGCATCACACATAATTTTTCCGCTCCATACACTCCTCAATCCAATGGAGTAGTTGAACGAAAAAATAGAACACTCCAAGAAATGGCTAGCACAATGCTAAATGAATATCGTCGACCTAAATATTTTTGGGCCGAGGCTATGTCAACCGCTTGCCATATTCTTAATCGGGTTTTGCTACGACCTATAAAACAAAAGACTCCTTACGAGTTATATTTTGGCAAAACTCTGAAACTAAGCTACTTTCAATTATTCGGAAGCAAGTGCTTCATATTAAATTCAAAAGAGTACCTTACGAAGTTTGATCCTAAATCAAACAAAGGTATATTTCTTGGATACTCGAACAATAGTAAAGCTTACAGAGTGTTTAACCTCAAATCGTTTGTGGTGGAAGAATCTATGAATGTCGCTTTTGATTAAAGTAAACCACCGGCGAAATATAAAGATATTATTGACCAGAAAATGTTGAACAAGATTATATTGAAAAGGTTATTCGATAATTCGAAAATATGGATCTCGGGACTCCCGTATATAAAAATCCATTAGAGTTGGATGAAAAGGAAGATGAACTTCCTAAAGCAATTCCCACTATAAAAAGTCATCCACTAGATAATGTGCTTGGAGACTTAAAGAAGGGAGTTCAAATGCGGTCACAAGTTCAAAACGTTGAGAATCATCTTAGCTTTCTATCTCAAATAGAACCTAAGACCGTGAAAGAGGCTTTATTAGACGAGGATTGGATTTTTGCTATGCAAGATGAATTGCTCCAATTTACTCGTAGTAAAGTGTGGCAACTTGTCCCTAAGCCTCATGATACTTCCATAATTGGTACAAAATGGGTATTTTGAAATAAATTAGACGAAAATGGAATGGTACTTCGAAATAAAGCAAGATTAGTCGCACAAGGATATACCTAAATGGAAGGCATAGACTTTGATGAAACATATGCACCGGTAGCAAGAATTGAATCAATTCGAATGCTATTGGCTTATGATTGTCATAAAAATTTCAAAGTCTATCAAATGGATGTGAAATCTGCATTCTTAAATGGGATTTTGGAAGAGGAAGTATATGTGAAACAACCTCCCGGGTTTGAAGATGCAACACATCCCGACTATGTCTATAAATTATATAAAGCTCTATATGGATTAAAACAAGCCCCGAGAGCATGGTATGAAAAGTTGAGCAAGTTCCTACTAGACAATAAATTTAAGATGGAAACGGCCGATAAAACCTTATCTACGAGGAAAGAAAATGATGATATTTTGCTCGTACAAATATACGTAGATGACATCATATTTGGCTCAACAAATGATGCACTATATAAAGAATTCTCTGAAAAAATGAGTAAAGAATTCGAGATGAGTATGATGGGAGAATTAAACTTCTTTTTGGGATTGCAAATAAGGCAATCTGATGAAGGCATCCATATCTCTCAATCCAAGTATTATAAAGTGATGTTGAAAAAATTCGAAATGGATAATGCCAAACCCATCTCTACTCCTATGTCTACATCCAATAAATTAATGGAAGATCCAAAAGGAATTCCCGTAGACACAAACAAATATCGAGGAATGATCGGTAGCTTGCTCTATATAACTGCAAGTCGTCCCGATATTCAATATAGTGTTTATAAGTGTGCTAGGTTTCAAGTAGCACCGAAAGAATATCAATTATCCGCGATAAAAAGGATATTGAGATATCTTAAAGTAACCACTGATGTTGGTCTTTGGTATCCAAAAGGAATACCATTTGACTTAGTATGTTTTTCTGATTCGGACTATACCGGGCATTTAGTTGACAGAAAAAGTAATAGTGGTACTTATCAGTTTCTCGGTGGATGTTTAGTTTCTTGGTTTTCAAAGAAACAAAATTTCGTATTCATTTCAACAACCGAGGCTGAGTATATAGCAGCTGCAAAGTATTGTGCTCAAATACTGTGGATGAAGCAAACACTAGCTGACTATAATATAAAATTTGATGTGATCTCAATCTTATGTGATAATACGAGTGCTATTGATCTTAGCAAAAATCCCGTATTACACTCAAGATCTAAACATATAGATGTGAGACATCATTTTTACGTGATCATGTCAATAAAGGCGATATAAAAATGACTCATATTAATACTAAGATCAATCTCGCTGATATATTCACAAAGCCATTAAATTCCGAAAGATTCACTAAACTCCGCTTGGATTTAGGAATGTTGGAATCTGTGAAATAATGGTTTATAAAAAGAGAGTTATAAAGAAATCTCAACGATAAGGATATTTTCCCGATCAAGTTATTAAGTTTGTCTTAAACTCAGATTCATCAATAAAGAAATTTATTGATCGGGTTAAGATAACTTAAATAGCCCAGATTAACCGGGAAAATAAACTTAATCGAGTGAATAATTATTATTCCATGAGATTTATAAAAGTCACTCTCATTTAAATACATATACCTATTTTAGTATTAAATATATATATATATATATATATCCACTTACAGATATATATATATAAATATAAATATATGTTATTTTTAAATAATTTCTGCAATATATATTTTTGCAAAAACAAATTTATATAATATATATATAAGGATAAAATAATCAGGCTATTTTTTAAAATAGTTTTATAAAAGAATTACTTTTTATAAATTGGTCCCTTATTAACCAGCCCAAATAAATTAAATATATCAGGCCCTTGTATTTAATTTATAAAAATATATCTATTTCAGCCCAAATCAAAAACCCAGCCCATGTTTATTTTTCAGCCCAAACCACAAACCCTACAAATCCTAGCCATTTATTCATAGATCAAGTAAATCCTAGCCATTCAAATCCCTAAAATATATACTAATCACTGTTTCTACAGTACAAACCCTAATCTATTTTTTCCTCTCTCTCTCTCCGCTCTCATCGGCTCTCTCTCTCAGACTTGAAACCCTAGTCTCTTCTCCGATCAAAAACTTTTCTTTTCCGTTAAAGCTCGACTCAGTCACATAAAGCTATGCTTATGTACTTTTTTTATTCATTGAATCTCTGATAGATTCTATGAATAAGTTTTGGGATTTGTTAAAAACAAAATCGATTTTCGGTGATAAAAATCGATGATTTGCATATAAATCGAACGAGAATCATCAAATCGAACATTAGATTAGATGATTTTAATACTTTTATGTTCATATTTGTTTGATGGATTTGAAAAACCCTAATGTTTTGTTTAGATTAATGGCAGGAGAAGACTGATTACTAGATTATCCTCTCGGAAAAGAAGCTACGATGGCTGCATGCGACGGAAAAGAGCAAATCGGAAGTTGACTCAGTCCGCGACTGAGTCAACCAGGTAAGACCTATGAGTCAGGCCAGACTCTAGGCTCAGGTGATTTTTTTTCAGTCTTATTCGAGTGAATTTATGGTGAAGGGAACTTGACTAGAGCTGAATCGAACATTATCTGATTAATTCGTATCTTTGTGAAATGAATGTTCTGTTATATGTGTTTGATGAAGCTGTGATTTGATTCTAATATGTGGTTGATCGAATTAGAAGTATGAAGTTCAGATTATTGTTGTAAAGGTTGTTATCTGTTGGAGTTGTGATTATCTGTTGGACGTATGATTAAATGTTGGATTGATAATTATTTATTGATTATAAAATTCAGTCAAGAAATTTTGTTGATTATATCTCAATGGTTGCTTAAAATGATCACTTGGTTAAATTAAGAACAATTATTATCAGTCTTTGAAGTTTAAATAGACTATAAATATGAGTGTAAGATGTAAACTTGATGAGTTTATCTGTGAAAGAACATGCTTGACTGAAGTTAAATCTGTGAATCTGTTTGTTTCAAAATCTCTATGAAATTGTTTAAAATAAGGTCTATTTGCTTGATAAATTATGAAGTTCTGGTATAAAGTTTCACTAATAACAGATTGTTTATTGATACATTTAAGTCCAGGAAAGTCAGTGTCCTAGTTGATTTGACTTTAAGTTCCTTGATAACCCAGTGTACTTCATGAATTCTCATTTATCTAATGATGAAGTTACCTAGGTATAAATCTTATTGGATTAAGTTTTTAACACAGCTATTTGTATATATGATCTAATTATCTGATTAAGCTTTGCAAAACAATAATTATATGAATATGTGCTCTGAATACCTGTTAATCCTTGCAGAACTATAAGTATATGTGTTTGTGATCTGTGTGTTATTAAAGTATATTACTTAAGTTATTGACAGAGCTAATATACATTACTGTACAATAGTACTTCAACTCTGATCTGTCTTGGTTAATTAATCACAGTTCTGTCTTAACAGTTTACTACTAGTACTTTCTTTTAAAAAGAAAACAAACTCTTGTCTTCATTATTTGTCAAATACAATGTATAATCAAGAATAAACTTAAACCTGGTCTGTTATTTCTTTAGTGATAAAATATATGTGAACTCGACCCTAAATATGCTATCACTTATTTTCCTGGGTTACTTGGTTGAACTGAACTATTTACATGTTAACTGTAATTGTCTTTCATGATATCTTGGTTGTTTAACATTAGTCTGTTCAAACTCTACCAAATTGATCTAAGATTACTGAGATATTAAGTCTGTATAATTGTGTGTCCAAATATATTTGCAAGTTGTCCTGATTGTTGTCTTAAGCTGAATACATTGAATCTGGATAAGAAATGTCTTGTTGACTGCAATCCCTACTTGTCTATTTGGAAGGTGTACTGAGTCTGTGCATCATGCTCACTTGAATAGTATAATCTGTGAATTTGAAGTGCAAAACTGTGTACTATTCTGTGCATTTTTTTTATTTGCTTGTACAGTTACAAGAAATCAGATAAGGTATAATCAAGATTGGTTTGTGTAATCACAGATTAACAAGAATCAATAATACACTCACACACCAGCCCTCACAATCTGACCTGGTAGGGGAACCTTGAGCATCCTTGTATCTGGATCACTGCTGTGATTAATGGCCACTTAAAAAATTTGGGTGACATTTTAGTTTTTAACTTACTGCATTTAAAGTGTTATATTTGATATAAATGATCTGAGTGTTATATTGCCTTGAATGCTATTTGAATTAAATGAAGACTGATTGTGCATGCCATGTTCTGTGTTTAATGTGCATGACATTCTCTTGGTTGCATCTCATTAATAACATAGTTTCTTAAGAAATAAATGTTACATTCTTTATTAGCACTCAAATTTTTCAGAATATCAAATTCTGTTCAAAAAGTGACAATCAGTCTGCCCTAATCTTTTCTCAAAACTGAACATTCTTAAATGTTGTGTTTGTCACTTGCTAGAGTCTATGTGATAGAGTGAGCTGCTTTTCACCTTTATGTCACACATTCTCCCAAATTTGTGTACTTTTTGTACTTTTAATAGTACTAAAACAGTGTCTTCTAGTACTATTTGCTTATGTCAACTCTCAAACTTTATACATTAGCTGCTTTATTCACATACCTAGGATCTGGAATTATGTAAACTAAGCCTCTGCAAATCAACTCTTTTCCAACTGCATTTAATGAAAATCACTATTCATGAATAGTGAAAGTTATTTTCCAGAAAATTATTTTTTTAACTTAAATTGAATTTTGTGCTATGTGCATGCATATATACTTGTTTAAACTTGCTGCATTCACACACAAACACAGTTCATTTGCATTACTCCACTTCACTTGCAACATGAACCCAAACGCCAATCCCTATTACCCCAAGCCCAGACCACTGATTGAAAATCCATATCTTCTTGAAGATATGGAGAAAAATCAGTTTCACCATCACAAAACATCAGCCTTCAAATTTGTTCAATCCTCTCATCCCAAACACTACCACAAAAGACACTTTCCACCTAGACAACTCAGAAAAGGATACAAAAATCACACAATTCCTTTCTATCAAAGCAGAAAATTTCAGAACCCTCATTCCCCTAACCCTAGACCAACTAAGCCTTTCCAACCACAAGTCTATACCAGGAAAGCCAATCTCATAAAAGAACCAAACCCTAGCCCAAACATGAACAAACCAAAACCT
Organism: Apium graveolens; assembly: GCF_009905375.1. Taxonomy (NCBI): domain Eukaryota; kingdom Viridiplantae; phylum Streptophyta; class Magnoliopsida; order Apiales; family Apiaceae; genus Apium; species Apium graveolens. The sequence continues at coordinate 49,688,100 of NC_133656.1, forward strand.
CCACCACCAAAACTATCTAACCCATCAAACTCCAAAAAGTTTCTTGAACTCATACAAATGTCCAACCTGGCACTTGAGTGGATGTTAAAGGTGAAGTGGAGTTCATCATTAGAAGGGCTAAATGGGATGGTTTAATGTACAATCTAGGAAAACAGTATTTCACTCATCTTATGGGGGAATTTTATTGCAACATGAACATAATTAAAGAGGTAGAGGGCATCTTGCATTTCACTACTACAGTAAATAGGAAAGTTATCTGTGTAGATAACAAGAGCATAAATAGAGCACTGCACTTACCTCTTCATCTATGTGAGTTGCCATGTAAGGACATATTTTCTCTATTTGTATTTAATAAGTCTGAATTTGAACTTATGGTAGGAATGTTTTGTAAGTCTGATGTGCCTGATGGTCTCTGTGATGTCAACTGTGGTATTCACTTTAAACACTTCACTAGCACTTTCCAACACCTTGCTCTCATTATTAGGTCTAATGTTATGCCTAAGCCTAATCAGAGCAAATATCTAGACTTCATTGATATGAAAATCATGCATCTGCTTGCTAATAACAAAATCAATTTCAGTATCTCCTATGTCATTCTCTTGAACATGATAAATACTCATCTAGTTGATTATATGCCATATGGTATGTTAATTACTTCTCTCTTTGCAATCTGCAACAATCTAATGCCTGAAATCTTTGCAAATCTGGCTGACTCACAAATCACCAATGACCATTTTAGGTTATAAGTGCCCCTGATGCACTGTGAACCTCAAGAGGTCACTCTTGTTATCATTCCTTAGTTCATCAGAGAGGAAGATGTCTTTCTCTCTAAATTTGAGTCTGTTAAGGCCATGTTTAATGAACTAAAAATGGAACTTAAGAGAGTAAAAACTGAAAATGATGACGTTAAGGAAAAGGTAGGAGAACTAGAGGGCATCACTGCATCTTGTAAACATAGGATTACATATTTAGAAAACCTAAATGCATCTACACTAGGAACAAATTGCATGTTTGATAAAGAAATTGTCAATTCATATCAAGTCCCTTTGAGTGAGAACACTGCAATGATTCATGAGTTAGAAGAAGTAGGTGTGGGAGCTAGAGGTCAATTGATTGATAATCAGCCTGATTTAATCCATGTCTGTGATGTTGATGGTAATGTTATTGGATGATCTGTGTTGATGTTCTTGCTACTGAGTGCTTATGTACCTTGCTGTATTGCTGCTTCTGCACCCTTTTTACTGATCTATTACTGATCTGTTGTATTTCTGTTGGTGTAATTTGAATTAAACCTTTGGATTTCTGATTTGATGTTTGTAACTTTAACTTTGTTTTAATTTGGTTGAACCTAATGGAGTGTATGCACTCCTAATGCTTTGTAATCTCTAAGACAGGTGCAGAACTTTGTTCAATTTAATCAGTGAACCACAGTGATTGATATGAACACTTTTGTTCAATGTAATATAATATGCATTCTGTTACATTTGGTGTTGCATACTCTATCATATTTGTATTACAATTTTCGCTCTTAAATTCACTAACCGATCTATGCAGGAACAAAGTCAATTCTAACTTTAAAATTCTATGATTCTTGGTATTAAAATATGAATTTGTGTTTACTGTTGGTGATGCATACTGGCTTAGTGTCATATTCAATGATGTTCCCTAATCAGCTCTGTCACTAATCTGTGAAGTTGATTATTTCTATAAAAAAAATTGACTACTCTGTCATTTTAATCCCATCTACCAAATTGACTGTCAAATTAACATTCTATAAATGTTTTCCCCTGTCTCTTTCAGATCAGTTGAGAGTTAAGCAATTTGGTAACTGGTATATATATGTGTATTATCTAACTAAGCTGCAGGCCAAACACATGAATGCACAGCTCAAAACTGATCAAGCTTAGCTTATGAAGGCATTATGTCAAAATCATCAAAGTCCCACTCTGCTAAGGTATGACAGGTATACATTCTTAACCTATGATAATTCTACTTCCACACACACATCAGAATGTTATATTAAGTTCCAGTATCAAACCAATCCAACTGAATCTTTTGTGGTAATTGAATGAGTAAAAGTTATTGAGTATTATTATTGTGGATTTAGATATATTGTATTTGTAATAGGTTGTTTAAAAATGTGGGGTTCCTTAGAATGTATTAGCTCTCCAACATGTATAATCTGATACTTCGCTCTAAAATAGAAATAGAATGTATTAGTTATTAGATGTTGTAACATAACAATAGCCAGCAAAGTCGATTTGACCAAATAGTATGTATTAGATCTTAGACTTTGTAACTTGAACATTGATTGTATTAGTGACAGTTTTTGTAAATTGTGATTGAAAATTATATATGCTAGACTGTTAGTCACTAAGGAAGTGTTTGCATGAATCATGTTACTTTACAGATTGAACAAAAATAAAATTATCTTAAATATAATTTGTCTAAAGTTACATGCAATCTGTCAAACTGAAATGAACTTGCTAAAACTAAAATGATTGATCATTGATATAAAGTACAGTCTGGCTAAATCACACTGTCATGCAAGTCTACTTATAAAAATGTTTTTAACTACAATCTTTGGTAATCAATAAAATTGAAAAAGGACTCACTATAAATAGATATAATCAAAATTGGATCTTAAAAATTATATCCTATCTTTTTAGTCAAACCATGCATGCATAAACATCTCTTCTTTTGTTTTGCTAAACTAAATGGATTATATCTCAAAAACATTGCCTTACCTGTTTTTCTTTCAATACATACAAAAACAAATCAAACTTACCATGCATATCATTTTGGATTAATTTCTACATGCTCAAAATACATGTATTTGACTAGAACTATTAATCACAATGCCTTGTTTTCTCGTGCTATATCAAAAATATTTAACTCTTCGCTCCAAAATATATCTCTACATATATCAAAAGAGTTTTTATTCAAAGATTATTAATATTCATGGTTGGAATATTAATATCCAGTTTTGCAACTCATTTCTGTATACTTACTGTAATTTTCTCTCGTTTCGTAAAATTGACATTTCTCGGAGAAAATTATTCAAAAAATACTAAAACACATTTCCTATCATCCAAATATATTTTATATATTATTAAATATATTTTAAGTATTTATTCAGGTCAAAACTTTGGTCAAAAGATCCATCTCCGTTATTTCAAGACCAATGATATTTTCAGTCGGAAGAAAGGCTGACAGAGCAGTTTTATTTTTAGATAAAATACTTTTACATGCTAGAATTACTTGAAATTTGGTATGGATCATTTAAATGGTATTTTATCAGTATGGTAAAAATTTTGTAGTATTCAGAGAATTTTTGTCCGGGCACAAAAATCGAGGCAGTTGGTCCCACAGTTGACCACGTTTGACCTAGTAACAATTGACTAAAGTTGACCAAAACTTGCAGGACATAATTTTATATTATTTAAGTATTTATCATATTTTTATGGTATTTATTTAGGATTTTTTAAGGTGGTCATAATTAATGGTGTTTAATCCTTAATTAAGTGATTAAACAATGATTAAAAGAAAAAGAAAATACAAATATATTCAAATATATCAGCTGGGTTTTTGAACCCATAAAGTTGTTTTTATTATATGGCTATGTCAAAGAAACGCAACCTACTTGCCATGTCATCAATCCAAGTGACATACACCATCCACCATCCATTTTCCTCAAATCTCCACCATTCAATCTACTCAACTTCTCCTATAAATAAACCCCCACCCCAACCCATTTTCTTCAAGCTAAAGAGCCATAAAGTTGCTGGGATTTTTTCAAGAAGTGTTTCTCTTCATCTCTTTCAAATTCTATACACACACGTCTTCTCAAAAACCTTTTCTCTCTTCTAGATACTTACATATATACAAGGTTTTTGAAACCCAAGCTTAGCTTCACCCAACCAAGCTTTATCCTACCAAGTGAGCTCATCCACTACCATTTCCCGGCCTCCCGAAGGGCTGCCCAAGTTCGACCAACGTGCCAAAATCAGGCCGAATCTCCGACGAATTTTTTCGGCGAACTTTTCCGACCGTTCTTCAAAAGTGGTATATTTTAGCTTCTTATTTGAGTTCTTTTTATTTGAGCTTTGTACTTAAATTCTCTACTTCATCTTAAGCTCTAATACAAGATCTCTTATACAGCAAGTTCTCAAGGGTAAAGAGAACGAAGATTCGAACTCAGAATTCGAATAAGTACTTGATCTTAAAAAAAATCATTTCATCAAGATGATCTATAAAGATAAGTACTTAATCTCCAAGAGTGAGATTTAAATTTGACACAAGTTCACGAGTTAGCCAATTACTTTCACGCTCTTTAATTGGATATTGGCTAATAATTATTCGTGCACATAAATGATTACGAAGCAAAGTTTAATCCCTTCTAACATCTTTAGTGTTCCGGGGGATTATAACCCGATCTATAAATTCTTCGTAATTTGTCAAATATCAAAACGGATTAAGTTCATGAGTTAGCCAATTATTTTTACACCCTTTAATTTGATCTTGTCTAACAAATATCATGCACATAAAATATTACAAAGCATAGTTTAATCCTTTCTAACATCTTTGGTGTTCCGGGGGATTATAACTCGATCTATAAACACTTCGTAATCATCTGTTATTTAAAGACGAATCAAATCCACGAGTTAGCCAATTATTTCACACTCTTTAATTGTATCTTGGCTAACACATATCGTGTATATAAACAATTACGAGACATATCGTATAAGCCCATTCTAACATCTTTCAGTGTTCCGTGAGGTTATTATTCGATATATATAAACTACTCATAATTATTCGTCTAAACTTCAAAAGCACGATCTTACGCCAATTACTTGCACTTCTATTATTTGGATCTTGGCTAAGAATCATAAAACTTATACAAGTGCTTGAAGTTAAAAGTATATGTTGACCACATAAGTTTCAAAACATAAGTATACTAAAATCCTTGAGCTCACGAGCGTAAAGGATAAGTTACAATTCCGAGATTGTAACTAAAGTATTCTTCGATTTATAAATACATAATCAAAAGAAGAAGAATACTAAAGAAGTCATAAGCTATACGTGCTTTATATAAAAGACTTTTCATATTACTCCACAACTTCGTTAAACCTATAAAGGAGTAATTATAAAAATATGCGGACTACCATTTATTATCTTAAGACAAATATTCTTATTTAGTTTTAATATTCTTATTTGAATATTATACTATTTGTGGGCTAGTACAGTAACATACTAGTTCAAACCATCTTTTCTATACTTAGTTTGTTTCGTGGATTGTCTTGTTAGTAATGTGGTGAGGTGAAGTGACGTGAGGTGATTCTCGTTCTAAGACCCATGTCCTAGACGTACTAACGGGGAGTTAGTAGTCTTTATACCGTGAAGAAGAGGAAAGACCCAAGACCAGATCACTAAGATCCAAGACCGACAAAAGCTAAGGAAGCCAAGTCCACACAAAGGCTCTACATCAACTTTGAAGAAATAGTGGGGAGTTATTGTTTAAGATAAGTTGTGTAGATATTACATTTATTTTGAGGTGGTTACCCTTGTTTTACACACCAAGACAAATACTTGTAAGGGTGTAAAGGCTTCTCCTTCTACTAAAGGAGCGAGTTTATTATAAGGGAAAATCCTGAGTCCGGGAGAAGTGCTCGGAACTGGAGTAGGGGTGAGTGAATCTATTTGAGGTTGCGCCATCGCGAACTAGGATAAAATCACCGTGTGGTATTTTTTTCCTTGCACTTTATTTTTCGCACATATAAACTGCATAACCACTCGATAATGTTTTAAAAAGGGATAAAATATTTTTAAAATGCCACAACAAATTTTAAATTGGTAATTAAGCTATTCAACCCCCCTCTAGCTTAAAATAGTCCTCTTACGGGACCTTACAGAACTGGTTAGAGGTATTCCTCAAGTGGAGTTCACTAAAGATGGATTGAGTGATGCCTGCGAAAAGGGAAAGTATATCAAAGCATCATTCAAGAAGAAGCTTGATTCAACAATTGAAGAACCTTTGTAATTGCTATACATGGATTTGTTTGGACCAGTCAATGTGTTATCCATCTCAAGGAAAAGATTTTGCCTGGTAATTATGAAGCTAGTGAAATCATCATCAATCACATAAGGCAAGTTAACAATCATCCTGATTTTAAAGTAAGAAGAATCAGGGGTGACAATGGAAATGAGTTCAAGAATTCTGTGATGAGATCATTTTGTGAAGAGAATGGGATTATGCATGAGTTTTCTGCAGCAAGAACTCCTCAACAAAATGGAGTAGTGGAAAGGAAAGACAGATCTCTGATTGAAGCTGCAAGGACAATGCTTGAAGAATCAAAGTTACCAACATATTTTTGGGCTGAAGCTGTGAATACTGCCTGCTACACTCAGAATATCTCTTTGGTTAATCAAGCAAAGTGCATGACACCCTACCAATTGTTCAAGAATAGGAAGCCAACTCTAAATTTTCTTCATGTCTTTGGCTGCAAATGTTATATCTTAAGGAATCAAACTGATCAATCTGGGAAGTTTGATGCTAAAGCAGATGAAGGAATTATTGTTGGATATGTTGTGAGAAAGGCATATAGAGTCTACAATATAAGAACCAACATTGTTATGGAATCAGTACATGTTGTGTTTGATGACAAAAAGATTGAAGGACTATAAGATGGAGATTTCCATGAGAGCCTCAAATTTGATAATGTGGAAATTGTTAGTGATGACAGCGATGATGAAAGTGATCAAGAAACAGTGAATAAGGATAATGCAGAAAAATCTACAACTAATGAAGCACATAGTTCAACATTTGTCGAGTTACAAAATGCTTCATCCGTCGGGAGACAATCTGCCTTATCCGTCGGGAGACAATCGGCTTCATCCTATGGGACACAAAGTGCATCATCCGTCAGAACATTAAGAGAAACTGAAAGTCAGAATAGATCACCTACAGAAAGTTCCCCTTTCTCAAATCAAAGATTCACAAACTCAGGGGGAGTTTCTTCAAATCAAAACTCATTCACTCATCAAGACAACAATGAGGCCTCTTTATCTAGAGCTAATCTACCTCAACAAAGAAAATGGACTAAAGATCACCCTTTTGAGCTCATCATTGGTGATGCATCTTCTAGAGTTCAAACAAGGAGTGCAACTCAAGACGAATGTCTATATAGCAGTTTCCTATCTAAGAAAGAACAAAAAAGGCAGAAGAAGCTTTGTTGGATCCTTATTGGATTTTAGCTATGCAGGAGGAGCTAAATCAATTTGAAAGGAACAAGGTATGGAAGCTGGTACTTAAACTTGAAGGAAAGAATCCAATTGACATCAAGTGGGTTGTTAGGTCACACACACTGTAGAGGGGGGGTGAATACAGTGTATAGCACAATCAAATCGAACTTTAATAACTCAAGTAATTAGAAAACAAACTTTATTCAAAACAATAAACTCTGTTACAGTATGAAACTGTCCTCTCTCAGTGATGAACAAATATCACGAGAGCTGCTAGGGTTACAATGAATAATCTTCTCGATAATGATAACACTTATAGTGTAAACCCTATGTCTATGTTTATATACTACACAGTTACAAGATAATCGCTAATTAATATGGAATATAATTCTGCTTCCTAAAATATATCAATCAGATATCTTTTCTTCCAAGTATTCTATTCTTCATAGAATTTCTTCTTCATGCATATCTCTTCTTACGTTTGTCTTGATCTTCTTTTCCTTTTAATCAGCTGCCTTCCTTATCTGAATGTTTCCTTTAAGTCATGATATTATCTTCTGATAAATATCTCCTGAACCTTAAGTACTGATGACTTAAGTTCTGACTTTAGTATAAGTGTTGATTTCAGTTAAGTACTGATTTGTCCTGTTTAAGTAAGAACTGAAAACTAAACATAAATCATATTAGACATGACATTATCAAATATATCTAACAATCTCCCCCAACTTGTAAATTAGCATAATATACAAGTTAACAGATATTTGATGATGTCAAAAACATTAAGTACAAATGCATGAGAATTTGACTAGATAACTACAACTTACAGTCCTTAAAGCTTTACCAACTTTAACTTCTGATAACAACTTCAGTCTGTATTCATATCAGAATTTAAGTCGTTGTAGATCTTGACTTGGCTTCATTTTCTGATCTCTCAGATGTCAGGAGTTGATCTGAGATAATTCTTTAACAAACATCTCTCAGCATATCTGAGTTCATCAATCATCCTCCTTTTAGCATCTTTAAGTTCTGCAAAATCTTCACCAGTTTAAAAAATTGCAGCCCTGAGATCATTAATTTTAGCTTTCCTTATGTCCTGATCCAATCTGATCAAATATGCCTTGTCAGACTCAAGATTGAATTCCACAGCCTTGTAACCCAGAAAGGTAGTTATGATCTTAGCAGAGTTAGGCTTCATCTCAACAATATCACACTTGTGATCTCTGTACTTTGGAAGATATGTGCTGTCAGACTTAACAGAATAAAGCCTTTTCTGTCTCTGAATTTGACTCTTCAAATAGTTTGCAGCACTTTCTGTTATTTTGTCATTCACTTGAAGTAAGAATAATACATGTTCTAGTTCTTCAAAATACTTCAGTGGAATGGCATTTTCCCTTATATGATAAACCCTACCATCTGTCATGAAGTACAACAAGATGTGTTCTTTCAAGTAGGTATGGTAAACCATCTGTACAGATTCTAGTTGATTCAATCTTTCAGGAGTTGCTCCAATACCTGGTTCACTTAAGGAAATTGGATCATTGGTTGTATTCTGTATTCTTCTTTCATCAGCACTACCCAATCCAGTTTTATCTCTTGCTTCCTTTCCTGTAACCACTCTTACTTCAAAACCACTTACAACAGTCTTCAAAGGTTGAGTCTGTTTGGCTTTGGTGAATCCTGGTAGGAGTATCTTTGAAGGTTTAACATGAGCAATGTCAGAGGTTTCCTTTGATTTATCTTCTGATATCAAGTTAACTTGAGCTATGTCAGAGGTTACTTGCTTCTTTGAGATATCAGAACTAACCATATCTTGACTCTGAACAACTTGAGCAATGTCAGAGGTTGTCTTAGAAAATTTTCTTGAAGTCAGAGCAAGATCATCATCTTCAACAGTAATTTCTTCATCCACAGGAGGCACATAAACCTTGATAGGTTCACTAACTTTCTCTTTGCCCTTGGACCTTGGATCTATCTGCAATTGTGATTTAGCCTTGGTTGCTTCAGAACTTGTTCTTTCTTTTATGACAATGCCTTTGGACTTTGGAAGTTTCTTTTTACCAACAGAAGCTTCAGATTTAGAATTGACTTTTTCTGACTTAAGTCTAGCTTCTTCTTCCATCAGACTCTCAAAGTCCATTCCTGGATTCTCCTTAAGAAATAACTGTCTTGATAATTCTTCATCAAGATCCAAAAGTTCATCAGAACTTATCCTTTTACCAGTAGCAGAAGTAATTCTTTTTCCAGCATCAGAACTTATCCTGTGACTTGTAATTTCAGCTCTTCTTGATGAGAAACTTCTACCTTGACCATGACCTCCACTCATTCCAGAGTTTCCCTGGTCATCTTTTTCATCATCCTTCCCCTTCAGTGTCTGATCAGTTTTGCATTTGGACTTAATTACTTTCTCCCCCTTTTTGGCATCAGCAGGTAATAGAAGAGAGACACGCAATTCCACTGAAGCTTGGATTTCATCGAGTTGAGATTGCTGAGAAGCTTGATTTTTCAAAATATCATCAATTTGAGACTGTTGCTTCTCTTGGGTCTTCTAAATGTAAGCAACTCTGTCAAAGGTAGGTTGGAAGAATTTTTTCTTTTCAATTTTCTTAACTGTTTCTTGCTTGAGCAATTCTTCCTGAATTTTATGTAAGTCTGCATGAGTTGTTGAATGTAGACCTTGCAGATGTCTAGTACTCAATGCAGTGACCTAAAGCTGTGTCTTGAAATCATCATTAATTAATATTTTCATAAGCTTTTTCCAAGTGCTCAGCAAGAATCTTGTTAGATGGAACAAAGGTAACTAAGTTCCATTCCTTAGTCCACTCCTGTCCTCTAGGAGTTTCACTTCGAGGTACTGGTGCTGCTCTTGTAACAAACTTCTTAACTAGTTCACATTTATAAACAGTTGGTTGAGGTGCATGTCCTGAAGGACCAGCATCATCAGCATCTGCATTAGGAGCAGCATCACCAGTAGTGTCAGCATGTGAATCATCAAAACCTACAGAATCAGTATCTTCTGATAAAACAACAGTATGAGAAGCAATCGAGGCTTCAGCATCATCCTCTAAGTGCTGATCTATTTCCAAGTTCTGATCAATAGCCATATCCTGATGCTCACTTATATTCTGATCATCAACATCTAGATGCAGAGAAGGTGTTGTAGATAATTCTGGAGTTTGAGTAGCATCAGTAACAGGTGTTGTTGATGGATTAATTCATGTTGGAGGTTCTAAGTAGAGAACCTCAGGCACAACCAGGTTGTGAATATCAATTTCAGCACTTGTGCCTGGGTCTACAAGAGATACAGTTTCATGTACAGGAGACACAGATGGTGTGTTTGCCTTATCTGTTGCAGCTTCCTGAGTTAGGGACAATGAAGAGGGAGATGCAGTAGCTTCAGCAAATTCTGGTTCTTTTGAGATCAGAGATTCCTGATCCCCTTCCTTAGCTGCTGCTTCCTCATCATCTGAAGCTGGCCTTTTAGCTCTCTATTTCTTGTATCTTTTTGAAGGTGGGAATTCCTTGGGAGGTTCAGCAGAAGTCATTCTTCTAATCCTTTTGAGAAGCTTAGATCCCCCAATTCCAGAATCCTTCTGAGAAGGGACCTTCTCAGCTTCTTTTACAACAGGTTCAGATGCAGAAACCTGTTCGTCACTATCAGACTCATCTCTCAGAACAATCCTCCTTCTCTTCTGTGGTGTCTGAGGAACAGTCTTTGTCCTCTTGGGCTTGGAAGATGAAGGCTTCACAGTACATGATGAGGATGAAGGTTGAGCTGTCTGTGAAGGTGTGAGATAAGTTTTGAGATATGTTCTGAGAGAGGGTTGAGGTATAGATGTATGTGTGGTATGTTCTGATGGTTGTTGTGGTGTTTGGGATGTGGTGGTAGGTTGTACATCAGGATAAACAGATCTATAGGTTTGAGGATCAGCATTTACCAGGATCTATTTTACAGACTGAGGAATCTGTAAAGGTCTAACCATCGTTTTCTTAAGGTCAGCATTTACCAAGTCATTAAAAGCCCGTTTTGCAAGTTTAAAGGGTGGAAATAAGTCAATGGTAGGTTGGAGTTCATCAACACAACAGAAATTATATATAAGCTGACAGAATCTAGCAAAGTAGATAACATTCCTATCCTCTGTCATCATATCCCCTATAAAACCTAGCACAACACTTGCAAAATCAAAATGAGTTTGATTAATAATAGCATACCCGATGTACTGACTCATTATTGGAATGACATCAAAGTTGGAACACTTATTCCCGAAGGCTTTAGTGATGCAGTCGAAGAAAAAACTCCATTCCTTCCTGATATGTGCTCGTTTCAACTTTCCAAGCTTAGCCAAACTCTGCTCATACCCCAAATTGGCCATGAGCTACTGTAGAGCTGGTTCCTCCAGTGTTGAGAAAATGCAGCCTTCTGGTAAATGTAAAGCCTTTCGAACTGTTCCAGGAGTTACCACATGCTCATCATCATTGACTTCAAAAACAATACCAGTTGCACCACCATTATCAAAATGCCTAGTCCGCCAAAACGTCAGAACTTGTTGGCTTGAAAAGACTGAAGGTTGGGTCAAGGCATACCTAATTTCACTGTGTGCAAGAAGATCTTGCACAGAATGTAACTCAAACGGAGCTTCATCATGATTTAGAGTTACAGCATAGTTGTTGGGAACGAACTTGGCTCCATCGATGATCAAATCCTTAGGTGCCATGATAAAAAATAAAAATTAAGATTGCCTGTAAGGTGTTTGATAAAATGTCTGTATAAAAACCCAACGTCAGGAGATGAGAGAGAGTAAAAGCAAAGAAAGAGAGATAAAGTGTAAAAGTAAATAAAAGATTGTATAATCTTCTCTCTCTCTTACTTATACTTGGTAAAAAAAATAATCGTTGGACACCTGTCAGACATGCAGCAATAATGAATAGTTAACGGGCACGGGAAAACAGTAATCATTACTTATCACATGCAGTTTTTCAAGGAAAAACCGTTCCACTTACCAAGTAATCCCATTAATTGAGGTAAGTCAGTTTTAATTCAAATTTTAAACTGTTCCTACTTATTTAATTATTTGCACTACAAAACCAATATTTTGTTAAAATTTTCAAGTGTGAGAATGACCAAAAAAAATCAAGTAAACAAGTACTCATATTTTAAAATCAGAACTTATTTTAAATCAATAATTAAAATGATCATCAGAATATGGATATATCAGGATTTAATCAGTGCAGTAAAATTGCAAACATCTCAGAGACAGAATCTTGCAAAAATAAGAAATTCCATCAATATATTAAGAGAATACATTCATGAAATTAAAATTACATCAGAGCATTACAAGACTGTCCTAAGCTTCTAAACCTAACATCAACAGCTTTTGTCCTTGGCTAAGAAGCCGGACAAAGCTGACGATGAAGAAAAACAGGAAGAAGAAAACAAATTATTTCTTCTTCCGACTCTCTACAAAAAGAATAGCGAGTCGTATGATTCGCTCTTGTTGGCGGAGAGCTTCCAGCCTTTCCTCTTCCAATTGCTCCAGATGGCGATGGTAGTCCATGTAAAAGAACAGGAGGTGTGTGAGAACCTCCTGGGGAACCGAGTCCCAAATCTCATCAGGAATGACAGTTACGTGCCATTCCTGCTGCCAGTCCTCACAGCTCAGCTCCATGTTGAAAGTCTCATAGTTCAAAAACATAATATAGTTGACCATGTTTGTGTTGGTATGAAGGAAAGGAGAGTGGGAATGTGAGAAAAGAAATGATGTGTAGGCTGATTTGAGGTGTTGGTTTATATAGGGAAGAGAATGCCAGGAGACGCAAGAAAATTTAATGCTGACAAGTAGAAATAATTCTACCTCGTCTCCCTAGACTGGGAAGAAAAAAAACAGTCATTGGAAGTGTAAAACAGGGTTTAATGCGCACAAGAAACAAGTAAAAAGTACTGTGCATGTACCTATTCCACTAACCCTAATTGTATTGACTGTTAATATCTCACCCGTACATATTCTGATTTAAAATAAGACAGTTTCAGATTTTAACCACAAATAAGTCAAATAGAGGATCAGAATTTAATATTAGTACTTAGACTTATATCAGAACTTAACAGTCATCAGAACATGATTCCGTAACTCGAAACATGAATGCCTATCTTTGTGATTCTTCACACAAATTCTAATTCCAGTTCTTCAAAACTTATTTATCAGAATTTCCATCAGAACTTGTCCTCAGAATTTATGCAATCTGACACATAAACTGTTCATCTAAAACAACATTGAACGCCACAGTAATTTTCATCATTCATATGGAGTGTAAGTGTGTCCATTAAGCAAAATATCAGAAAAGGAGTAAAGTCTGATTCACTTCAGTACATCTTAGAAATAAGGCATAACTAAGAACTTCACTAAAAATTTGTCATTATTCTGAAGTTTACTGTTGAATGAGTTCATGCACGAGTCCACCTCAACTGTTTTGTGCTTATTTTATGCATCTTTTGAAATTCAATTTTACAGTGGCTTCTCAGTGTAAGTGAGTCACGACTGCTTATCAGAATACATGCTATTATCAGAGTATTTCTCCAGTAATCATAGAGTGTGAAAAGTCACCAAAAAAATAATTATTTGCTTTTCTGATGCATATTACTTAATACCAACAATGCACTTGGGTCGTCCCTTCCACATTTTTATTCTATATCTCAAAGGAGTACCTGAGTTTTATTCTCTTTTCTTTTACTTTTTCTTTTGATGAGTGAGGTTTATCAGCACTTAGTACATTCATCAGATTGACTAACATCAGAACTTAACAGATGAGAAGCATTATTCTAGTTTTTGACTTAGTAATAAGATAGACAAAGTAAACGTGACTAAGCTCAATATCAGAATTTGCTTGTGTCAATAGATTTCCACATAAATAATTACTTCTAACATGGGATCTCTAGTATGTTAAAGACTACTAGGTCAGCATCTAGCACAGTTATCCTCATAGAATTGAATAGTCACAAAAATAGTTAGTTCACTATCAGAGTTTAGAAATTCACATCAAACAACAGTCACTACTTAAGCAATGTTCAATTAAGCACATAATACACAAAAAGAGTAATTTCTGTAAATACTGATCATAAAGTCTGATGCATCAGAACGAAAGCTAAGCAGATTTAGATAAAGAACCTCAAACCATTCCAAGTTCATTTACCAATCTTGTAAAAGTAGCTTCACACAGTGGTTTTGTGAAGATATCTGCTAGTTGTTGAGCTGTTAGAACAAAGTGCAATTCCACTGTACCTTCATCCACATGTTCCCTTATGAAGTGGTACCTAATGCTGATGTGCTTTGTCATTGAGTGCTGAACTCAATTACCTGTCATAGCAATAGCACTTTGATTATCACAGTAAATAGGGATTTTAAAATATGTTAACCCATAATCCAGTAACTGATTCTTCATCCAAAGAATCTGTGCACAATAGCTTCCTGCATCAATGTATTCTGCTTCTGTAGTAGATGTGGAAATTGACTTTTATTTCTTGCTAAACCAAGAAACCAATCTGCCTCCAAGAAATTGGCAGCTTCCACTTGTACTTTTCCTGTCAATTTTCCAACCTGCAAAATCTGCATCTGAGTAACCTATTAGTTTAAAATCTGATTCTCTGGGATACCACAATCCTAGATCAGCTGTTCCCTTAAGATACTTGAAAATTCTTTTCACAACTTTTAAGTGAGGTTCTCTTGGATCTGCTTGAAATCTTGTACAAAGACAGGTAGCATACATGATATCAGGTCTACTAGCAGTTAGATAGAGTAGAGAGCCAATCATACTCTGTATTCAGTAATATCTATTGATTTACCAGTATCCTTATCCAGTTTTGTGGCAGTGGCCATGTGAGTGGATGCACTTGAACAATCTTGCATTCCAAATTTCTTCAGCAAATTTCTGGTGTACTTGGTTTGACAAATAAAAGTGCCTTCTTCATTCTGCTTGACTTGAAGGCCCAGAAAATAGCTAAGTTCCCCCATCATACTTATTTGATATCTTGACTGCATCAGTTTGGCAAATTTCTTGCAAAGTCTGTCATTTGTAGAACTAAAGATGATATCATCAACATATATCTGAACCAGAAGTAAGTCCTTTCCATGGTTGAGGTAGAACAGTGTCTTGTCTATAGTTCCTCTGTAAAATCCACTTTCCAAAAGAAACTGAGCTAAAGTCTCATACCATGCTCTTGGAGCTTGCTTAAGGCCATAAAGTATTTTATCAAGCCTGTAGACATGATTAGGATATTTGGGATCTACAATGCCTGGAGGTTGTTCAACATGTACTTCCTCCACCAATTCTCCATTGAGAAAAGCACTTTTCACATCCATTTGAAAGACTGTAAACTTTTTGTGAGCAGCATAAGCCAAAAATATCCTTATGGCTTCCAATCTAGCAACTGGTACAAATGTTTCATCATAATCAATTCTCTCCTGTTGAGAATATCCTTTTACAACCAACCTTGCCTTATTTATTGTAATTATGCCATCACTATCAGTTTTGTTTCTGAATACCCACTTTGTACCAACAACAGATCTGTTATTTGGTCTTGGCACTAGGGTCCGGACTTTGTTTCTTTCAAATTCATTTAACTCTTCCTGCATTGCTTGCACCCAATCAGCATCTTGAAGAGCTTCTTCCACTTTCTTTGGTTCAGTCTGAGAAAGAAAAGAATTGTAAAGACATTCACTTGAAGTAGTTGTTCTAGTTCTGACACCTGCATCAGGATTTCCAATTATTAAGTCAGGTGTATGTGATTTAGTCCACTTCCTTGCAGATGGAAGGTTTTGTCTAGAACTGGATGCTCCGCCATGATCCATGCTATCTTCATCAATATTTTATGATGCTCCCCCTGAAACTATGCTCTCTGAGTTGGATTCTTCAGAACTTAAGTTTTCAGAATTATCAGAACTTGGCTTATCAGAGCTTGACGAATCAGACTTTGAAGAGCCAGATGTATGTTCTGATGCTTCTTGAGATGTGGTTGTATCTTGAGTATGCTCTCCCTGCATAGGTGCATCTTCCTTTGGCGTAGTCACCATAGTTTCAATAACATCAGAGTTTAATCCATCAGAGTTTGCAGTATCAGAATTTAGACTGTCAGGATTTTCAGTATCAGAATTTAAGTCTTCATTTTTAAATCTCAGCTGATCATGATCATTGAAATCTTCAAGTCCAGTAATCTTCTTATCATCAAAAGAGATATTGATAGATTCCATGACCACCCTTGTTCTCAAGTTATAGACTCTGAAGGCTTTTGTGGAAAGTGGATATCCAACAAAGATTCCTTCATCAGCTTTTAGATCAAATTTGGATAGTTGTTCAGGGTGAGTCTTAAAAACAAAACATTTGCATCCAAATACATGAAAATACTTCAGATTTGGCTTCTTTTTCTTTACCATCTCATATGGTGTCTTTCCATGCTTATTAATGAGTGATGCATTCTGAGTAAAATAAGCAGTCTGCACAGCTTTAGCCCAGAAATAGGTTGGAAGCTTTGCTTCATCAAGCATTGTACGTGCAGCTTCAATGAAAGTTCTATTTTTTCTTTCAACAACTCCATTTTTCTGTGGAGTTCCAGGAGCAGAAAATTCCTGCTTGATTCCATGGTTTTTACAGAATTCTTTCATTATCAAATTCTTGAACTCAGTACCATTATCACTTCTTATTATCTTCACATAATCTTTGACCAATTTATCCAGTTGCCTGATATGATCAATCAAGATAGATGTAGTTTCACTTTTTGTGTGCAAGAAATACACCCATGTGTATCTGGTGAACTCATCCACTATGACCATAGCATATTTCTTCTTTGTAATAGACATGACATTTACTGGACCAAATAGATCAACATGTAGTAGGTGATAAGTCTCAAGAATTGATGATTCAGTCTTGCTCTTGAATGAGGATTTCCTTTGTTTAGCCTTCTGACAAGAATCACAAAGGCCATCAGGAGCAAATACTGACTTTGGCAGTCCTCTCACAAGATCTTTCTTGACTAGTTTATTTATATTGTTGAAATTTAAATGAGAGAGTTTCTTGTGCCAATTCCAGCTTTCTTCAATTGATGCTCTACTCATCAGACAGATTGCAGAACCATCAGTATTTGTTGAAAGCTTGGCTTAATAGATGTTACCATGCCTGTATCCTTTCAGAACAACTTTGCCTGTAGATTTACTAATAACTTCACAGTGTTCTTCAAAGAAATCCACGTGATAACCTCTGTTAGAGATTTGACTAACACTCAGCAGATTGTGTTTAAGTCCTGAGACCAGAGCTACCTCTTTAATGATGACATTCTTAAGATTGATATTGCCATAGCCCAGTGTTTTTCCAATGTTGCCATCTCCATAAGAAACACTTGGGCCAACCTTTTCCACAAAGTCTGATAGCAGGGCTTTATTTCCAGTCATATGTCCTAAACATCCACTGTCCAGAACTTGGATGTTTCTCCTGTTCCCCTGCAATCACAAAGACCACTAATGATTAGTATTAAGGACCTAGACTTGCTTGGATCCTTTGGCCTTATTAAGTTTTTTAACATTTGCAGCGGATTTAACATCAGAGTTAATGTTAAGATTTTTCTTATCAGAATTTACACTATCAGACTTTGAATCAGAACTTACACTAGTAGGAACAATGCTAACTTTCTTTAAAGAAGGTTTTATTTGATAATAATCATAGTACAGACTATGATATTCCTTACAAGTATAAATGGAATGCCATAAACTACCACAATGAAAACAAGGATTTTATGGCTTATATCTAACAGACTGACTCTTAACTCCTGACTTTGAAGGTAAGGAGTTTATGTTCTTATTCTTCTTGCAAAAAGAAGCCAGATGGTTAGAACTTCCACAATTATGACATGTTTTTCTAGGAGCATCAGGAACAGGCTTATAATCATTGCTTTTATTCACACCTTCTTTTCCATTCCTATTTTTCCTAGGTGATTTTACCTTGTTTGCATTCTTAACATCTTTCAGCTTATGCTTAAGCTGCTTCTTTGTCATTAAGCCTACGTCTACTTCAGTTGTCTTTTCCTATTTTAGTTTATCAGAAGTTAATTCCTTTTTAACTTCTGATTTCTCAGTATCAGACTTTACAGCTACAAACTTAACAGGTTTTAACTTTGGATTTTGTTTAACAACTATAGGCTTAATATCTACAGTTCCTTTATCATTCTTATCCTCTCCATAACCTAAGCCCTCTTTCCAATTTTCACTACTTAACAAATTCTGAGTTGTTATGCCAGAGTTAGTCCAAGTCCTGATAATCTCTCTTTCCTTTTCTAACTCAGCTTTTAGAGATTCATTCATTTTAACCACTTCATCCCTAACATAGAAAGCATCATTTCTATCTTTCTGAGTTTGATGGAACATGACTAACTCTTTTTCAAAATAATCATTCCTCTTTTTGCAAGCAAGATTTTCAGAAGTTAATCTTTCACATGTTAAAGTTTGATCTCTATAGCTAATGAACATGGTTTTAAGATATCTTCTCAACTCATTAATTTCATCAGTATGAAAGGAATAAGTAGTTTGAGGGACCTTTAACTCAGCAACTTCAGAACTGCTTTCAGCACTTGCCATATCAGCATTTGCCATCAAGGCATAATTCCCCTCACTTTCAGAATCTGAGGTGTCTGTCCAGATTTTGTTCTTTGTGACAAGAGCCTTGCCTTTGTCACTCTTCACTTTCTTGTAATCAGGAGATATGTGGCCTTTCTCACCATAGTTGTAGCATTTGACATTTGTATAATCTCCTCTATCAGACTTTCCTCATTTGCCCTCAGATTTTCTGAAATTCTTCTTATCAGAACTTGCACCTTTCCTGGAAAACTTCTTTCCCTTCCTGACCTTTCTGTATGCAATCTTGGTGATTCCTTTCACCATAAAAGCACACAGCTTCATCATCTCTTCATCCGCATCTGTCTCAGGCAAGCTTTCAGATTCTGAGTCATCATCACTATCAGAACTTGATAACTCAGTATCAGACTTTGTGAAGAGCGCTTTACCCTTGCCTTTCCTTGAGGTGGCTGCCTTACAGGATTCTTCTTCAGCCTTAAGAGCAACCGTCCTTGACTTTCCTCCTTTCCTCTTGATTCTTTGTTCCATCTCAAGTTCATGAGTCTTGAGCATCCCATAAATTTCATCAAGAGTTGTTTCATCAAGATTATAGTTGTCTCTTATTGTTGTTGCCTTCAAATCCCAGCTTTCAGGAAGAGCCAACAGGAATTTAAGATTTGAATCTTCAAGATTATACTCCTTATTAACCAGTGACAAATTATTCAAGAGTTTGACAAATCTATCATATAAATCAGTCAATGACTCATTAGCCTTTGAGTCAAAGTGTTCATACTCTTGAGTGAGTATTGTCTTCCTGTTCTTCTTAATCGTATCAGTTCCCTAACATCTTGTTTCCAAGGCATCCCATATCTCATTTGCAGTCTGGCAGTTTATTACCCTGTTTGACATTACATTATCAATGGCACTATGCAGTAAGTGTCGTACCTTCGCATCCTTAGCAATTGAAGCGTTGTCTTCAGCAGTGTAATCACTCTTCTCCTTTGGTACAGACTTTGCTGCTTCACCTGCAACTGTAACAGCGAGCTTGGTTGGTTTGTGAGGCCCTTCCTTGATTCTATCAAGATATTCTGGATCTGTAGCTTCCAGAAACATGGTCATCCTCACCTTCTATATGGGATATTCAGATGGTCTCAATATGGGAACTCTAATTGTCTCATATCGGCTTTGGATTTGTGTCTTTGGAGGTTCTTCAGTTTTGGTGGGCTTAGTTGCAGTTTCTACTTCAGACATGATTGTTTTTGTATCTTAAACTGTTTGTGTGTTAACAGATAGGCTCTGATACCACTTGTTAGGTCACACACACTGTAAGGGGGGGGGGGTGAATACAGTGTATAGCACAATCAAATCGAACTTTAATAACTCAAGTAACAGAAAACAAACTTTATTCAAAACAATAAACTCTGTTACAGTATGGAACTGTCCTCTCTCAGTGATGAACAAATATCACGAGAGCTGCTAGGGTTACAATGAATAATCTTCTCGATAATGATAACACTTATAGTGTAAACCCTATGTATGTGTTTATATACTACACAATTACAAGATAATCGCTAATTGATATGGAATATAATTCTGCTTCCTAAAATATATCAATCAGATATCTTTTCTTCCAAGTATTCTATTCTTCATAGAATTTCTTCTTCATGCATATCTCTTCTTACGTTTGTCTGGATCTTCTTTTCCTTTTAATCAGCTGCCTTCCTTATCCGAACTTTCCTTTAAGTCCTAATATTATCTTCTGATAAATATCTCCTAAACCTTAAGTATTGATGACTTAAGTTCTGACTTCAGTATAAGTGCTGATTTCAGTTAAGTACTGATTTGTCCTGTTTAAGTAAGAACTGAAAACTAAACATAAATCATATTAGACATGACATTATCAAATATATCTAACATGGGTATTCAGAAACAAGATGGATGAAAATGACATAGTGGTCAGGAACAAAGCTAGATTGGTTTCTAAGGGCTACTGTCAACAAGAACGAATAGATTTTGATGAAACCTTTGCTCCAGTTGCAAGACTTGAAGCCATCAAAATTTTCTTAGCCTATGCAGCTCATGCCAATTTCAAGGTCTATCAAATGGATGTCAAAAGTGCCTTTCTAAATGGTGATTTGGAGGAGGAAGTCTATGTCAGTCAACCTCCTGGTTTTGTAGATCAAAATTTTCTAGAATATGTATACTATCTCTTGAAAGCACTTTATGGACTCAAGCAAGTACCTAGAGCCTGGTATGACACTTTATCCAAGTTTCTTTTGGAAAATCACTTCACAAGAGGTACTGTTGATAAAAATTTATTCTTTAGAAATGTTAATGGCTCTAGTATACTTGTTCAAATCTATGTAGATGATATTATATTTGGCTCTACAGATGAAAAACTTTGCAAAAAATTTGCCAAATTGATGCAAAGTAAGTATGAAATGAGCATGATGGGAGAACTAACTTACTTTCTTGGTTTACAAGTTAAGCAAGTTAGTGATGGAATATTCATTAGTCAAATTAAATATATTCATGATCTCTTAAAGAAGTTTGGATTTCAGGCTGATCCTAGAGAATCTCACTTAGTAGCTATTAAGAGAATTTTCAGATATCTTACGGGAACACCAAAACTTGGCATTTGGTACCCTAGAGATTCAGGTTTTGATCTAACTGGTTATTCAGATGCAGATTATGCAGGTTGTAAAATAGATAGAAAAAGTACAACAGGAACCTGTCAATTTCTAGGGAACAGGCTTGTGTCATGCTTCAGTAAAAAGCAAAATTCAGTTTCTACTTCTACAGCTGAAGCTGAATATATTGCTGTTGGTAGTTGTTGTGCACAGATTTTGTGGATGAAAAACCAATTGTTGGACTATGGTCTACAAGTGGATAACATTCTCATTTTCTGTGATAACACAAGTGCAATTGCCATCACTAAAAATCCAGTACAACATTCAAGAACAAAGCACATAGACATCAAGTACCACTTCATAAGGGAACATGTGATGAATGGTACTATGGAACTTCATTTTGTTCCAAGTGAAAAACAGCTTGCAGATATCTTTACCAAGTCACTTGATGAATCCACCTTTTCAAGGTTGGTAAGTGAGTTAGGTATGCTTAATTATTCTTGAATTATTTCAGATATTTTTGCAAGTTATAATGCAGCCAAAAATTTAATTGATTTTTCTGTAATTGATGAAATTTTGGCTAAGTCAAAATTTACATCCTGACGGATGTTCATTATCCATCGAGTTTGATCATCCGTTGAAATATTATTTGTTAATAAAAATCAATTACTTTTCTGGATTATTTTATAACCCGACGGATAATTGATTTATCCCCATGCGTAGAATTGTGTCAATCTTAGTTGTTAAAACTCTGAGCGTTATCCATCGGGTATACTTACAGTTTGTAAGTATAACACGACGGATAAGTGACAGAATTTTTATAGTTTATTTATTTTTAAACGGCTATTTTGGGCTATTTTGATTGGTTACTTTACTTCACTTTATTATTTTTGACAGTTTATTTCTGAGATAGTATAAAAGAAGAATTCATTTTTATTCTACTCGTTTATCATTCTAAAATCAATTGCTCTACCTTCCTTTCTTCTCTAAAGAAAATATTCTCTCTGCAAATTTCTCATTCTCAAACAATGGCACCAGTAGTCAAAATCATGTCTCAATCTAGATATATCTATGAAAAGAACAACTTTGTAGCTCTTGTGAATAAGGAGATTACACAGTCTGAAGACTTTCATAGGATGATGGATTTTTTGAAGAGCTGTAAACTCAGTTATGCTATGCTGGAATCACCCATAATCTACTATGAAGTTGTGGAGGAGATATGGACAACTGCCGTGTACAACTCATCTAGCAAAACCATAACTTTTAAACTTAAAGGTAAGTAGTTTTGCATCAATAGTGACATTGTCAAAGCATACTTTAGAATTCCAGATAACACTGCTACTGTTCCACACACAGATACTGATATAGTTAACATGCTAAATTATATGGGCTATGCACTTTCTATTTCTAAGTTAAGTGAAATTAGGAGGCTAGGTCTTATAAAGGAATTAAGTTATCTGTGTGATGTGGTAACTAAAGTATTTTCTGGTAAAATTAGCAATTTTGATTCTGTTAACATCTCCATGCTTAACATGCTTTATATGCTAGTTACTGATAAGTACTTTAATCTCAGTGACTTGATAATGTTTGATTTATGTTATAAGTTAGGAGAACTTAATAAGAGAGGTAAAAGTGTCTATTATGTTATATTCTTTATGATGGGTGGTAAACATCTTATTGAGAATATTGATGTTGAGAACCCAACCAACAGGCTAAATTGTTGGGTTCAAGAAAGGAGAGTCATTGTTGATCTCAACAGGGCAAGTCACCACAAAGAGGTGCCCATCTTTTACTTTCCAATCATGGGGGGACCTCAGGTAAGTGAGGTAAGCACCACTGTCTCCACTCTTCCAACCTCACATATTTCTTTGCCTTCAAGTGTAGCTACGGCATCTGTGTCAATGACCCAACAGATGCCTACCCAAGCTACCAAAACAAAATCTTCAAAATCCAAAGCTAAGAATGCCCCTTATGATTTCTTTCAAAAGAAATCAATTACAAAAACTACTAAACACAAAGAGGGGAGTGTGAAATAGAGTGAGCAAGGTGAGGGACAGGGTGACAATCGAAGAAACCCTAAGGATAAGGCTGGTGAGATTAGTGTACCCAAACCTAGCCATACCACAATTTCCCAACAAACTGTGGTTATTAATAAGGAAATATATATTCTAGTTTCATCCTCCCAAAAGGATGTTACTATTGAAACAAGCTCCCAACCAAGAGCACAGGCCAAGAGGGTTAGGGACACAAGTTCACCACAAACTTATGCTAGAAATAAAAGATCAAAAACCCTTGGGGATGCACAGGGAACACACACAGTGCAAACTGGTGCTAAAGACCCAATCACTGCACCATCTCAAAGTCAGATTGATGTGGCTCCAATAAATGTGGAGTCACAACCAAAATCTTTAATAATTGAAGCTTTTGAAACATCAAATTCACCCACACATTCACTGGATGTAGATCTGATTCATACATCACTTCCAAATTCTCCATCTTTAACTCTATTGGAGAAGCCAAAAATACAAGCAAGTGAGCATCATCTTTTGGATGATTTGTTGGCTCACTTGCAAATTCTTTATGAGTCTATTGAGACATCTGTGCCCAAATTTTAATCAATCTACAAAGAGTCTACAATAGTCTCCACTCCAAACTCATTCATTTTTTCTATCCTGATAGATATTATTCATCCGTCAAGTAGTTATTGTATACCGACGGATGTGCTTAACAACAGTCATTTATGGGCTAGCCAAACTACTATCCCGATGGATATTCCTCATCCGTCGGGAGTCTCTGCACAACTTCAAAATTTCTACAATTTTCACAAGTGCTGATGACTTAGTAGTAGTACAATCACTCTTAGGACTGAGGGCAGGGAGTGAATTGAGTGAGAGGCTGGGTTGCTCCCAGGAAAAAGGAGAGAAAATGAGTGAACCTATACAGTCCATTTCTTCAGGACTGGAAATATTGAGTGAGGGGAGTCCCACCTTAGATGGTGAAGGTGAGGGTGTGAGGGTGGGAAGCCAGGGGGAGCCTTTGATGCAACAAAATAGAGACTATGAGAGAAATGCAGGTACAAGAGTGATAAGGGTGGACACCATTGCTAGTGAGTCAATGAATGTCAGTGATGTAGAAAGGAAGACACTATTTCAGCAAGAATATCAAGCTGTCATATATTCTATTTCCCTAGATGCTGAGACATTTACTCATCCTGCTACCGCTTATCAAACTCTAGTTGTACAGGGCAATGAGGAGGCTGAAAAGATGCTCAATCTAGTGCACATAGCTGCTTCTCTACAAAGATCAAAGGATGCAATCACTGATATGCCATCAAATACTGGCAGTGATTTTGAACTGGCTGAAGATTTTTTGGGGACGCTGTAGGGAAGATGAGGAAGACAGCATGAGCATAGGGGGAGATGCAGACATTCCTTCCTGGATGCTAACCAAAGAATGTTCATACTCACATCTCCAATCCACATTGTTCAAGCTCATTAATGACACCCAAATAGCCATTAAAGCATCTATAAATGCCAGCACAAAGAGACTACTTACAACACATCTTAATGCTCTTCAGCTGCACAAGATTCAAGCTCTCCAACACAGTCAAAGTGTGGATGAAATAAAGCAAGAAGTTTCTAAAGTAGAACAGGATTTCATAGCAAGGTTGGATACTAGACTTCCTGGAACCACCATGACCGAGATAGCTCAGAAACTGAGGAAGGAAGCTGATCCAAATAGAAAGGTTGAGGCCATGGACTCTAGATTATCTGATGTGAAGAAGTCAATGACCAATATACTTGCTAATTAGGAAACTCAGACTGATGTGCTCCAACAATTGGTGGCTGCTCACCTCCCTTCCACTCAACCACTTGATGCTAACAAAAAGGGGGAGAAAGGCTCATCAAGTGAGGGGGAGAAACAGCTCAACATTCAAGTCAGCAAAGTAATTGTGCCAACAATTGCTTTTACTAAGCCAACAGCCATGGACAGCATTGACATCATAAATCTGGTAGCAGCAAAACTGGAATCAAATGACAAACTGCTAAAGATTGATGTAGCAGCAGCTGAGAAGGAACTAAAAGAAAAATGGAGAAGAATAGATGAAGAAATTCAACAGAAATTTGGACCAATTCAGAAATCAGACAAAATCTTTAATCATCACTCTAAAGTCAAGCAGATTTCTGTAAATAAAATGAGTTTG
Organism: Apium graveolens; assembly: GCF_009905375.1. NCBI lineage: Eukaryota > Viridiplantae > Streptophyta > Magnoliopsida > Apiales > Apiaceae > Apium > Apium graveolens. The sequence continues at coordinate 49,713,761 of NC_133656.1, forward strand.
AATTATCTGGAAAAGGGTCAAACATCTTGCATAAAGTCTCCAAAGGCAAATCTGGTCCTGAAGCCTAAAAGAAACTACTCAAAGTTTTCAGAAAAAAATCCTATGGATATTGTGTATGAAACACCTAGGCCAGATGAGAATAAGCTGTTGGCTAGGTCAATTGCATTTTTCAAAGATCTGGCTTATTCAGCACTTAAAAGAAGGATTGCCAAGATCTACAGAAATGGTAAGGAAATCTGTGTGGTGGCTAGACACCCTCAATTTGTAGAAGCTAAAAAGGAAGAGAAGGAAAGAATCATGCAAGAAAAGAAGCAAGCTGCCTTAGATGCTAAGAAGCTCAAACAAAAGAAGGAGCAAGCTGCTATCTTGGCCAAACTACAAGATATGAAGACTACAACTAAGATTTATGCACAACTATCTGTGATTTTTGAACCTCAAGATCAGAAAACAGAAAAGAAGATTCAGATACAAGCTCCCCTCCAAAAGAAAATTGGACTTTAGTGATGAGGAAATGAAAGATTACATTCCCAAAAAGTCTACAACTTCAACTCAAACATCCAAACCCTCAGTGGTATTTGAAAAATTCAAAGTGGTGGATCCAACTAGGAATATTCATGGTGACCCATAATTCCAAAGGATGAGACAGTAGACTAGGATAGTTTTCCAATTCCAGAACTAAATTTTCCTATCTTCAACAAGCCAAAGAGAACAAAGTCTAGAGCAATCAAGAAAGTGAAGTTTGTGACTTTTAAATCCAAGACCCTAACCAAATCTCAACCCACAATCAACAAGGGAGATCTCGTATACATCTATGACATCAAGGAGTTCTCTGAAATAAACCTCTACTTGGAAGAATTGGAAGAAGTAAGAGGGATTGATGCTTACAGAGATCTTCCTGAAAGGCAAGTGTTCAAGTACAAGGGAGGGAAAGAGATCACATGGCCACTTCACAGGATTCTTCAAGAAAGCCAATCTGTACTGATAAAGGTCTATTCATCCTTCAAGAAGAACTTTGGATTTAATGTGACTGCAAGGAGAATAGTCCTAAAGAAAATAGAGGAGCTAAGGAGTAATAGAGCCAAAGATGCACTTCCAAAAACTCTGCCTATTCCCTTCACATAAAAGAGAGTGCATTTGAGGCCTTATTGGATGATGTAATTCATGGATGATAAGGAATTTAGAAGATTCTTCAGACTAGATGACCAACCGAGTATCTCTAGCAATGAGACTCTTTTGGAAATGCAAGAAATGTTGGATTTATCTGAAGCTAATGAACTTGAATTCCACAGAAAACTCCATAATCAAATAGAAGAGAACAACAGGAGGCTTGGGAAAAAATCCAGACAATCAAGGAAATAGATTTATCTGTTCAGACTAGAGGAGCACCTTGATAATGATTGTGAGCAACTCTTTGTACACTTTGCTTTGTCCAATTTTCAGTAAATTTTGTAGCACTTATCAGTTTTATCTACTACCTTTTAATCTATATCTTTAGGACGTTTTGTTATCATCAAGTTTCTCTTAATTTATGGCTACAATTCCAGTAGACATAAATTGGGGGAGATTGTTAGGAACTTGATGATAAATTAAACAAAACAACTTAGTATATTTAACTTAGTAAATTTTGTAGCACTCGATGGATGATCTAATATAGTCCCAACGGATAAACTTTACAGTCCCGACGGATGACAGATTAACATCTATCGTGAGTAGCTTATGTAATAATAAGAACTGTAGCACATTTCTGCAGACAACATGTATGAGTCAAGTAGATTTCTTAGGGATTTGTAAGCATGTTGTCTACTAGATTGATATACAGAATAGGTTGATTAATTGTAAATATGAAATTTCTTGTAATTCTGTATAAGTGAAATGGAGTCAAGTGATAAATAGACACCCGACGGATAATCTACAAGACTCCCGATGGATGATCAACAAAGCTTCCTGATGGATGACAAGCATAGACCCGATAGATGATCAAATTCAAATAGCTATTGACAGTGATAACACAGTCACATGCGTCGGGTGTTTGCAAAAGGAATGTGGCAGCCTGTTAAGCAGGAATTTGAGAACAAAGAAGCATTCCCATTCCCATGCAATTGTGAAGATATTCAAAGGTGCTAGAATAAAATAGTGAAGTAGCATGAAGTTAGACTAGATATGTTTTGTTTTATTATCTTGTCTTATTATCATGTAAACGTAGTGATACATAAATCAAGTGTAGCAAGTAGAACATCTATCGAACTAAGTAGATACATTTTCAGAGAACATATCAAGCTATATCCTGTAAGCATTTCTCTATATTTTAGTTGTTCAAACTTGTACGCAGCTGTGAGCTATTCAAGCTTTACAGGGTTCTCATTTGATATATATATCTGGTGGATACTTTCAAATCCACTAGAAAGTTTTAAAAGCTTTTTTTTATTACTTAGTGTTTTAATTTCTATCATCTTTTTATTCCGCACAACTGCTAATCAAACACTGTTATATTTATCAAGTTAGAACTGTTTTAAAATCTGAAAAAGTAGCCAGAATTACATTCAACCCCCCTTCTGTAATTCTTGTTGTATTGTTAGGGAATAACAAAATTAAACAAATATTATAGGTGAACTTCAATGGAAACAATCATGAAAGATGAGACATAACAGAGGAGGATAAATACGAAATTGATGAAGTGATGATCGGATGAACTGTTCGGCTTCAGGATGTAGAAATAAATATTGAAGAGTTCCTGAACAAACTGTCGGTGATAAGCCGGAGGAAGGTGAGGATGATGTCAAGTGATCTGCTCCGATTAAAAAAAATAAGTGGGGCCATGCCGGTACGACTGGATATGCGTTATAAAGGTAAATCCCTCCCCTAAGACACTAAAACCGGGCCGAACTTCAACCTGGCATCTAGGCAATACCTTGGAAGATAAAACTTGTTATCTCACTTTCAGACAAGCTCTTGACTGACAATGAAATGACACATTGATAATTACTTGCAACCAAGCCCACAATTACCAGTTGAAGAAATGCAGTGGGTAGAAAAAGCTCGCGAGAAGCAGGTATGGAGTTATTCTTAGGGTAGTGATGCTTAGATTCCATAGCATAGAGTTCAACCTGCATTGGGCTTTAGTTAAGCCTACATCCATTTTAGAATAAAATCTTTTATGTAGCCCAACTCATAGAGAGTTTTGTCATTTGGTCTTAGCCCATTTCTTCTATTTCAATGATTGTTCAGTGATGGGTTTTTTCCTACACATTTCGGGGAGAACCAGCTAGCTCTGGGTTTGAGTGGCATTTCACCCCTAACCATAACTCATCCGCTCATTCTTCAACATCAGTCGGTTCAGACATCTACTTAGTTTCACCCAAGCTTCATCTTGTTCATGGATAGGTCACCCAAATTCAGGTCCATAAGCAGTGACAATTGCCCTATGAAGACTCGCTTCCGCTACGGCTCCGGTGGGTCAAAATCAATGCCTTGAGGAGTATCCAGGAAAAGCGGGAAGATGGAATCCTCCTGTGCAAGAGCAATAGTGTAAAGCTTGGCATGATAGGCAGTTATGTCAGAAACCTATTTTCAAAGGCTACCAGACTTGGGGTTAGCTACGCAGAGTATCTCTTTCTTACCATTCGGGTGGTCAAAGGCTAGCTCTCTAATAGATCACTTAAGATAAAAAAAATGAACTACAGTAAATGATTTTAACTTAAGAACACAACACGGATAACCATTTTCAGGAATCAGAGCAGATCTCACCCAGCAGCTCTGTTCTCAGTTGGAGAAGACCCGCAACCAGATACGTTCATTCGGTCATTTAGCACGAACTTCACTGCCCTAGCGGGAAAGGCCCTCACCTTCGGTAAAATCCTTAGCCCGGAACAAGAGCAGGGAAGAGATTCTTGAAAAGAGAATGCGCCTCAGGACCATGATATTGTCACCTCATACGGCTCCTCAAACATATTTTTCTTGTTCAATCAAAAGAGCGGTATTTCTCTTTTATTTATTTATTTTTTATTTAAGACTTTTTTAGATTAAAATTTTAAATGATAAAAAAAGAATTTACTAGAAGTGGGACGAATCGACTCAAGGTACCTGAATTCAAAGAACAGATTCAGGGCTTTATTATCGATGAAACCCAAGACTACCTCGTGCGATTTAAAGGGGATATTGAAAATAAGTTTATCGACGCTTCGCACCATATTCAGTACAGTTTCTGTAATGCTGTCACTTGCGTAGAGGTCCCTGGCCAATAGGAGAGGCAGTTTTGTCGGTATAAACTAAGACTAGGGAAGTTTACGCAAGCACTCTCGGCTAAAAGGATAATACAAACAAGAGATATGCTATTGGTCAATACACAGCTAAAGTGCCTACATTCCGCTTGCAGCAAATACAACCACAACCTAACTTGCACGAGATTCAAAAACCAAAGCTACTGACTGGTAGTCCCAAGGGGACGACATCCCCCTATAATAGTTAGCAGTACTGAACAAGCGAGTCATCGGTCCGGGGAAAGAAAAGGGCTGCCTTTAAATGAAAAAGAAAAAAAGAACTCGCTTAACTTGTTAGGCCTTCGGAACAAAGGATATTCTGTTCATGCTTCAGACGATCCGGCTTATTATATATACTTCAAACCCCTATCTTGTTTAGAATAAAGAGATCCTAAAAATTTTGCTACCCCTTTTAAATTCAATTTGAATGGATAAAGAATAATATATAGGAAAGCTTCTATTAGCGTCCAACCTTAAGTCACATTGATCGTGTCATCTGCAACGTCCATCAATGATAGTTCATTAATGTCTATTGATTTAGACTTCTTCCCCCTTAGGGTAGTGAGGCTTAGATTCCATAGCATAGAGTTCAACCTGCGTTGGGCTTTAATTAAGCCTACATCCATTTTAGAATATGATCTTTTATGTAGCCCAACTCATTGAGAGTTCATTTGGTCTTACCCCATTTCTTCTATTCCTATGATTGTTCAGTGATGGGTTTTTCCCTATTAGGAATAGGTTTCTATCCCGCATGGCGAATTCTTCAGAAAAATGGATTCTTCCAACTCCCCCTCTTTCCTATTAATCAAATCAAGTAACGCCAGGTTGGTTTAGCATTCATTAAAAACACACTTATTTAAGATATTAACTACGCACCTTCTTCCCGAGTAAAGAAAAGGTGCTAAGACACTGTGATCATTCATTATATTTTTCAGTAAATTTGCCAAACTCATTTTAGAGAGAGATCGCCTTTTATCACGTTCAATATCATAATTGGGTCGACCAGGCCAGATCATGAGTGAATAGAAAATATAAAATGTACATAGCTGTTCCACCTGAAATATTTGGAATAATTCTACCACTTCTACTAGGATTCGCCTTTTTAGTGCTAGCTGAATGTAAAGTAATGGCTTTTGTGCAATGTCGAAAGGGTCCTGATGTAGTGGGATATAATAGATCCGAACACTTGCCCCGGATCGACTTACAGATCATAATAACTCTAGTGAATAACTGACGAAAATAAATAAATGGGAGATAGAAAAATAGAAGAGAAACAAACTCATTATATAAATATCACCTTTTTGACAAGAATAAAAAATAAAATAAATATTGGATTTCAAGATTTTGAACTGGAAACGGAAGCTTTCGAGATTGCTTGTTACCCTTTTCTTGCTACTACTTCACTAGACTAATAGCGCACTGAACTATACCATAGTATTAAGAAAAAGGATGCACTCAACACTGCCTCTTCTATGGCAATTAAACGAAGTTCCTATCCTTTGCAATGAAATATACAGGCGGTTTGTTGCATTATTTTAGGGAGTACTGTAACGCCCTCCAAACCCGGGGTTTAAGTCTGGGGGTTACTAGCTAATCTCCAAACATGTGCAACCTGTATATTAATTAAATAGATATATATCAAACCCCTTTCATATTAACCAGGATCTTTTTAGGTTAAAGTATGAAAACAAGAACCACATTCTAACTTTATTACAAGACAAATTTAAATTCTCATAAAACTCTCTTTATTACAAACCATGGTCTAGTAGATTTTTAAAACTATATTCATCTTTATTCAACACACACATCAACTATCTACACTATACCTTCTTAAGTAACTCAAAGCTTTCCCAATGAATTAGGATCAACACTTTTGGTATTAGAGGATCCCGTTGCTTGACTCATTTCTTTACCACGTGAGTCCTGATAGGTTTCATTTTCCTTCTTAACTGAAAATAATAAGGTGAATAACAACAAAAAGGGGGTGAGCCATAAGTTGCTCAACAAGTCCGCAATATATAGGCAATATTATAGTAAACTAAATGAACCAGTAATTTGATTACATCTGCAAAGATATAACCTCGCAAGAAAAGAACAAAGGGCATTATCGACGAGTATCAATAAACTAAACTGGACATAAGTTCACACCTATATCCTGCTGATCAGCCAGGATACAATACAGATCCATACCTCAATGTATAGATCCAGTCGGGTACCCAGGCTCTACGGCCCAACTTAAGGATCCGGTTCATTCCCGATCTTTAGGATCAAGTGTATACCTAATCCTAATTGTCACCATCCAGTCCATAGAAGAGCAACCGGAACAATCAGTATACTTTGATGTATCCGAACATCGGAACATATCAGGATATATGTATGTATATATTGACCATTGGAATATGAATAGAGGATTTAACGAATTAGGAGAAATCAGGAATTGAAATGAAATATGAACAAAAAATAATAATTGTGTATCAGTGTTGATGAATAGAAGCTAACAGTATGTAACTGCGATAATAATCTGAAATTAATTCACTATTTTGAAATTAGAATAGGGGAAAAACTTGTATTTCACGCGATCTACTCCAAATGTATCACCTTCCGCTATCACCGACTCGATCTGCCTTGTTGCCTTTGTTTCTATCAAAGAATTAGGCTTATTTAGTCATCTCACATTTCAATCGTGTCTCAAACCGACTTTATATAGCACTTATCGTCTACCCGCCCGCGTATAATTGACTCGTATAATAATTAACAACAATCATGACTCGATTAACCACATAATTCACATAGCACATAAATCATATAGTCATTCTAGGTTGAAAATAATTTTTAGAACTGAAATCGACTCGCTATTTATTTTACTAAACAACATCTGGCTCGTTTCCCATTTTTCAGGATTTATTGACCTCATCTCTATACGTAATAAGGCTTATAAGTAAATAATTATCAAAAGTCGACTCCCTTCTAAAATTGGTATTTAAGACATTTTTAATGAAAACAATTCATTTTTTGAGTCGAAGGGCTTTCGTTTCGCTTAAATCAGGTAAACGGTTCAATTGTTATTCAATAAATAAGAATAAACCAATTTATTATTCAATATAATTAAGTATTCCTAGTTATTGAACCCTGAAAATATTTTTAGATAAATATTTGGAAAAGATCATAATTAAAAATAATTTTGCCATAATTTTTGGAATTAAAATGAATTTATTATGATTTATTGAAAATTATTTGATTAATTATCAAAATAATTAATCATTTTTAAATGATTGATAAAAAATAATTAATTAATTAATTAAAGAAATAAATAATTCTGATTTTTAGAAAACATTTCAGAATAATTTATAATATAAATAAATTAATTAATTAGTTAATTAATCAATTTATAAAATAAATAAAAACTGATTTATAATTAATAAAAATAAATCTTAGAAACAGTTGTCAGAAATCAACTTCTGACAAAAACAGAACAAAATCGGGTAAAACAAACGGGTCAACCGGGTTAAATCTGGGTCATGAAGAATATGACCGGATTATTTCCAGAATCCGGGGACTTCACCGGATTCCGATGAGTCTAAAATAGCCTCAAATCAACATCGTTTGGTGTTGTTTTTGAGTGCTTTTCATTGCAAATCAACACAGCAATCTAACTACGGCCATAACATCTCTGAATCATCCCTGAATCATCTTTTCCGATCAAAGCTCTAAACCTTTCCGGCCAAGTATCGAAATCACAGAATCGTACGTGAAATCATGAGGTTAATAGCTTAAATTAAAGCTTATCAACTACACAATAAAACCCCTAACCTCTAAACAACCCCAGATTACTCAAACTTAAACACGATTAAATCAAAAATTGACATAAACCTTTTAATCGAATACACTTATCCGGGAATCGCTCGTTCAATTAAATACCATGAATCGATCAGAAATCATCATATAAAGCTATTCATAACATCAAATCATCTTAATAACCCTAGAATCAAAAATGCCTAATTCGGGTATGAATCCTAGAAATCGAAAATCAGAATATACGAATTAAAACATGAAATTGATATCAAAAATAGAAAGAACAAATCAAAACCTTTGATTTGAGTACTTGAATCACTCGATTTGAAGTAGAAATCATCTTGAAATCACGGTTTGATTCTTCAACCCGAATTCAAAAGTTCGACCCGAATTCCAGAGAATTATCTGATTTTTTTGATTTTTAATTGTTAATTATAAATAATTAAATAAAAATTAGGCTATTTATAGTAAGTAAAATAATACTCTTAATTAAAAATAAGGCCCTAATTATACATCTATTAAAATTACTTGGCCCCTAATTTTATAATTTTTGAGTATTAATTTTGAATTTTTAAATATTTAATATATACAATATATATTCCAAAAATTCCCAAAAATTGTGAATAATTCAAAAATGCAAAGAAATGATATATTTGAAAGTCCTATAATTTTATACAAAATAAAAATGTGATTTTTTTTGGGGTTTTGAACACCCAATGCGGCCTAGAAAAGTCATTTTTCGGGAAACAAGAAAATTTATAAAATATCTAGATGTTTAGAATAACGCAATGGTACAAGCCGTTCTAGGAAAAATAAGGCCAATTATTTTATTTAAAATATCAGCTAAAAAAATATTGTTCGGTCGTATAACTTTTAATATGAAGGCTTTAAATACGAAACAAAGTATCCGATAAATACCCGAAAAATATCCTGACGATATGGAATACACGTAGGACGTAGCAGTTAGGGTTTTATAGCTAATTACACACAAATGATATAATACAAGCGTAATTTCCCAGTCGTTACAGGAGCCTCCCCAAACAGCCAGGATGTTGCCGCCCTATACTCGCAAAAGCGAATGGGTACAGGAGCTGGGCTGCAAGCCATTTAGCTTAGCTCAGTTCAAGGTCAGTATGGATGTTTGTCAATTGGAGCAATGAACTAGCTGAACACAAACAGTTGAACTTCAGACTTCCCTAGTATTCAACTACTAAGATAGGTTGCTTGAGCGCATTATCACCTTTTCTATTTTTACAGAAAAGGTATCGATCAAGGCTTTCCTTGGTCCTACGGACCGTGAACAGATTCGCCTCTGGCCTCGACATTACACGACGCGATAGTGCATGGTCAATACAAATTAATAACTTGGGTTTGTGATAATTTATAAAATACATATGCATGTGATAAAGAAGATAAGTAAAAAAAAAGATGTGAATTCCTCTTACTATTCTTAATATTGTAAAGTTTACTTTTTAGAGTCGAAATAAAGTTAATTTTTTTTATTTCTATTTTCTTGGTATGTTTTATTATTTTAAATGTATTTATCTACCGACTTTATGCGGAGGTAATACACGAGACGTGCTGTGCTCTACATTTGCTTCTCTTCCTTAGAGATTTCATTTCAGCCGCCAGAAATAGTACCTATGAATTCTAGAAAACTGTAAATACAAAACATATAAGTCTAGCCTTTTGCTCAATACTAGAGTTGATAATTAAACCGTAGCATCTGAGGTTGCATTAATGGAGGATACACGTGATACCTTCTTCTCGGTTCCTTCTTCTCCTTCTTCCATAACCTGAGCTCGGAGAAGGAAGAGATAAGAGGGCGCTACTACAACGCTTCGCTAACTCAAAGCGCCTCGCTATGAGATATAGCCTCGCGTTAACGCTCGGCTAAGTCTTGAACCTTCATGCTGATCGTTCGCTTTCTCAGTAGAAAAAGCGCTTCTCTTTTCCCCTTAAGTAGAAGGACAAGAAAGATGTTATTGGTTTTCTTGCTCCCCTTTCTTGATTTCCATCAAGATCTGGCTCCTAGGAGCATTCAACCTAGCATACGCAGTAAAATTTTTTCCAGGCCCTCCCTTCTTCGGGGTTGAGTCAATGTCTTTCTCAAATCTAGGATACTTGTCCTTGGCATTGTATTCTTGATCTCTTTTCCTCTTCTTGCCACCACCGGGCTCATTGTTTATCACCGTTTTTCTCATGCTCCCCTCCACCTGGATATATTTTCCTGCTCTACTCTGTAGCTGTAGCATATTTTCGGGTGGCCGCTTGGCCAAACACATCTTGAAAAACTCATCCTTGGTTCCTTGTTGTAACGCTATCATAGCTACCTTGTCATCAAGATCCGGTACTTTGAAGGCCTCCTTTGTGAATCGATTGAAGTAGTCCCTAAGAGACTCCTTTGCTCCTTGCACTATACTCATGAGAGAAGCAGAGCTTTTTTTATGCACCTTCCCGCTGATGAATTCCTTGATGAAATCTTGACTTAAATATCTGAAGGACCCATTTGAGTTTGGAGGCAAACGGCTGTACCACCTTTGAGCCAACCTGATAAGGTTTAAGGGAAAGCCCGACGTGATTAAAGGGTTCTCCCGTACCATCATAGGCCTTTATAGTCGGCATCTTGAACTTCCTTTTGATATGGGTGTTCATGATTTCTTCCGTGAAAGGCGGGGTTGGATCGTATGGGTCTCCGAGGGGGAGAAACTCAAAAGGGGTTCCTCCAGGGGCATCCATTGATTTTCTCCTAGGAGCTTCTTCCAAATAGATGACCTGGGTAGTTCCCCTAGTTCCTTTAGCTCAGTTGGCCCTTATTGGCTGCCTAGCCTGACTCCTCTCCATGTCCCTCCTTAGCCTTAGGAATTATGCCTCATGGGCACGTATCCTTTCCTTGAAAGTCTGTGATGCCACTCCCTAAACTTCTTAAAATCCGGGTTGCCTGCCCCCAACAGGCTCAACGCACCTACCTTCAATGGGTTCTTTATCCCTTCGCCTTCTCTTATGATGGGCATCTTCACTAGTTGACTCTCCACTTTCCTCTATAGTTAGGGTCCTGATACATCTCTTTCATTGGTGACTAGTTGTAGACCTCTAAGATAATTAGGGTCATCCCAAGGCTGAGAACAAAGTGGTAGGGGTAGCCTACTCGCTCCAACCTCCGAGTAGATCGGCATCCCATAGGTGGGATTCAAGGGCGTGTGATGCACTATAGTTGACATCTCAAAGCCCAAAGATTGAGTTCCCAAATGTGCATTCAGATTCGAATTTTGAGGATTCGCCTATAAGACTGGGGTTGGCTGTAATTCAGATCGAGGATTCAAAAGATCCATTATCACTTGGGAGTAAGTCGAGTGAGGGGGAATTTCAATGGTGGATAAAATTATTTGGGTTGTCCCGGCTGGTGTTCCTTCAGGGACATTGTTTCTGCTCCGTGTGTTCACCATGGTTGTTATTGCTTTTCCCACAGACGGCGTGTCACACCCCCAACTTAACAAACAAAATAAATATAACTATTACAATATTTAAAAGAAAATAAACATAACCGAATGCAAGATCTTACAGTTTAGGGTTTGGAACAGCCCAACACTACCATCTATTACAACTGATTTTAAATTCGAGTCCTCTCACAAAACTATCTCTTATTCTACTTGAGCTCGGACATTCGCATCGGCGTCACAGGTCTTACGTGCTGTCTGCTTGAATCTAACCATAGTTGCTAGCTGTAATATCATGGTAAAGCAAGGAGTGATCCAAATGCTCAACAAGTGCTAAACAATACGGTACAAAACATAAATCGAGATATATATTAAAGAATGATAATGCGAAGATATAAATAACAAGAGACGAAATTTTGGGTGATGGCATCATTTGCTTGAATCAAAACATTTTCCTAAAATCATATCTTAATCAAAATCATTTTATGACGCTACGGATTACAGCCGGTGATCAGCCGCGAAGTAATCCCGAACCTCGTTGGGTTCTAAAACATTAATGGGATCCCAAGGCAACTTTTAAGCCTGCAAGATAAGTGTGGAAAGGACTCGCGTCTCAGTCCAGATCCACTATTCAAAGAAAACATTTATCTCCCTTTGGGACTGAAAATTCACATTTTAATCATTTCAAAAACTGATGCCGCTTTATAATAAAATCTCTTAAGTAGTAAACATTTTTATCAAGGGATTATAGATCAACTTTGAAACACTGGAAATAAGTCACAAAATCTCAGGGCCATGATCCACTAGACTTAAATCTATTAGGATAACTGAAAGGTTTCCATTTACAAAACTTGACAAAGGGATTTAGCAAGGCTATTAGATAATATGAAAAAAATAATTAATTCCAAACTAGGCTTAAAGCAATTATTCTCGACAAGGTATAAATACTAGAACATCAAGAAGATAAGCTTCAAAAATACTAGGGGTGTCAAGATATGAAGAAATGACTTTTAGCTCAAGGTATATCAGGATTGTCGAACTTTAGGGTAAGTGTTAGGGCGAAATCACGCACTAATATTCACGCAAGTATACGCGTTCGCAAGTAATATAGAATACTTTCTAGTTCGTTCCCTCAGAGACTCAGACTAAGTTATTGTCTAATTAAACTCACTCACCAATGTATGATTACTTCTCAATGTTAAGATAACACTTAAAATTGTTGATTAAATATTAACTATAATTAACTACTTAATTAACCACTTAACTAACACTTCAATTTATCAATAATAAAACACTCATGAGATCACAACTTCATTATTACTTCCTTCTATAGCCATAGTTATTACCTTTAGCATGTGACAGTGATGATATTAATCGAATAACACGAAACTGATAAAAGCCAACTTTCATTGTACTAATACCATTCTACCAAACATCCACAATTAAGATAGAAGTTGAATAGTCATCAATTATGTTGAGTTCCTATATGTCTACAGAAATTGACAACACAACGATTTAAGCACAAGTTATTCCTTTTGATTACATAGGGCAAATAAAACTGTTAGAGTTACCCACTAATCATGCACAACGTACATGAACCTATGCTAGCATGGCAAGTTCTAAATCTCAAGATCCACCGTCACTTCACAAGAGATTAACACCCTATCTTATATGTTCGCGACGCACATAAGACGAATACGCACGACCAATACTAGATATCATGCAATCATCACACACTAAAGTATTAAACAATTAACTAAAGAATTTCATAATAAATCCGTTGCAACCCCATGATCACGATTAGCCCATAATAGAACTTATCGCCATCATGGGTTCATATGAAATCATGATAAACAAACACAAGAAAATATCAACTAAACTGATTATATTAAAACAGAGTACGTCACAAGAGTAAATAAGTCAAAGCAAGAAAACTAGCATCCAACGTTACAATGAAACAAGAATCACAAGAATATATGCTTCCTCTTCGCTGCTGTGTGCTAAATCGGTCTTCTTCCTTATCTCCTTCGCTTCTTGCAAAACACAATCTAAAACATAATCTCTTCTTAATACTCTGTGAAAAACGTCTCAAATCTACTTATATAATAGTCCCATAAAACTCAGATTACATAGAAGTTGGAAGCCAAACAGAAGGAGAAATCTAAAATAATATATCTTTTTCCCCGACCCTGCGCGGCCGCTCAGCATAGCTGCGCGGGCGCGCAAGGCTGCTGCACGGCCGCTCAGCATTGCTGCGCGGGCGCGCAGGACCCTACTGGAAAATTTCCAGGTTTGCTCCGTTTCTTCACCGTAATCTGCCCGTTCTTTTCCTCTCGCAATGGTGAACACATGCCAAGGCTTATTCTTGATGATTCCTTCTCCGAAATGCAACTAATACCCTGAAATGCATAAACACTAGAAAAACGCATCAAATACACAAAATACTTGATTTCAAGACACCAATTTAAGCCATTTTAAGACGTTCTAAGTGGTATAAAATGCCACTTATCACACCCCCAAACTTAAATCGATGCTTGTCCTCAAGCGTCACAGACTCAAAAACAAATAAAAATATGCATGAATGCAATCTATATGAAAATGCAACGATCCCCCTTACTACAATTAACCAACCAAATTGTCACGTCTCAACGAATGCAGTTAGACATTAAAGATCAATAAACTCATGCAAACGGACATACAGCCAGAAACGTGGTGTGTGCAAATGCTTAACAGATATGCTTCAGAACTAGACCAATTACTATGACTAGACTATCCTCAAGGCAATCCTACGATTATACAAAGAATAAAAATTCTAGGCACAAAGTGATATACAACACTACAAGAACTTTGGAGCTTACTACAGAATCGTGCTTTTTATTTACAACTCAAATGCTTATTTGACCGTGCAATGAGTGAGGTCCACAAAAGACTTATACAATGGTATCCATGTAACGAGTGTTAGGTTAGCGGATCCCAGACTCTAAAAGCCTTAGGTCACTAGGCACAAAGTCCCCTAAGAACTTAATAACTCGAATACCAAAGAGCCCACTCTTGATCAATTATGCAATTTTTTTTTTTTTTTATAACTCTGAGCAAGTGCGTTTCGCTCCATCTTGCTCAATCCTAGACTACTCGCATAACATACGAGCCGGCTACTAGCCATTTGACGCCTAGCCACAACTAGCAACAAATTCCATTTTTACTCCATTTTTTTTTCTTCATGCCTTTACCACTAAGAACCTATTATCAAATTCTAAGCATAATAAATAGATTATCCTCGAAAATAATCAGATCATAACAACAATCTAGTCCTTAAGCATTCTCTAAGACTTAGTGACAATACAAGTGCTTCTAGCATGCATATCAACCTACACAACATAATATCACTTTAATGCTATCACTACACTCGCATCAATATCACAATTCAGTCGATAAATCATTGCAACAGGGATCATGGTATATGCATGAGCTATATGATATGACAAACAAATAAAGCTACATATATAAAAAAAAAACTATATGGCAAAAATTATGCAACTATATGAACTAACTATCATGAATATACAGCTATATGACACACACAAAATATTCCTTAACTACCACCACCAAACTTAAAATCTTCACTGTCCCCAGTGAAGGTAGTAGAAAGGAACACAGGGTATACCTACTCGGAGTCATCATCATCATCACCCTCAGTGGGTGGAGTATCAGGCGGCGGGTATGCAGAGTCCTCACCAAAAACTGGCCACTGGATATCAGCTCCAAGGCCTCGAAAAGCAGTCCCTAACGCAAGGGTGAGCTCCTGAGCAAACCTATTCTGCGTCTCATACATGGCATCCATCCGCCGTGAAAGCCTCCTATACTGGGCATCACCCATCCCAGCACCCTCCTGAGCTCTCGAAGAACTAGCCTCACCACGCCCTGGCCTGGCCATAGTAGCACCTCGTGCTGGACGCCCTCCTAGAAGACGATAGCCCAGCCCATGCTCCTCAGGCTCACCACCGATCCACTCCTGCATCCCATTCAGAGTGCCAGAATCTATCGGAGCTGCTGGCAACTGCAACTGCTCATGAGCCGGCCAGTTCACTCCTACTGCTCGGCATAGCTTCGTAACCGTGGATGCATAAGGGATGTTCATATACTTTGCTCCCCTCAAAACTTCAGAATTCCTTGGTAGATAAACTCACCAAGGTCCACATAGTATTCCTCATTCAGAATTCCCCACAACAACTGTGCTCTCTAAACTGTGACCTCGTGTGCATGTGAAGAAGGCAAAATATTAGCACATATAAATGCATTCCATGCACGGGCATACCTGTTCATGGCGATCGCCGGAAAGTGACGATACTCATTATTGGCTGGACTGCAGTTCCAAACTGTGCCCGGTCGACAGAGAGTCGCACAAATCAAATCCAAGTCAAAGTCCTCAGCAGTCTTTTCATTCCAGTTCTCCTCCTCGGGCTTCCTCTCTCGCTGTCCAATCACACGGCGAATCGCCGCAGGATGATAATCAACCGTCAGCCCACGAACTACAGAAAACCCATTCTTTTCAGCCTTCGCGTTCGTGGAGAACTCGCGAACAACACTCATCGGTACTGCTTCGGGTGACTCACAAAAAGCTATCCACCCCTTCTCTGCAATCATGGGCAACAACTCACCATCCCTCTCTGATGGTAAAAACCCCCTCTCCTTCAGAATCGGCTTCCCCAACAGCCTAGTGTACTCCTCCTCCGCGGCTCTGTCAGTTAACCGAGGCCTTGCAGCAGTACCCCTTGATGAATCAGCAGTAGGAACTGTGCTGCTGCTGTCAATAGTGCGTGCTCTCTTGGGTGCCATTGATTTGTGAATAAAAGTGTGTAAGAACTGATTTTTGATGTTTATGAGAGGGTTTAAGTGTAGGAAGTTGTGGGAGATATGTAGGATAGGTGTATGTATATATAGGGTGTGGAGTAGGTTAAATTAGATTAGGAGTGGGGTTGAGGGATAAAATCATGGGGTAATGGGAAAATAATTCGTGGGTTTATGGGCTGTAATGGGTTTTTGTGTTTTTTTTTTTTTTTTTTTCTGAATTGTAAATTTTTTTTTCTGGAACTCGACCCCTGCGCGGCCGCTCAGCATTTCTGCGCGGGCGCGCAGCAAGCTGCACGGCCGCTCAGCATAGCTGCGCGGGCGCCTAGAGGGTCTCTGGAATTTTTTTTTTTAGCCCCTGTTTTCTGATTTTTTTGTGTTTTTGGATAGGTTATTAACTTCTAAGGGTTCCTGTAACAACAATTCATGGGTTGCCTCCCACGCAGCGCTTCTTTTTCGTCATTAGCTTGACGTTCCGTACCTTTCTCACGTAGTCAACAACATGGCACTAACCACCTCTCGGTTTGCCATGTCCCCATAGTAGTGCTTCGACCGCTGACCGTTAACCTTGAATGCTTGGTCCGAATCATTCTCAAAAATTTCCACCGCTCCATGTGGAAACACAGTTTTGATAATAAAAGGTCCAGACCACCTTGATTTCAACTTCCCAGGAAAAAGTCGGAGCCGAGAGTTGAATAACAGAACTTGTTGCCCTGGCACAAATAACTTAGGATGTAGCTTCCTATCGTGCCACCTCTTCACCTTTTCCTTATACATTTTGTTATTCTCGTACGCTTGAAGTCGAAATTCATCAAGTTCATTAAGCCGAAGCATTCTTTTCTTACCAGCTGCATCTAAATCCAGGTTCAATTTCTTCAATGCCCAGTAGGCCTTATGCTCAAGCTCCGCCGGTAGATGACATCCTTTACCGTACACCAACTGAAACGGTGACATCCCCAGTGGAGTTTTGTATGTTGTTCTGTAAGCCCAAACAGCTTCATCGAGCTTTAAAGACCAATCCTTCCTTGACGGACAAACAACCTTCTCTAGAATACGCTTTATCTCTCTGTTAGACACTTCCGCTTGACCATTTGTTTGCGGATGATAGGCAGTAGCTACTCGATGATTCACATTATAACGCTACATCATAGAAGTGAACTTACGGTTGCAAAAATGTGATCCTTCATCACTTATGATTACCCGAGGTGTTCCAAACCTTGTGAAAATTTGCTTATGAAGAAAATTTAGCACTGCCTTTGCATCATTTGTCGGTAAAGCTTTAACTTCGACCCATTTTGAGACATAATCGACTGCCAGCAAGATGTACTGATTATTGCAAGATGAGATAAAAGGCCCCATGAAATCGATTCCCCATACATCAAAGACCTCGACTTCAAGCATCACATTTAATGGCATCTCATCCTTCCTTGACAAATTTCCCACTCTTTGGCAACGATCACACCTTAAAACAAACTGATGAGCATCCTTGAACAAGGTGGGCCAGAAAAAACCTGCTTGCAGAATACGAGCTGCCGTCTTCTCACCTCCATAGTGTCCACCATAAACCGTGGAATGGCAGTCTCGTAATATCCCCTCCGTCTCACAGAACGGGATACATCTCCTGATGATCTGGTCAGCTCCCTGTCTAAACAAATATGGTTCATCCCACATATACCACTTCACCTCATGCAGAAACTTCTTCTTTTGCGCGGATGTTAAATTAGGAGGCATTATATTACTGACAAGATAGTTTACAATATCTGCAAACCATGGTTCTTCCTCCTGAATTGCAAACAACTGCTCATCCGGAAAAGATTCATTGATTAACGTCCTATCTTGTGAAGTAGAATCGGGATTCTCCAACCTAGAGAGATGGTCAGCTACTTGATTCTCAGTACCTTTTCTATCTTTGATCTCTAACTCAAATTCCTAAAGTAAAAGCACCCAACGAATGAGTCTCGGCTTCGAATCCTTCTTAGAAACCAGATAGCGAATAGCTGCATGATCAGTGAATACTGTTACTTTCGTACCAAGCAGATAAGTTCGAAATTTCTCAAAGCCAAAGACTATAGCCAAAAGCTCCTTCTCAGTAGTGGTGTAGTTCAATTGGGCCCCATTTAAAGTCTTACTCGCATAGTAGACCACATGGAAGAGATTTTTCTTGCGCTGTCCCAGAACTGCACCTACCGCATAGTCACTCGCATCACACATCATCTCAAACGGTTCTGTCCAATCTGGTGCTGTAATAACTGGGGCCGTGATCAAACTCTCCTTGAGAGTCTTGAATGCTGCCAAACATTCATCCTCAAATTTAAAAGGCACATCTTTCTCAAGTAAATTGCACAACGGCTTAGATATCTTTGAAAAGTCCTTGATGAATCGCCGATAAAAACCCGCATGACCGAGAAAACTACGGATTCCTTTCACCGAATTAGGTGGGGGAAGATTTTCAATGACTCCCACCTTGGCCTTGTCCACCTCCAGACCTTTGCTAGAGACCTTATGCCCAAGGATAATGCCTTCACACACCATAAAATGACATTTCTCCCAATTAAGCACCAAATTAGTTTCCACGCATCTTTTGAGTACGGCGCGCAGATTATTCAAACATTCATCATATGAGTGTCCAAAGACGGAGAAGTCATCCATGAACACTTCGACGTTATTTCCAATCATGTCAGAGAATATAGCCATCATACATCTCTGAAAGGTGGCCGGGGCGCCACATAACCCAAACGAAACTCTACGAAAAGCAAATGTGCCAAATGGACAAGTGAAGGTAGTCTTTTCCTGATCCTCTGGTGCAATACAAATCTGATTATACCCGGAATACCCATCCAGAAGACAAAAATACTCATGTCCCGCCAATCTGTCAAACATTTGATCAATGAATGGGAGAGGGAAGTGATCCTTCCTTGTGGCTTTGTTCAATTTTCTATAATCCATGCATACTCTCCATCCTGTCACTGTTCGAGTAGGGATGAGCTCATTCTTTTCATTTGCGACCACAGTGATACCTCCTTTCTTAGGTACACATTGCACGGGGCTCACCCACGAGCTGTCAGAAATAGGATAAATGATGCCTGCATCTAGCCATTTCAGAATTTCTTTCTTCACCACCTCCTTCATGATCGGGTTCAGTCTTCGCTGCTGTTCCACAGTTGGCTTACTACCTTCCTCTAACAGAATTTTATGCATACAATATGAAGGACTTATCTCCTTGATGTCTGCTATGGTCCATCCTATAGCCGATTTGAATTCTCTCAAAATCCTTAAGAGCTTGTCTTCCTCACTACCTGAAAGGTCAGCTGAAATAATAACAGGTAACATAGATGAATCACCTAAAAAGGCATACCTCAAGTGTTCAGGTAATGGTTTGAGCTCCAAGGTAGGTGCTTCCTCTATTGATGGTTTGAGCTTCCCTTCAGCATTCTTAAGGTCAGAAGTACCAAGAGATTCAAATGGTATATCCAGCTTTCGCTTCCAGGGAGAAGCGTTCAGATATTGTAATTGCTCGTTGCTATCTTCATCATCACTGTCAAATTCCCCCACTAAGGCCTTTTCCAATGCATCAGACATTAGCATGTGATCGAGTTCCGAAGTAACCGCAGAATCAATCATATCCACTTTTAAGCACTCCTCATCTTCTGTAGGGAATTTCATTGCCTTGAATACGTTGAAGGTCACATCCTGATCTTGAACCCGTATAGTAAGTTCCCCTTTTTGCACATCTATCAAGGTACGTCCAGTAGCCAAGAAAGGCCTCCCCAAGATTATGGGAATCTTCTTATCTTCCTCAAAATCCAGAATAACAAAATCAGCAGGAAAGAAGAGCTTATCCACCTTGATGAGCACATCCTCAACTATGCCCCTTGGGTAAGTAATAGAACGGTCCGCCAATTGTAGCGACATGTATGTGGGTTTTGGATCAGGCAGATCCAGCTTTTTAAAGATCGACAACGGCATCAGATTAATGCTTGATCCCAAATCACAAAGGCACTTGTCAAAAGTTAGATTGCCAATGGTGCAAGGAATGGTGAAGCTTCCTGGATCTTTCAGTTTTGGTGGTAACTTTTGTTGCAGAACCGCGCTGCATTCTTCCGTGAGAGCAATGGTTTCAAGGTCATCCAGTTTCACCTTCCTTGAAAGAATAGTTTTCATAAACTTCGCATAACTAGGCATTTGTTCCAGAGCCTCAGCGAAAGGTATATTGATGTGAAGTTTCTTGAACACCTCCAGAAACTTCCCGAACTGTCTATCCAGCTTTTGTTGCTGCAATCTCTTAGGAAAAGGTGGTGGAGGATAGAGCTGTTTCTCCCCTGTATTAGCCTCAGGCAGAGTGTGTTCAACAGTAGTCTTCCTTAGTTCCGCCGCTTTCTCCTTTTGCTTTGATTCTTCATCCCTAACTTCAGCTTCGACTTCTTTTGCCTTTTCAGCATCAGCTACTTTTCCAGACCTTAAGGTAATAGCCTTGACTTGCTCTTTGGCTTCCTTCCTGCCTGGTACTTCCGTGTCACTGGGAAGAGTGCTAGGTTGATGATTGAGCACTGCATTGGCTAATTGACCGATTTGATTTTCCAAGGTCTTGATAGAAACCGCCTGACTCTTGCACAACAGCTTAAGTTCCTCAAAATCAGCACTAGTAGGTGCAGCTGCACTTCCCTGTTGAGGATATGATTGCCTTGTAGCATACTGCTGTGGTTGCTGGAATCCAGGTGGGTTAAACTGTTTACTCACTCCTTGCTGATATGGTGGCTGAATAGCATTCTGATTATTTCCCCAGCTGAAATTTGGATGATTTCTGTTGTTAGGATGATAGGTCGCTGGCACAGGCTGCTGTTGTCGCTGATAATTATTCACATACTGAACAGATTCGTTGACAAGAGAACACTGATCCGTAGCATGAGAACCTGCGCAAAGCTCACAAACCATAGCTATTTGATTAACTCCATACGTAGCCAAAGAATCAACCTTCATTGATAGCGCTTGGAGCTGGGCTACAATAGCGGTGGCTGTATCAACTTCCAGAATACCTGCTACCTTGCCTGATGTCATCCTCTGAGTTGGGTTTTGATGCTCATTTGCAGCCATCGTCTCAATAAGATTATACACCTCAGTATAGCTTTTAGCCCATAAGGCGCCTCCAGCTGCTACATCGAGCATGGGCCGAGATTGGGCCCCCAAACCATTATAAAAACCAGTGATTACCATCCAATCCGGCATTCCATGATGTGGACATTTTCTCAACATTTCCTTGTAGCGTTCCCCAGCCTCGCACATAGATTCTGTAGGTTGCTGCGCAAACTGAGTAAGAGCACTCCTCATAGCAGCAGTCTTTGCCATTGGATAAAACTTCACCAGAAACTTTTGCGCAAGATCTTGCCACGTAGTGATGGACCCAGCTGGTTCAGAATGTAACCAGTCTTTAGCTTTATCCCTCAGTGAGAATGGGAAAAGCCTCAACTTGATAGCCTCATCAGTCACGCCATTATACTTAAAAGTACTGCAGATCTCGACAAAATTCCTTATGTGCATGTTGGGGTCTTCAGTTGCCGCTCCTCCAAAAGAAACAGAATTTTGCACCATCTGAATAGTGCCCGGCTTGATTTCAAAGGTGTTAGCTTGAATAGCCGGATGAAGGATGCTTGACTGAATGTCATCAATTTTTGGCCGAGAAAAATCCTTAAGAGCTGGATCAGCTTAAACAATACGATCTCCCATGTTTACTGGTTCTTTCTGCTCAGTTCCTGAATCCGAATCCTCAAAATCTAACTTCTCCGGTGTATCAAGAACTTCGTCTTTCTCCTCAGCTGTATCTAAGGTCCTCTTGCGAGCACGAGAACGAGTTTGCATAAACGGTTGCTAAAGTACCTGAAACACAATCGAAAAGAGTAATTAACTACTACGTCCTAATCACTGAGTCCTAATGACCAATGATGGTAAGTACATAAACTAAACAAATACGCCGAGTCCCCGGCAGCGGCGCCAAAAACTTGTTAGGGCGAAATCACGCACTAATATTCACGCAAGTATACGCGTTCACAAGTAATATAGAATACTTTCTAGTTCGTTCCCTCAGAGACTCAGACTAAGTTATTGTCTAATTAAACTCACTCACCAATGTATGATTACTTCTCAATGTTAAGATAACACTTAAAATTGTTGATTAAATATTAACTATAATTAACTACTTAATTAACCACTTAACTAACACTTCAATTTATCAATAATAAAACACTCATGAGATCACAACTTCATTATTACTTCCTTCTATAGCCATAGTTATTACCTTTAGCATGTGACAGTGATGATATTAATCGAATAACACAAAACTGATAAAAGCCAACTTTCATTGTACTAATACCATTCTACCAAACATCCACAATTAAGATAGAAGTTGAATTGTCATCAATTATGTTGAGTTCCTATATGTCTACAGAAATTGACAACACAACGATTTAAGCACAAGTTATTCCTTTTGATTACATAGGGCAAATAAAACTGTTAGAGTTACCCACTAATCATTCTAAATCTCAAGATCCACCATCGCTTCACAAGAGATTAACACCCTATCTTATATGTTCACGACGCACATAAGACGAATACGCACAACCAATACTAGATATCATGCAATCATCACACACTAAAGTATTAAACAATTAACTAAAGAATTTCATAATAAATCCGTTGCAACCCCATGATCACGATTAGCCCATAATAGAACTTATCGCCATCATGGGTTCATATGAAATCATGATAAACAAACACAAGAAAATATCAACTAAACTGATTATATTAAAACAGAGTACGTCACAAGAGTAAATAAGTCAAAGCAAGAAAACTAGCATCCAACGTTACAACGAAACAAGAATCACAAGAATATATGCTTCCTCTTCGCTGCTGTGTGCTAAATCGGTCTTCTTCCTTATCTCCTTCGCTTCTTGCAAAACACAATCTAAAACATAATCTCTTCTTAATACTCTGTGAAAAACGTCTCAAATCTACTTATATAATAGTCCCATAAAACTCAGATTACATAGAAATTGGAAGCCAAACAGAAGTAGAAGTCTAAAATAATATATCTTTTTCCCCGACCTGCGCGGCCACTCAGCATAGCTGCGCGGGCGCGCAAGGCTGCTGCGCGGCCGCTCAGCATTGCTGCGCGGGCGCGCAGGACCCTACTGGAAAATTTCCAGGTTTGCTCCGTTTCTTCGCCGTAATCTGCCCGTTCTTTTCCTCTCACAATGGTGAACACATGCCAAGGCTTATTCTTGATGATTCCTTCTCCGAAATGCAACTAATACCCTGAAATGCATAAACACTAGAAAAACGCATCAAATACACAAAATACTTGATTTCAAGACACCAATTTAAGCCATTTTAAGACGTTCTAAGTGGTATAAAATGCCACTTATCAGTAAGAAAGAGGGGTATCAATTAAATATGGACAACTTTGATGAATATCTGGCTTTTAGGTATCAAGGTAAAGTTTCTATAGGGGTTCAAGCATCAGGGTGAGATATCAATACTTTAGGAATCATTAGCATGTTAATCAAGAGGATCAATCAAGTATTATAACAACTCTTTATTTTATCATGACATTCCAATCACTTTAATATACTAACGTGATAAGACCTTTGATCTACTTGCAATACGTACTTGTGGGTTCAAGGCATTTCTATATAATTCAAAGATAGACTTAAGAATCGCTTGGTTCAAGTATATCAAAATGGCTCAGGATAATCGCATCAATATATATGAACTAATTGTTACACATTTGCAGTGAATACGAAAGACAGGTTGAATCACTTGCCTTGAAAAAGGCTGGTCTGGTCTGGCTGGTAGGAGCAACTGGAAGCTTCATTAAACCTTTATGGCAAGTTTACCCTCGTCTTGAGATCCTACATAAATAATAATAATCCTCATTATAATATATTTTCACCAACTTAACCTATTTACAACACAAATGGCACTTAGGCCTATATGCACGCAATTTATATTCCCCTTATAAATATAATTGTACACATAGCCACATATACTCACATATCATATTTTAATACCAAATAATATCACACACACCATAATGCAACACTAGGCTTGGATGATCTCGATCCCCAACTTAAGTCACTTGGTCGCTAAACTAGACAAAGTTTTCAAATTTTGGCTTCCTTACTCAATGTGCCTTTACTAAACTATCCAAAACCTATTGAGCCTCACTTGGGCCTTTTACTCTACTGGCTTTATACTATCTTGCAACCATAGTGGTCAACCTAGGTCTCACTCCTAAGTGTTCTAAAACTATGTGATAAGTGAAAGTGCTCACTAAGGAAAATTTCAGAATGACATCTATGGTTTCTTGAGTGCATTAGACTTGTACCTATTACTCATCCTTAACAATCATGAAATATATCTTCTCTTAACTATTAATAAGAAATTTATCATGGAAACAATCTATTTTAAGCACACATATTTCGAATTTATAGATTTTTAGACATAGCAACATGATTTCAAAAAGAGTAGCATGAAAAACATGGTTGATCACCATTTTAATATCTTAAAACTAGCATGCATGGCTAAACATAAATATATAATGAAATTTCGGTAGCATGCAAAGGATTTTAAAGCATGATATCTCCATAAAACACTTAATTAACACATATATAAAATATATCTCATAGAGGGTTCTTGAATTCACAAGAATCAAGAGTTTCTCTTTGGAGATCACATAATAACTACACATGCATCCATGGAACTTCAACTTCCAAGTCACAAAACTCTTGGAAAGTATATTAGATGAATGTAGGTAGAAGATTTACACTTGGAAAGATGAAGAATGAAGTGAAAAATGGAAGGGGGTAGGGGAATGGGGCATTGGCCGAGAGCAATGGTGGGAGGGGGAGGAGAGAAAAAAAATATGGTGTATTGGAGTGTGGAGTGAGTGGAATGACTTCTCCCAATTTAATTTTAGTTTTATTCTTTTTAGTTGACAAAATAATGAGTGGAAGTGAGAATGTACAAAAATGTCCTCTAGCTAAAGTTAGGCCATTTTGCATGCATGGTTAGTGTGGCAATTTGGTAATCAACGAATGAGTTAGTGGGGTTGGAAAGGTCTTATTTGCCCTTTGAGAGAATAGAAGGGTGATTTGCATGCAAGGTCTTCTATGTAATTTGCTAATTATAACAAATAAAATTTGTAAAGATTTATTTTTATAAAATAAAATACAAGTTCAAAAATTATAAAATTTATACCATAAAACAACTTGGATTTTTAGAAATTTTATAAAATCACTTTTGAAATTTGTGAACAAAATAATTTTTAAAAGAAAATTTCTCCAAGGTTTAGAATATTCCTTATAAATAAAAAAATAAGGGAAATAAATAAACTCTTGCGTTGAAAAAATCATATACTACATAAAGCAAATTTAAAATGCAGAAATTTTCATTCACACAAGGTACAACCATTAAGTATATTTACTTTCGGCTTTAATATCACACAAAATCCACAGATAATATGTAACACCCCCAAATCCGGGGTCGGGGATCCGGGTTGTCACGAGTTCCATTTCCCTTAATAACACCCAATCTTAATAAATAATCAACTACTCTGTACTGTGACCCCACAATAAACACACACACCACAAGTTATAGTCTCAGAGATGTACACTCAAAAATAACACAAGTCCTTATATTCCACAATTATAAACCGTTACACCTTAAAAAGGTTCTGAATAAATTTACATATTCCTTGCCATTATTACAATTCATATTATACATAAGTCTGGTTCATCAATAGTTGAAAACCTAGCATATTGGTAGCTCCTACCTCAGCTACGGCGGCATCAACGCTTTCAGAAGACTGCGGAACGTTTTCTAACCGCTTGCGAATTGGGAGCTTGGTCATGTTCATCTTTTCTATCTGTTGTTGTGTGATGAAAGAAGAAAGCAAGGGTTAGCAGCAAGCCCACCAAAATAATATGTATAATGATTAACAATATATGAGCCTTCTCATAGTACTCATGAAAGTCTTGGTCAAAAGAAATGAACCAAGTTTGATATCTTAATGCGATGAAGTCGCAAAATATTCAGTATATATACATATATACTTTTCACAATCTTGGAAGTCCTCTTCCATGCATAATATACACAGAGTTCCAGTTTATAACTGTATAAAAATATCGTTGCAAGGTGATCTCATATATCTACCCTTGTCTCAACGTTTTTCTGAAAATCTTTGATATGCATAAGATAATCATTAACTAGATATAAGTTGAAAATATGAAGTTACAAGATACCCCAATATACTTATATCTTTTCCAAATATTACTTGAACTACCACCGTTCAAGTCATAATCAGTTCAAAAGTTCATCACATAGATGAGACTACAAGACAAGATTTGAATAGATTCAATCTTTAAATATCATTATAAATAATGAAGTTACGAGATACTTCATTAAATCCCGATATATATACACCTATATATATACATTTCATACACTCCTTGAAAACCTCTGTTATGAAAATTATAAACAGAGTTGCAATATCCAATGAATTTGGAAAGGAGAAAACCTTGGCATAAACCTGATATCTTGCTGATCAGGCAAAGATACCAATAAGTAACTTTTCTACTAGTAGATGGACGAATTCCCCACTGGTCATCACCCTGGCCGTAATAGGACCTTATGCTGGACTTCCACTCAGCCACTTACGCATTTGATGGACTCACACTGAGCCACTTACACTTTCATGGACGCCCACTGAGCCCATGTTGCTTATGCCGACTCAAATAGATGAACTTACTTCCCGAACATTGGGCAAGTAATCAATTCATTTACCAAAACTGCAACCTCGTTGCGAATATAAAATACACCACAAAGCCGGATTCCCCAGGTTTTGAGCGAGTATTTAAATCCCCTTAAAAAAGGAAGATCTTAAATATAAAAATGAGTTTTGGGATCCGCTCTGACTATAAAAATCATTTTGAAGACTCGAAAACACTTTAAAGAGTGTTTAGAGTAATGCTGATTTAATGAAATAAATCAGTCCCAATATCTGATTTCCCATAAAGAATAATCTTTATAAAAATAATTGAAGTAGAAGTTTTAAAACTTATACTTGAAATGAGTATTAAATAACCAAAGATATACTTATACGAAAGTACTATCTTTATTTGAATAATCAAAGATAAGTTTGATTATCGACACCTTATTCTTTAATAAAATAAAGAACATATCTCAGTAAATAATCAGAGTCATAGATCCTCAAATGAATATTCAAATAATATTCATTAAATAATATAAACTGAGTCATAAGCCCTCGAATGAATATTCAAATAATATTCAATAAATAATATAAAAGAGTCATAAGCCCTCGAATGAATATTCAAATAATAAAATAAAAGGAGTCATAAGTCCTCGAATGAATATTCAAAATAATATTCATTTAATAAAATAAAGAAGTCATAAGCCCTCGAATGAATATTCAAAATAATATTCATTTAATAAAATAAAGAAGTCATAAGCCCTCGAATGAATATTCAAAATAATATTCATTTAATAAAATAAAGAAGTCATAAGCCCTCGAATGAATATTCGTAATAATATTCATTAAATAAAATAAAGGAGTCATAAGCCCTCAAATGAATATTCGTAATAATATTCATTAAATAAAATAAAGTTATCGAATAAACCTTATTCGATTAATAGTTTTAAAAACTATATCAATATATATATATAAATATATATTATACTCGGGAGTCTCGCTTATCTCTAACATAGGTATTATGTAACGAATAAGCATTTGAACCAACAGATATATAAATCAAGAATACGAAACAGGCATGCATATATACCATATCACATGCTACAATATATCGCAAGAATTTGCTAATAACAAATATGCATTTATCACAAGTTCATGCATATACACATATACATCACAACAACAGTATAACGGGTAGAAAACTTGCCTGAGCGACTGGGGGTTACAAATGGCTTGGGACGAGTCTGGTAACCTATAAACAACATATAAGTTGGAATTAAACCGAAGTCACTTGTAAATCTATACTTTAAGCAAATTAGACTCTAACGCTCGCTTTGCGCTTACTGATTCTCTTAAGTCGCTCGAGTACCCTCGGCTCCACCATTTTTAATAAATTAACCATTACGAGTTTTAAGGCGATTCCTTCGCGAGTGTCTTACCAACTGCCTATTACACTTTACATAAATGTTTCATACTCCAATTAGTCCTTTAAGGTCTTTAACCTATGTTTCAAAGTAAGGCGAGGGGTAATGTTTCGTTCACGAAACGTCGTTACTTAAAACGGCCGTTTCTCCTAAACCGTACATCGAAATCAAACGAATCACATATCAAAACGAAGCTTGTAACATGAACTATCTAAAAATGGCAATGGTCAAAACCTAGCAGGGAGTTCTCGGATTCTAATGTTATGAACAAAAGCAGTCTAAAGTAAATCGGACATTACGA
Source organism: Apium graveolens (assembly GCF_009905375.1). Classification (NCBI taxonomy): domain Eukaryota; kingdom Viridiplantae; phylum Streptophyta; class Magnoliopsida; order Apiales; family Apiaceae; genus Apium; species Apium graveolens. Next base: position 49,742,578 of record NC_133656.1, read on the forward strand.
CAGCTATGTTTACGCGATTTCCAAATTTTTTACCATTCCAAATCATATCAATCCAACTACCAATCAACAACAACTCAAGATACACATCAATGCTACTAATTTCAGTCATAATAAGCTCAAGGATCTCAATCCAATCATATATTATAACATCTCCAAATTCAACTAAACTACTTAACAATTAAGCTCGAATCATGCTTATCATTCAAATTACTACTCATCCATCCAAACCATCTCTAAACTTTAACATTCAAACTTATTACTAAAGGGTGTAAAGATTTATACCTTTCTTGGAGGGTGGAAAGTTACTAGGAAGCCTTATGGAGCCTCCTACAAGCTTGATCTTTCCAAAGAAATCAAGAACACAAAGTTAGGCTTTGAAGTTTCTAAAAGTCCGATTTAAAGAACTGTAAACATGAGGGTCTTAAATTGCTTATTTGGAAGAGACTTCTGAACAAGAGTTGTAGGCCATCTCAATACCTTTCCAACGAGCTAGAGAACACAACATTTGAGTGAGTATTGAAGGAGATATGGCAGTTTGAAGTTGCTGGGTTTATTTTAGCCGAAAGCTTTCTTCTTGAAATGGGAAAGTCAACTTTCAATTTGTATTTGTGTTATGATATTTGTTGGTTGGTTGCTTCCTTTTGTCTTGGAATTAAATTAAATTTTTACCATGGTGAAAAATGTGTGGCTCACAATCAACCAACCAATCCTTCCCACTTGTCATGCTTAGGTCATCAAGCTTAGGTCATCTTGTTACACTTGTCTTCTTCTTGTTGGTTTGATGACATCATCATCCCTAACCTCCTTGATTAACTCCTAATTGCTTGCCTAATGACCGCTGATCTGTTATACGGTTCGCTTAACTTTCGTTCTCGTTTATCGTTTGAGGAATCATATCCGGGATCTTATCACTTGGGTTCCCCTAAACCTTCCTCAATATTTCATATTCCTTTTTATGATCCCCTCTTAAAATCCTTGAATTTAAATCCTATTTATCCTGTTACCTTATACTCACTTCTTTCTGTATCTGGTGGATTTCCGGGAAAAATCAAAGTATTCGGAATTGGATTCTGACGATCTTTACATACACTTATATACCATATAGAGTACTAATAAAATCTCAGAATATCAATAACAGAACCCCTACATAGTGTGGCATGAAAAGTTTTCCTATTCAGCATAATCAACAAAATCACTATTCATAAGAGTTTCAAAAATTCAAAAAATTGGGGTTATTACAGTCTCCCCTCCTTAAAAGGATTCCGTCCCGGAATCAGATAGAAAATGAATAGGGATACTTTCTTAGCATTACACTTTCTAACTCTCAAGTAAATTTTCCCACATTGTGGTTCTTCCATCAAACTCTGAATAGTTTGATAACCCTTCTCCTAAGCACTTGTTCCTTTTTCAATCTATAACCCTTCCTGGTTGCTCCATATAGGTTATGTCTGGTTGCATGTCTATGCGCTCATATGCCCCTATTTATCTGGCATCCGAATTATACTTCCTTAACATTGATACGTGAAACACGTTATGACTTGCTACATGTTCTGGGGTAAGGCTAGCTCATATGCTAACTTCCCAATACTTCTTAATATATCCAAGGGTCCGACAAATTGTGGACTTAGCTTTCCTTTCTTTCCGAATCTCATCAATCCTTTCCAAGGGTTTCCAAGGGGATACCTTTAACAACACTAGGTCCCCTACTTCCTATTCTTTGTCCTTTCGTGTCAAATCAACATACTTCTTATGTCCATCTTGGGTTACTACCAGTCGTCCTCTGATTAGATCTATTATATCCTTGGTCCTTTGGACTACTGCGGGTCCGAGCATCTTGCGCTCTACAACTTCATCCTAACATAAGGGAGATCGACATTGTCTTCCCTCAAGGATCTCATAAGGCGACAACTCGATAATGACATAAGATCTATTGTCGTAAGAAAACTCAATCCGTGTTAAGTGATCATTCCAATTTCTTTCAAGTCTATTGCACAGAATCTCATTATAGCTTTTAGCATTAGAGCTTTTGCTTCTCAATACCCATTCTTTTACAGTTCGTAATCGCTACTACCTTCCGTTCCTAATATTATACTGGTTATACTTTTGCTCGTTAGCGTTCTATAACCTTTTAATAACTTCGTCAACCTTAGTATCACGAATGTGTTTCCATTCCGCATACCACCACAACTTTACTACTCCTTTTTCAGTTGCTTCTATCTTCGAAAGATTAGTCCTTCATATAGAAGTAAAAGAATTTATTGAGAGATCACTATGATCATGAACACTTGTTACATTGCATAGTTAGTACAGAAGGTGGCCAGCCTTTAGTACTTGACAAGCAATTAAACAATATATGGTATCCTACTCGGCTTTTATCACACAGATAGATAGTCATTCGGCAATACCTCCCCTTCTGGAAGGGTTGTTCTTCTCAGCTTATATGAAATGAAAAGAAGAGAAAAGAACGAATTGAAGAGAATTGTATATGTGAAAAAAAAATATACTGCCACCAAATATCTGGCTTGGAACCTACCTCTGAACTATAGAGGTTTGATATAGGAGAACAAAACATATGTGTATTTATATCAACATCAAGTATTATAGCATCGCATTTTACATGCTTAAATATTTACTATTCCATCCATCATTCTATGGACCCATGCTCTTGCTCGAGCTTATACACAATCACCTTTGAAACTCCCTCGACATCGAAAATCGAATCTGGGTTTTCATTCTAGACATCACCGTTACTAAAATTCTATGCTTGCACTGCAACCTTCCTCGTATAGTAATACGACTCTCTATTGATAAGAAGGAATAAGTATTCAATAGGTAGATAATCGACTTAATTAGTCTATCAATGATAACTTATACATCACCACAACCCGATTAGTGGTACTTAATCTCAACATCCATTCCAATACAACTCTTACGGTTGTAATTAATTAGCTCATTACCCGCAGAATCATTCCTGCACTACTAGGGTCCATCGTTGACCTACTGTAGTCATTCATTTTCCATGAAGTCTTAATAGCTAACCATACGGAGTCCATACATCTCGTATCGAATTCTTCTAAGGAGGTAACATGATCACCGTTCATGATTCATGAAGAACACTCCTGAACTTGACGTACATATGACATGAAGCAGATAAAATTGCATAAGAGTTTCAATGAAAGCAACGATAGTAGGTTAATACCATTATTAACCATATGTCTTTATTAGGAGACATGAAGCTCAAAGGTTCATTTAGTCCTTTCGTAACATGGTCCTGGCTTATCTTAAGATATGACCCTCTAAGATAGATAGCCCGCTCACGGTGATTACAAAAATTAATCTTTACCCAACTACTATCACGGTTGAGTATCGCACAATCATCAGAAGGAATGTCAATCTTCCACACCATAATACAACCTTCACAGCCTTAACCATTATCACTATATTCCTCTGGCACGAGCGCCTATAATTGTCCTCTTACACTTAAACTGTCGGCCACCTCTTTGGCCTTTCTTGATAGTAATATTTCCTTACAATCAATGTCATTTTAACCACCTTCACTAAATTTTCTACCTCATTTCCAATCACTGCTTGTGTGAAGATGTTTTCCTTAAAATCTGATGAGTAAAAAAAAATATCACCATTTTTCCATAAGTTATTGCCTCAGTCTTTAGAGGTTAATCACTGTCATGACTGACTCTAAATCATACTTAGAACATCTTTTATCCTAGGCCCTAATTGCCCTGAACAATTTCGACCTTTACTAGTTCGATCCATACTTTCTCGTGGTTTAATACGTGCCCCACTTGGCATCATTATAATTACATCATATTTCCTTTATCAACATTTTTATTCTTGAGAATTTTGAATATTACCTTTCTCCTTGTAAAACCTCTAAGGTTATCCTCGAATCGTTCCTCCTGTATTCCCTAGATACAGGGCATATCAATATACCATTTATTAATACCAGAATCATTGTCTATATACTTCTGAAAAATTTCTCCACTGATTCTTAAAGGTTGTTATTACCTTAATCCTTTCCAATTCATACTGTCAAAACTCACACTATCCCTATTAAGGGTGAAATTCCAACCTTTATGCATTCCCTGAGGATTCATTTTAAGTTACCGATGTTCTATCCTTAATTCCACCTTTAAAAGGTACATGCATCCTTCCATGGATAAATTAAGTCATATATCCCTGATAAGGGTATCTTATTCAATCATTCCCACCTCGATAGTATATGCCTAATTTCACAATAACATCTGTATTCAAAATGAGGTCAATCAATATGGCCTCCAAAAGATAAGAACGGTTATTCGCTATTCTTGCCTGATTCAGTAATGATAACAGGGATGTTCTAGAAGATGTTTGTCGTGTTCAACGTGAACCTTTTAGTTCTAACTACTCATTTACCTCTTTTATTTATCTCAACAGTCATCTCAATGTTGGGATATCTTTCATACCTGGCGTCTCCCTTTCTGGGTATCATGCCCCCGGTCTTACACTTCACATTCTTGAAGGTCACTTCCTTCATCCAATTTTCCTAATTTCTTACTTTCTTGTCTCCTCAGTCCATCCGTGTTTCCTTATTAATCAATCGATCTATCTCAAATTTTCATCGAATACTGTCAACTTCAAGGGAATTAACTTTACATATCGCTTACGCCTTCAAACCTTGAATTTATCTCATGATCAGTCACCATCGCGCTGATGATGACACACTTCTCTATATTTATTACAAGGGTTTCTTAGGGTTTCCCATACCTAACTCCCTTATCACTTCTCAACTCTATTTCCTTTATATCCCTTTATACTCCTTCCCTTTTCAGTCTTTTATTTTCGTTTCCATTACAACCATTACATGAACCAACACAACATAAGCATTGATTTCAAACATCCCGTCATTCTGGATCCGTGTCCTCAGAACGAATCTTGATAACTTTTACAACTTAGATTCATAATTCATCATACTCGTCCGCTTTTGTTCTGGCTCTAAAGCTTTTACACTACCTCCATAACCTTGGGAAGTACTTTCCCGAAAACAATTGTCTGAACTTTAATCAGTTTATTATAACCTCTGGCTCCATGCCTTTCTTGGCCTTTCACCAACGGGTGGCCTCTCTCTTACGGGGGTAAGTGACAAAAATAGTCTTTTGTGCTTCGTCAATCATTTAGAATCTCAAATAATTCCTATATTTCCTTTAGCCAGGCTCTTGCCTCGACCGGGTCAAACTATTCCTTGGAACTCTGAGAGCTTAGCGACTTAAAGGTCATGAAAGGATTTCCTACCGCATTGTTTCCTTAAGGTGGTGGTTGGGAATAAAAGTATAAGTTCTGTTTAGACAGGTCCATGAATTTCCATATAGGAGTACTGTCTCGGGTCTCCTTATCTTGCTCGACTTCTATTTTCTCAGTATGAAATGTTTCATCCTTCTCCCATACTTGGTGTTATCTTATACGTTAAAATCCTCATTTTCCACTTCATTATGTTATGGGTTCCTTCTATCTTGACGGCGTCCGTCCTGACTATCACATTCAGGGTTTGCCCTAAATCTTATTCCCTGAACTATGACTTTCATCTAGGATCTCATCTTTAAGCTCTTAAACATTTGGAACCCAAATTCTATAGGAAGACCTCATCATTCCCTTATCATCTTTCTCGGTATTAATCTCATATCTATTTGTTGGCTCTCTGCCTTCATTCATCACTTTTTCTGGCACAATATGTTCTTTTCCAATAATTTGGTCTGTCTTGCAATCTCAAACAGCTTTTCGGTACCGGCTCCGGTTACCTTCACTTCTATTTCCATTTTCTCAAAATCTCTTATAAACTCTCTCAAAGACATATCATCTTGAGTCTCTCCTTTTTACTAAGGGCATCAGCCACTACATTGGCTTTCCCCGAATGATAAAGAATCTCATAATCGTAATCCTTGATTAGCTCTAACCACCTCATTTGGCGCATGTTGAGCTCTTTCTGCGTAAAAATGCACTAGAGCACTTATGGCTTGTGTAAATCTCGTACTTCTCTTCATACAAGTAGTGCCTCCAATATTTAGGGCAAAACTATTACCACGAGCCCAAGCTCATGGGTGGGGATATCGAATTTTATATTCCCTTAACTGTCTTGATGCGTACGCGATTACCTTGTTGTGCTGTATAAGAAGCACCCCAATTCCTTATGCGAAGCGTCACTACACATCACAAAATCTCCTTTTCCATCCGGCAACGCCATCATAGGGGTCGTCACCAATCTTTGCTTCAGTTCTTGAAAGTTGTTCTCGTATTTCTCTGTCCATTCAAACTTCTCAGTCTTACGAGTAAGTCGCGTTAAAGGGGGCTACTATCTTTACAAACTTGAACGAACCTCCGATAGTGACCGACCAATTCTATCTCTGGTAGTCGACCTAACCATGGTCATCAATTCATCAGTGGTCCTTCATTCATTCTTGTCAGGATCCTCCATGGGATCCTCCTCAGCAACTATCCCTTCTAGGACAACATCCTCAACATGAACATCATCCGATCCCGCGTTAGGACGCTCTATCGGATCCATAATCTGATCTCCAATAAGTAATAAAACATCATCGCGTTGTTGCTCCTCAACCTCAGGGTTCGGAGTCCCGCTACCATATACGATAATGAACTACGCTTCTATCACGATATTTATAAGGGTTCCCATAAGGGTTTTAACTGTCAGTACTACGTTAGGTAGCCCGACTAGGAACTTGGCAAGAGTTCTTATTATCTTAGTGAACTTATTATCTTAACGTCACATCATCTCTGAGGTTTATAGCGCTTAGCTCTGATACCACTTCTGTAACACCCCCAAATCCGGGGTCGGGGATCCGGGTTGTCACGAGTTCCATTTCCCTTAATAACACCCAATCTTAATAAATAATCAACTACTCTGTACTGTGACCCCACAATAAACACACACACCACAAGTTATAGTCTCAGAGATGTACACTCAAAAATAACACAAGTCCTTATATTCCACAATTATAAACAGTTACACCTTAAAAAGGTTCTGAATAAATTTACATATTCCTTGCCATTATTACAATTCATATTATACATAAGTCTGGTTCATCAATAGTTGAAAACCTAGCCTATTGGTAGCTCCTACCTCAGCTACGGCGGCATCAACGCTTTCAGAAGACTGCGGAACGTTTTCTAACCGCTTGCGAATCGGGAACTTGGTCCTGTTCATCTTTTCTATCTGTTGTTGTGTGATGAAAGAAGAAAGCAAGGGTGAGCAGCAAGCCCACGAAAATAATATGTATAATGATTAACAATATATGAGCCTTCTCATAGTACTCATGAAAGTCTTGGTCAAAAGAAATGAACCAAGTTTGATATCTTAATGCGATGAAGTCGCAAAATATTCAGTATATATACATATATACTTTTCAAAATCTTGGAAGTCCTCTTCCATGCATAATATACACAGAGTTCCAGTTTATAACTGTATAAAAATATCGTTGCAAGGTGATCTCATATATCTACCCTTGTCTCAACGTTTTTCTGAAAATTTTTGATATGCATAAGATAATCATTAACTAGATATAAGTTAAAAATATGAAGTTACAAGATACCCCAATATACTTATATCTTTTCCAAATATTACTTGAACTACCACCGTTCAAGTTATAATCAGTTCAAAAGTTCATCACATAGATGAGACTACAAGACAAGATTTGAATAGATTCAATCTTTAAATATCATTATAAATAATGAAGTTACGAGATACTTCATTAAATCCCGATATATATATACACCTATATATATACATTTCATACACTCCTTGAAAACCTCTGTTATGAAAATTATAAACAGAGTTGCAATATCCAATGAATTTGGAAAGGAGAAAACCTTGGCATAATCCTGATATCTTGCTGATCAGGCAAAGATACCAATAAGTAACCTTTTCTACTAGTAGATGGATGAATTCCCCACTGGTCATCACCCTGGCCGCAATAGGACCTTATGCTGGACTGCCACTCAGCCACTTACGCATTTGATGGACTCCCACTGAGCCACTTACACTTTCATGGACGCCCACTGAGCCCATGTTGCTTATGCCGACTCAAATAGATGAACTTACTTCCCGAACGATGGGCAAGTAATCAAGATGTTTTCTCAAAACAGCAACCTCGTTGTGAATGTAAAATACACCACTGAGCCGGATCCCTCAAGTTTTGAACGAGTATTTAAATCCCCTTTAAAAGGAAGATCTTAAATATAAAAATGAGTTTTGGGATCCGCTCTAACTTTTAAAAATCATTTTGAAGACTCGAAAACACTTTAAAGAGTGTTTGGAGTAATGCTGATTTAATGAAATAAATCAGTCCCAATATATTAGAAAATATCTGAATATTATTATTTAAATAATATTCCCATAAAGAATAATCTTTATAAAAATAATTGAAGTAGAAGTTTTAAAACTTATACTTGAAATGAGTATTAAATAACCAAAGATATACTTATACGAAAGTACTATCTTTATTTGAATAATCAAAGATAAGTTTGATTATCGACACCATATTCTTTAATAAAATAAAGAACATATCTCAGCAAATAATCGGAGTCATAGATCCTCAAATGAATATTCAAATAATATTCATTAAATAATATAAACTAAGTCATAAGCCCTCGAATGAATATTCAAATAATATTCAATAAATAATATAAAAGAGTCATAAGCCCTCGAATGAATATTCAAATAATATTCAAATAATAAAATAAAAGGAGTCATAAGTCCTCGAATGAATATTCAAAATAATATTCATTTAATAAAATAAAGAAGTCATAAGCCCTCGAATGAATATTCAAAATAATATTCATTTAATAAAATAAAGAAGTCATAAGCCCTCGAATGAATATTCAAAATAATATTCATTTAATAAAATAAAGAAGTCATAAGCCCTCGAATGAATATTCGTAATAATATTCATTAAATAAAATAAAGGAGTCATAAGCCCTCGAATGAATATTCGTAATAATATTCATTAAATAAAATAAAGTTATCGAATAAACCTTATTCGATTAATAGTTTTAAAAACTATATCAATATATATATATATATATATATAAATATATATTATACTCGGGAGCCTCGCCTCCCGGTTTTAGAAAAAGTTCACCTTTTGATCCCCTATACTAAGGGTATACGCAAATACCGCTTATCTCTAGCATAGGTATTATGCAACGAATAAGCATTTAAACCAACAGATATATAAATCAAGAATACGAAACAGGCATGCATATATACCATATCACATGCTACAATATATCGGAAGAATTTGCTAATAACAAATATGCATTTATCACAAGATCATGCATATACACATATACATCACAACAACAATATAACGGGTAGAAAACTTGCCTGAGCGACTGGGGGTTACAAATGGCTTGGGACGAGTCTGGTAACCTATAAACAACATATAAGTTGGAATTAAACCGAAGTCACTTGTAAATCTATACTTTAACCAAATTAGACTCTAACGCTCGCTTTGCGCTTACTGATTCTCTTAAGTCGCTCGAGTACCCTCGGCTCCACTATTTTTAATAAATTAACCATTACGAGTTTTAAGGTGATTCCTTCGCGAGTATCTTACCAACTGCCTATTACACTTTACATAAATGTTTCATACTCCAATTAGTCCTTTAAGGTCTTTAACCTATGTTTTAAAGTAAGGCGAGGGGTAATGTTTCATTCGCGAAACGTCGTTACTTAAAACGGCCGTTTCTCCTAAACCGTACATCGGAATCAAACGAATCACATATCAAAACTAAGCTCATAACATGAACTATCTAAAAATGGAAATGGTCAAAACCTAGCAGGGAGTTCTCGGATCCTAATGTTATGAACAAAAGCAGTCTAAAGTAAATCGGACATTACGACGGCTATGTTTACGCGATTTCTAAATTTTTTACCATTTCAAATCATATCAATCCAACTACCAATCAACAACAACTCAAGATACACATCAATGCTACTGATTGCAGTCATAATAAGCTCAAGGATCTCAATCCAATCATATATTATAACATCTCCAAATTCAACTAAACTACTTAACAATTAAGCTCGAATCATGCTTATCATTCAAATTACTACTCATCCATCCAAACCATCTCCAAACTTCAACATTCAAACTTATTACTAAAGGGTGTGAAGATTTATACCTTTCTTGGAGGGTGGAAAGTTACTAGGAAGCCTTATGGAGCCTCCTACAAGCTTGATCTTTCCAAAGAAATCAAGAACACAAAGTTAGGCTTTAAAGTTTCTAAAAGTCCGATTTAAAGAACTGTAAACATGAGGATCTTACCATGCTTATTTGGAAGAGACTTGTGAACAAGAGTTGTAGGCCATCTCAATACCTTTCCAACGATCTATAGAACACAACATTTGAGTGCGTATTGAAGGAGATATGGCAGTTTGAAGTTGCTGGGTTTGTTTTAGCCGAGAGCTTTCTTCTGGAAATGGGAAAGTCAACTTTCAATTTGTATTTGTGTTATGATATTTGTTGGTTGGTTGCTTCCTTTTGTCTTGGAATTAAATTAAATTTTTATCATGGTGAAAAATGTGTGGCTCACAATCAACCAACCAATCCTTCCCACTTATCATGCTTAGGTCATCAAGCTTAGGTCATCTTGTTACACTTGTCTTCTTCTTGTTGGTTTGATGACATCATCATCCCTAATCTCCTTGATTAACTCCTAATTGCTTGCCTAATGACCGCTGATCTGTTATACGGTTCGCTTAACTTTCGTTCTCGTTTATCGTTTGAGGAATCATATCTGGGATCTTATCACTTGGGTTCCCCTAAACCTTCCTCAATATTTTATATTTCTTTTTATGATCCCCTCTTAAAATCTTTGAATTTAAATCATATTTATCCTGTTACCTTATACTCACTTCTTTCTGTATCTGGTGGATTTCCGGGAAAAATCAAAGTGTTCGGAATTGGATTCTGACGATCTTTACATACACTTATATACCATATAGAGTACTAATAAAATCTCAGAATATCAATAACAGAATCCCTACATAGTGTGACATGAAAAGTTTTCCTATTCAGCATAATCAGCAAAATCACTATTCATAAGGGTTGCAAAAATTCCAAAAATTGGGGTTATTACATAATATTACATAAAATGCCGGTCGTAACATCTTCTCCCCCTTAAGGGATTCTGTCCCAGAATCTAAGAGAACAGATGAGGATACCGGGAACGCATATCAGACTCTAACTCCCAAGTTGATTCTTCGACCTTGGGGTTCCTCCAAAGTACTTTCACTAACTTTACCGACTTATTCCTAAGACTATTTACTTGCCAGTCGCGTAATTTGACAGGTTGCTCCATAAATGACAGGTCTGCCTGAATTTCTACAGGTTCATATTCTATTACATGGCTGGCGTCAGGATTTTACTTCTTAAGCAATGACACATGGAACACATTATGCACATGCTGATACTGAGGTGGTAAGGCTAACTCGTAGGCCACCTTCCCCACTTGACATAAAATTTCAAAAGGACCTATATATCTAGGTGTTAACTTCCCTTTCTTGCCAAATCTAGACAACCCTTTTCTTGGTGACACCTTCAACAAAACGGCTTCGCCTACTTGGAATCTAACATCCTTACGTGCTAGATCTGCATACTTCCTCTGTCTATCTTGAGCAGCAAGCAACCTTCTCTGAATTAGCTTCACTGAGTCATGCAACTGTTGTACCAATTCCGAGCCTAGAATCCTCCCTTCTCCTACTTCATCCCAACTTGTCGGTGATCTACATTTTCGCCCGTACAAAGCTTCGTATGGTGGCATTCCAATACTGGAGTGATAGCTGTTGTTATAAGAGAATTCAATCAATGGCAAGTGGTCGTTCCAACTTCCTGTAAAATTGATTGCACAACTGCGCAACATGTCTTCGATTGTTTGAATTGTCCTTTCGCTCGGACCATCAGTCTGCGGGTGGTACGCCGTACTCATGTTCAACTTCGTGCCAAGACTTTCTTGAAATTGCTTCCAGAATCTCGAGTTAAATCGGGGGTCTCGGTCTGAAACTATCGATACGGGTACTCTATGTCTTAGTACGATTCACGCACGTACAGATGAACCAATTTGTCCAATGACGACTTCTCATTAATTGGAAGGAAATGCGCCGACTTCGTAAGGCGATCAACTATAACCCATATAGCGTCATGTCCGGATTTCGTTCGCGGTAGTCCCACTATAAAGTCCATAACAATATTTTCCCATTTCCATTCTGGAATCTTTAGGGGCTGAATTAATCCGCTTGGTCGTTGATGTTCTGCCTTCACTTTCTGACAAGTATAACACTTCACAACCCATTCCGCCACGTCTCGCTTCATATTTGGCCACCAAAAGTTCTGCTTTAAGTCCCGATACATCTTGGTGCTTCCCGGGTGGATTGAAAATCTTGAATTGTGGGCTTCTTGCAGGATCTCATTCTTCAATTCAGGTACATGAGGAATCCAAATTCTTGAGGAAAACCTTAGTATACCTTGCTCATCCCTTTGAGTGCCAATCTCTTCTCCAGTTAGCTGATTCTTCTCTTTCTCCATTACTTCTTCCTGACATTTCCTTATCTTTTCCACTAGTGTTGGCTGAAAAGTCATTGCACCACAAACTTCTTCAACCATTCCATAATTACAAAGTTCTAATCCGAATTTCTTAATCTCTTCAGATAATTCCTTTGGTGTTGCCATCATATTCAATCTCTCCTTTCTGCTTAGTGCATCGGCCACAACATTCTCCTTTCCAGGATGGTAATTTATCGAGCAATCGTAGTCCTTGATCAATTCCAACCATCTCCTTTGCCTCATATTGAGCTCCTTCTGAGTGAAAATGTACTTTAAACTCTTGTGATCCGTATAGATTTCACACTTCTCTCCGTAGAGGTAATGTCTCCAAATCTTAAGTGCGAATACTATGGCGGCTAGTTCCAAGTCATGCGTCGGGTACTTCAACTCGTGCGGTTTTAACTGTCTTGATGCATACGCGATCACCTTATTGTGTTGCATTAACACACATCCCAATCCTTTATATGAAGCGTCGCTGAATATCACAAAATTTCCTTGGTCATCTGGTAGTACTAACACCGGAGCTGTTACCAATCTCTGTTTCAACTCTTGAAAGCTATCCTCACATCCTGCACTCCATTCGAACTTCTGATTCTTCCTGGTTAACTTAGTCAATGGCGTGGCAATTTTCAAAAAATCCTTGACAAACCTTCTATAGTACCCTGCCAATCCTAGAAAACTTCGCACTTCCGTAGGTGTCTTCGGCCTCTCCCAACTCATAATCGCCTCAATCTTTGCCAGATCTACTTTAACTCCTTCATTTCCAATGACACGCCCCAAAAATTGAACTTCCTTTAACCAAAACTCACATTTAGAAAACTTGGCATACAGCTTCTCTTGCCGAAGTATCTCCAATGCTATTCAGAGGTGTTGCTTATGTTCTTCTTCCGACTTAGAATAAATAAGGATGTCATCAATGAATACTACTACGAACTTGTCCAAATACTTTTTAAATACCCGATTCATCAGATCCATAAATGCGGCCGGGGCATTAGTCAATCCAAACGGCATTACTAAGAATTCATAATGTCCGTATCTGGTCCTGAATGCTGTCTTGGGAATATCTTCTTCCTTGATCTTTAATTGATGGTATCCTGATCTCAAGTCAATCTTTGAAAAGCACTTTGCTCCCTTCAGCTGATCAAATAGGTCATCTATTCTTGGTAGCGGGTAGCGGTTTTTGATCGTTACCTTATTCAACTCCCGATAATCTATACATAGCCACATACTTCCATCTTTCTTTACAAACAGAACAGGTGCTCCCGATGGTGACGTACTTGGCCGGACCACTCCTTTATCCAATAATTCTTGTAGTTGGCTCGGCAACTCTTTCATTTCTGCTGGTGCCATCCTATTTGGGGCCTTTGAAACTGGTTCTATGCCCGGAGCAAGGTTGATCTCGAACTCGATTTGTCAATCTGGTGGTAAGCCTGGTAGTTCATCTGGAAACACATCTGGGAACTCGTTAACTACGGGGATATCTTCTATGTTGGGGTTGCCTTTTTCTGAATCCACTACATAAGCTAGGAACGACTCACAACCTTTTCTAAATAGCTTCTTAGCCTGAACGATTGTAAGAAACAGTTGCTCTTACCTCTGGCCCTTAAATACTACCTTCTCTCCACTCTTCGTCTTTAAATACACTTTTTTGGTCTTACAATTAATCTGGGCATTATTCTTCCCTAACCAATCCATTCCTAAAATTATATCGAACTCTCCCAACTTGAAGAGTATCAAGTCGGCTGAAAACTTATGCCCCGAAATATCAATCTGACACTTCGGACAGAATTGATTCACAGCAATCTTCTCTTGGTTCGCAATTACCGCATTTACTACCTCGCTCATAATCATTTTATCACATTGAAGTTTATCAACAAAAGTTTCTGATATGAAAGATCTTGTTGCTCCCGAATCAATCAATACTTTAGCTTTGACATTATTGAATAAAAGTGTACCTGCTATCACCTCAGAGTTCTGAACAGCGTCCTTCATTTTCAGATCGAATGTCCTTGTTGTTGCTTGTGGAGTTGTTGTAGGTGGTGGAGGTAATGCCAATACCTCGGCTGGCACGCGTGCACTGGTACTTGCCACATTCATTAGAGTTTTGACTGGTCCGGTTGCCTTGCACTCCCTAGCTATGTGTCCAGTCTTTCCAGACTTGTAACATGTAACTCCTGGCTTTGGCATCTTGCACTCATTTTCCAAATGTCCCTTCTGGTTACACCTATAGCATGTCATTCTCAGCTTATTATACACTCCGGGGTGCCTTCTTCCACAGTGCTTGCATTCCGGTCTCTGGAACCTGTTTTCTCCAACTTGTCATTGGTTTGCCTGGTTGTTGCCCTTCGATTCTTGTCTTTTGCCCAAATTTCCCTTCTTTTGAAAATTTCCGCCCTTATGGAATCCAATCCTCTTTATATTCCGATCTTGTGAATTTCCGGCTTCATACTTCTCTCCATAAAATGGAACCTTTCTCTTCTTGTTATCCCTTTCCTTTCTTGACTGCATCCCATTATTTTCAATCAGAGCAGCTTTCTGTACTACTCCCGCATAAGTATCAAGCTCAAACATAGCCACTCTATCTCTGATCCAAGGCTCCAATCCTTGTTGAAATCTCTTCGCTTTTTCCTCCTCAGTGCTGGTATACTTTGTCACAAACCTTGACAACTCAGTGAACTTCTTCTCATACTCTAGTACAGACATATTCCCTTGCTTCAACTCAAGAAATTTAAGCTCCATCTGATTCTGCATGTACTTAGGGTAATACTTTTCCAGAAATAACTTCTTAAATCTTTCCCAAGAAACTTTTTGAGTTGCTTCCATAGCTTTTACTGATTCCCACCAATAGATGACTTCGCCCTTCAGGAAGTAAGTAGCATATGGCGTCTTCTGATCGTCTCCTAACTGTACCAACTCAAAAGCCCTTTCCATTTCCTTAATCTATGTGTTAGCTATTATTGGATCAGTGGTATCATAAAATGCAGGTGGATTCACATTCTGAAAAGCCTTGAAAGTGACAACTTATTGAGGTGGTACTGGTGGTTCGGATGGTTGGTGTGGTTCACGGTTATCTTGGTTTTCAATTCGTTGTTGAAGAGTTAGTTGTTGTTGGCCTATAACATTGGTTTGCTGTTGCAAAGTTTCCAGTAATCGAAGAATATTTGGATCTGTGGTAGTTGTGGTTGTTGGGTTCTTCTTTTTGGGTGGCATGATCCTGAAATAAGAGTTATGTCAAAACAGGTATGAATGATGAAATAATTCGAGGGTATCGCATGGCATTCTTATTTACATATGAGGTTAGGTTTCAAATCAAACAGATATGGTGATGCATATAAAGGCGTAAAATAACAGTTGAGAGCAAATGGAACGATAGTGCATAATAATTGAAATTTAAAGGTCAAAATACATCAGGATTAGGACAAAGTCTGATTCTAGGAATAACGTGCTTATTTAAAGGAAACAACTGGGAATTCAACGAAGTCTGATAATACAACAACATGAAAGGTAAATAATGGAAAGAACTAAGGCTCCACTCCATCAGAACGGGGCTTGGTAGTCTTCTCCTCTCGAAGCGTCTTCACAATGCTCTGGAGCTCATCCGCCACCATCTGCATGATATACTGGCTGGTGCGGTCTCAGTACGATGGCATCTCCTCAAGCTTAGTGCTGACGTACTGAACCAAAGTCTCAAGTCTCGCAGTCATCTGCTCCTTAGGCTTCCCTTCATAGTTTTGGTTATCCGGGTACACGTTCTTCAGTCGGTCTATCAGTCGGTCGTACTTGCCCTGAAGCATGTCAAACTCGCGCCGCAACTCAACATACACGGAGAAAGCAATAGTGTCGTCCGACCCAGAGGGTGCCGAGGAATGCGCCCTTTGCTGGCAAACCAATAAGAGGGGTATTAATAATAAATTTACTTAACCTACTCTCTCGCATATTATCTATAGCCTATACATATATCCTATAACCTATTTGGGCTGTCCAGGGACTCTAAACCATAGCTCTGATACCAAAACCTGTCACACCCCCAACTTAACAAACAAAATAAATATAACTATTACAATATTTAGAAGAAAATAAACATAACCGAATCCAAGATCTTACAGTTTAGGGTTTGGAACAACCCAACACTACCATCTATTACAACTGATTTTAAATTCGAGTCCTCTCACAAAACTATCTCTTATTCTACCTGAGCTCGGACATACGCATCGGCGTCACAAGTCTTACGTGCTGTCTGCTTGAATCTAACCATAGTTGCTAGCTGTAATATCAGGGTAAAGCAAGGAGTGAGCCAAATGCTCAACAAGGGCTAAACAATACGGTACAAAACATAAATCGAGATATATATTAAAGAATGACAATGCGAAGATATAAATAACAAGAGACGAAATTTTGGGTGATGGCATCATTTGCTTGAATCAAAACATTTTTTTAAATCATATCTTAATCAAAATTATTTTATGACGCTACGGATTACAGCCGGTGATCAGCCGCGAAATAATCCCGAACCTCGTTGGGTTCTAAAACATTAATGGGATCCCTAGGCAACTTTTAAGCCTGCAAGATAAATGTGGAAAGGACTCGCGTCTCAGTCCAGATCCACTATTCAAAGAAAATATTTATCCCCCTTTGGGACTCAAAATCCACATTTTAATCATTTCAAAAACTGATGCCGATTTATAATAAAATCTCTTAAGTAGTAAACATTTTTATCAAGGGATTATAGATCAACTTTGAAACACTGGAAATAAGTCACAAAATCTCAGGGCCATGATCCACTAGACTTTACTCTATTAGGGTAACTGAAAGGTTTCCATTTACAAAACTTGACAAGGGGATTTAGCAAGGCTATTGGATAATATGAAAAAAATAATTAATGCCAAACTAGGCTTAAAGCAATGATTCTCGACAAGGTATAAATACTAGAACATCAAGAAGATAAGCTTCAAGAATACTAGGGGTGTCAAGATATGAAGAAATGATTTTTAGCTCATGGTATATCAGGATTGTCGAACTTTAGGGTAAGAAAGAGGGGTATCAATCAATTATGGACAACTTTGATGAATATCTGGCTTTTAGGTATCAAGGTAAAGTTTCTATAGGGGTTCAAACATCAGGGTGAGATATCAATACTTTAGGAATCATTAGCATGTTAATCAAGAGGATCAATCAAGTATTATAACAACTCTTTATTTTATCATGGCATTCCAATCACTTTAATATACGAACGTGATAAGACCTTTGATCTACTTGCAATACGTACTTGAGGGTTCAAGGCATTTCTATATAATTCAAAGATAGACTTAAGAATTGCTTGGTTCAAGTATATCAAAATGACTCAGGATAATCGCATCAATATATATGAACTAATTGTTACACATTTGCAGTGAATACGAAAGACAACTTGAATCACTTGCCTTGAGAAAGGCTGGTCTGGTCTGGCTGGTAGGATCAACTGGAAGCTTCACTCGACCTTTATGGCAAGTTTACCCTCGTATCGAGATCCTACATAAAAATTAATAATCCTCATTATAATATATTCTCACCAACTTAACCTATTTACAACACAAATGGCACTTAGGCCTATATGCAGGCAATTTATATTCCCCTTATAAATATAATTGTACACATAGCCACATATAATCACATATCATATTTTAATACCAAATAATATCACACACACCATAATGCAACACTAGGCTTGGATGATCTCGATCCCCAATTTAAGTCACTTGGTCGCTAAACTAGACAAAGTTTCTAAATTTTGGCTTCCTTACTCAATATGCCTTTACTAAACTATCCAAAACCTATTGAGCCTCACTTGGGCCTTTTACTCTACTGGCTTTATACTATCTTTCAACCATAGTGGTCAACCTAGGTCTCACTCCTAAGTGTTCTAAAATTATGTGATAAGTGAAAGTGCTCACTAAGGAAAATTTTAGAATGACATCTATGGTTTCTTGAGTGCATTAGACACTCTTAAACTACAGGTTTACCTCCAAAACTTCTACACTAGACTCTTCTGACCATAAGGCATCTCCCAAACTTGATGTGGCTCAAGGGTCTAGCTTGGGCCTCCTTGGGCCTAAGCTCAAAGTCTATGGTTCCCCTGTTTTTCTGGGCAGAAAACGCCCTGACTTGAATTAACTTGTGACACATGGTTCTAACTCAAATTCTATGAACTATGGTTGGAAAAACTCCTCTGACACTCCCTCTAACTAATTCCCAACAAGGCCTAATGAGGGCCTGCCCATGACATGGTCAAAACTTCCTATTTCTAAGTTGCAACAAAACTGTCCCCTGCTGCACAGATTTTGTGATTCCACTTGTGCACCTAACCAAACGACTAATAAACCTTCAACAAACACATAAAACCTTTTATATACTCCTAATTCTAGCTTCTGGTGGCTTGGGCCTCAAAGTGCACAACAAATGCTCATTCAAAACTTCCCCATAACTAGTGCATCAAATCTGGAAAAATGCAAACACTAACTAATCCCTTTCCACCTTAACTCCCACTTAATAACCGAGCATCCAACTCTTTCCAAAGCAAACCTAGTGTCTTAATGTCTTAAAATAGTGCCTCAACAGAAGGGGAGATCATCCATGCCCAAGAATCACCCACATGCAACTAAAAATATAACATGCAACTCATAGAAAACACATAACAAGATTTCGGCTAGGCATAAAGTTTAAATGCTTGCAAATTCGACTTGTACCTATTACTCATCCTTAATAATCATGAAATATATCCTCTTAACTATTAATACGAAATTTATCATGGAAACAATCTATTTTAAGCACACATATTTCGAATTTATAGATTTTTAAACATAGCAACATGATTTCACAAAGAGTAGCATGAAAAACATGGTTGATCACCATTTTAATATCTTAAAACTAGCATGCATGGCTAAACATAAATATATAATGAAATTTCAGTAGCATGCAAAGGATTTTAAAGCATGATATCTCCATAAAACACTTAATTAGCACATATATAAAATATATCTCATAGAGGGCTCTTGAATTCACAAGAATCAAGAGTTTCTCTTTGGAGATCACATAAGAACTACACATGTATCCATGGAACTTCAACTTCCAAGCCACAAAACTCTTGGAGAGTATATAAGATGAATGTAGGTAGAAGATTTACACTTGGGAAGATGAAGAATGAAGTGAAAAATGGAAGGGGGTAGGGGAATGTGGCTTCGGCTGAGAGCACTGGTGGGAGGGGGAGGAGAGAAAAAAAATGTGGTGTGTTGGAGTGTGGAGTGTGGAGTGAGTGGAATGACTTCTCCCACTTTGTTTTTAGTTTTATGCTTTTTGGTTGACAAAATAATGAGTGGAAGTGAGAATGTACAAAAATATCCTCTAGCTAAAGTTAGGTCATTTTGCATGCAAGGTTAGTGTGGTAATTTGGTAATCAACAAATGAGTTAGTGGGGTTGGAAAGGTCTTATTTGCCCTTTGAGAGAATAGAAGAGTGATTTGCATGCAAGGTCTTCTATGTAATTTGCTAATTATAACAAATAAAATTTGTAAAGATTTATTTTTATAAAATAAAATACAAGTTCAAAAATTATAAAATTTATACAATAAAACAACTTGGATTTTTAGAAATTTTATAAAATCACTTTTGAAATTTGTGAACAAAATAACTTTTAAAAGAAAATTTCTCCAAGGTTTAGAATATTCCTTATAAATCAAAAAATAAGGGAAATAAATAAACTCTTGCTTTGAAAAATCATATACTACATAAAGCAAATTTAAAATGCAGAAATTTTCATTCACACAAGGTACAACCATTAAGTATATTTACTTACGGCTTTAATATCACACAAAATCCACATATAATATTACATAAAATGCCGGTCGTAACATGGCGCCAAATGTTATGGGTGAAAACTTAGGGTTTATTTATAGCTAAGGTTTGTGAGCTTCAAGGCTCTATTTGATTGCTCTCATGTTTCGTGACTCAACCTGCTTTCACAAGATACCTACGTACCTTGATGTATGCTAAGGATCAAGTAAAAATGTAGTTCTGATTTGAGGGGTGAGGCCCCTTACATAAGTACGGGATGCCCTTGAATTGGATAAGTATTAGGAGACTTGGTGGGAAAGTCTCAGATTTAGAGTAAACTTTGGAGTCCTAGGATGTAGGAAATTGATTTCTTATTAAGCGAGGTTTCTTGGAGGCCAATCCCCAAGGAAATACATCCTTATTTAGACTCTACTTGTTAGCTGATTTTTCCCACATTAATTAATTATGAAATAAATTAATATTCTGAGTTTTGGACCCCCTTTGAATGGGCCTTATTTGTATCCCAAGTCGGGTATAATTAATGCGATATTAATTATACAACCAGGGTTTATTTTTTTCCTATAGATTCTGTTATTGTATGTTAACGGAAGTTTCCTAAATGCAAGTTTTTATCAGTTTAATGAGTTGATTGCAAGGTTTTCGAGTTCAGTTACCTAAATATAAGTTTTTATCAGCTTAATGAGTTGATTGCAAGCTTTTTGAGTTCATTAGCCAATTGCAAGTTATGTAGTAGTTCAATTATGTTTTATCCTATTAACCCCTTCTAAATGTAATCTAATACGTAATGCGAAATTTGTAATTGTCTTTTTCCTTCGGTTTCTGAATAATTTTAGTTGGATAACATTTTTAAACCGTGTTTTAAGTAAATATTATTTTGTGAGGTTTGCGTGGGTTATAAATTCATAAAAATCTATTTTTAAAATTCATGACAAAGCCTATATAAATTAAATGAACTCGAATAATTAAAATGTGAGAAAAAAATATATGTATACTCCTAATTATTTTAATGAAAACATATATGTATTTTTGACGTATTCTCCTTTATTGGACCAAAAAATTCAAAAAAAAATTATTGGTTAAACACATCTGTTTATGCTAATATGTTAGAACTTAGGTATGATATGTATTGAAATATGGATTAGTAATATGACTGTCCTTTTAGGTGTAGACTCCTAATGCTAAAATTAAATAGAAAATATGTGATTGGTTAACTCACTAGGTGGTTTTCTGAATTCAAGATCATGCCGAAATTAAATTAAACAACCCGGTGACTTTTTTTATCTATACATGTATAATCTTTTTATTTATTAAACTATTTTAAAGGGCCATTAGATCTTCAATTAAAAGGATAAATATATATCAGATCCAAACCAAAGAAAATATCTATATTTTTATAATTTAAACCCAAAATAGGTAGGTGTTATGCCCGCTTTTGGTCATGGGCCCTAAACAGGTCCCCATGGGAACACTGAATAGCTGGGCTCTCATATGTGAGCTAGAATCGTGGGTTAGTTTGACCTGGGCTAGCACATGCGAGCTAGGCTCATGATGTTTGAGATGGGCTCACGAGTGTAAGATGGGCTCACGCTTGTCATTTAGATACCCACATGCGAGCTGGGCTCAAGTGCCCACATGCAGGCTGGGCTCAGAAGCCCACACGCGAGCTGGGCCCATGAACCCACACCTTATGAAAACAAAGGAAACATTGTATTTATTAATTGAAAAGGAAGGCGGTGCGGGCTGAGGTCACCAGGCCGGGCCGCATTAAAGGACTTTGTGTGCAACATGGAAAGTGACTCATAGATGACTGAGTTGCTCATAGATTTTGGGGCCGACACGGGTTGTTCCTATAATTACGGGAAGAAATGCAGAGATGTCACGAGATTGTAGGAAGCGTGTGGAGCCGGTCGAGATTTACATGACTAATTGGCTGAAGGCCTGAATTTTATGATGGGCTTGGGCTGCACGAGTTGAAGAACCTTAACCCTAGCCTACGTGACTTGTTCCCCAAGAACTACGTGAGGCTTGATCCCTATAAATAGGGTACATAGGAACTTGTATGAGACATAGGTCGACACTTGATAGAGAATAATAAAAACCCTATTCTTTCTTAAGGAGTCAACATATAAGCTCATCCACCCCCATGAAACAACCTTCCTCCACCTTCAAACACCATCTTTGATCCTTGTTCCGACCATCAACCTCCACAACACTATTATACGAAATTCTCCCTATAACAATTGGTGCTAGAAGGAGGGCGATTTTCATCTTAGGGAGAAGAGATGACTAAAGAAAGCAAACAAGCGGTGATACCAGGAAGTGGGGGCAAGAAGAAGGACCAGAACGAGGTCGAGCACACACCACCAGAGAATCAGGTGCCACCCCCACCAATCGAAACCGTGGATGGGCAGGCGGTCATGACGTACCTCGAAGGGCTAGCCGATCAGATACACGAGATTAACGCCCGGATGTCAAGGGTAGAAAAAAGCTCAGGCAGAAACGTCAAGCGTAAGGCATGCCACCTCAAGGTCTCTCAGCGTAGCTGGAAGGGCAAAGGTCCTCAAAAGAGACTGATCCACGATTTTGATGACGCGGAAACCGAGAGCAAGCAGAAGAAAGAGGCATCACATGAAGGGAAAGATATACCCCAAGATCATGATGAGCGGGGCAACCAAATCTCTAAGAGATTAGGGCAGAAGCCAGCTTCGTCTGAGGCAAGGTCGACTAGCGTACTAGACCGTGTGGGTAAAAAGCTAAGTGAGCATGACCTCAGGCTCAAGTTAGAGAATTTCAAGAAAGAGAGAGAAGAAAAGGAGCCCGTAGATCTGAAAACCTCAAAAAAAGGGCGTGCAGCGACCCCTCCAGAAAGTCATTAGTGCATCTCACCCAGGAGGGAGGAGCGATGTAGACGTAGAGACAATTACGAAGAGGAGTTGCAAGTACAAGCTGGACACAGGGGATGTCGCGAGCGACCTTAAGGCTCACACCATTCGAGTAACGCGGATGGTGGGAGGGAAGGAGAAGTTGTTAGGGTAAGAGACCTGAGGAGGATCTTGGACAAGATGGAGCGGGAGAAGAGGGGGCCCCAAACCTCAACTGCCCCTTCTCCGTTCACGGATTCTATACGATCATCTCATATACCTCGAGTATTTAGGCACAACCCCGATCCGGTGGAATACCTTATACAGTTTAACACTGAGATGAAAGTCTATCAGGTGTCGGAGCCAACCCACTGGAGACTCTTCGCGACGTCACTCAGAGGTAGTGCCCGACAATGGTTCTCCAAGTTCGGACCTTCCAGCATAAGGACATGGCGACAATTGGAGGACCTTTTCATTAGACAATTTCAGTCTACCCTCCACTACTCAATTCTTGTAGACACGCTAGCCAACATTAAGCAAAGGGAATGGGAGCCCCTGGCAGAGTACTTTCGTCGGTTCAACACCGAAGTTCCCAATGTGAGGGGCGCCAACGAGGAGACCATCAAGAACTTCTTAATTGCAGGGTTGAAAGAAGGGTCAAAATTTTGGAAGAGCCTCCAGGCAAATGAGCCGAGAACCTTGGCCAAATTCTATGAGCAAGCCTAACCCTTTAAGAGAGTGGAGAAGTCGATGAGGGAGCTGAAAATTAACGAGAACTACCGAGACAAGAGGGACCAATCCTCGAGCCTTGACAAGAGGAGGAGAACTTACCGCCATAGTTTGAGCCCAAAAAAGTCCGCCCGAGGCAAAGAGACCGCCAAATATATGGGGAGACCCTATACAAGAAAATGGCAGACATATACCTCTCTAGTAGCCTCTATCAACCATATATATGTTATCTATGCTGGAAAGGGGGTATTCAGGAAGGCGGCTCCTCTCATTAACTATAACAAAAGGGATACCTCAAAGTATTGTGCATACCACGAGGCCACGGGGCATGATACGGCTGATTGCAGGCACTTGAAAGATGAAATCGAGACACTAATAAGACAAGGGAAGCTTACTGAGTGGGTTGTCAAGGAGGTTCGGAAGCACAGGGATGATTATCATACGGTCCCTCCTCTACCCCCATAGGACAAAGAAAGGATACCTCGGGCTGGAAGCATTCATATTATTCTAGGCGGGTCTCATATTGGTGGAGACAGCCAGAAGGCGATGGACAGATATGTTCGGGAAGTAAAGGACAAGCCCCTCACCAACATCAACCATATGAGCCAAAGGCCCCCGGAGCTCTTTGAAAAGGAGACTGATGACATCATATTTAAGGAAAACGATGCCAAATGGGTGCATTACCCTCATACCGATGCCCTGGTCATAAAAATGAAGATTGGAATGGTGAATGTTCACTGAGCAATGGTGGATACCAGGAGCTCGGTTAACGTTTTGACCTATGATGCCTACAAGAAGCTAGGATTGTTGGATAGAGAATTAACCTCCATAGGAGGACACCTGTACGGGTTCACGGGAAACTTAATCGGAGTAAAAGGGACAATTCAGCTCCCGGTAACCATAGGAGTAGAGCCTTATGTGGCCACCCAGATAGCTATGTTTACAGTTATAGATAGGCCTTGTGTCTATAATGTTATAGTGAGCAGGCCCCTTATGAGGGCAATGAGGATGGTGACCTCGATCCATCACATGACAGTAAAATTCCCAACCCCCACAGGGATAGACTTCTTGAAGAGTTGTCAATATAAATCGAGGGTCTGCTACAACCAGGCACTCAGGGCAGTCGAGTTAGGAAATGCATCGAAGGAGACGGTCAAGCCGGGTGAAGGTGATGTCCTCATAGAAGAGGCAGAGGGCAGAAAGAGAATACGTCCTAAGGGACACGAGACTTGTAACATGATTTCAATCGAAGAATTGCCTGAGGACTATTTCGAGCACATGGGGATTCAGGTGGAACCATGCCCAAGGGTCTTGTTGATGAAGGCCTCTCAGCCCATCATGTTGGTACATGAGGGGATTGTGGAGGAGGCAGGTGATGAAGAAGCGAGCCCGGAACAAATCACTGCAAGACTCGGGAAAGGAAAGTGGGCGCATGAAGAAACAACAACAATCATGAGTCTGCCTATTGGGATCACCCGCACAGTTACTACAACCTCAAACCACTTGATAAATCCGGGCCGAGCCCATCAGCCCGAGCTCGAGGACACAAAAGGTTTGGCGATAACGGAAGTGGGAGAATCTAGTGAGGCTTGAGCAGACTTAGACCCAAGAATGCCCCCAATGGTTGAGAAAGCTGGGGCCGCAGATGATACAATTCCAATCTTGGTAGACCCGAATAATCCTTCCAAGGTACTCAGAATAGGCTCTAATTTAAGCTCTAACTTGAGGGAGGATCTGGCCCAGTTCTTGAGGAGAAATTTGGATGTCTTTTCATGATCACACTCTGATATGATAGGTATTGACCCTAATGTCATGTGCCACCGGCTCAACTTGAACCCAATAAAGAAGGGGGTTAGACAGAAGAGGCGACCAATTAGTGGCGAAAGAGCAGAAGCCCTCAAAGAAGAAGTGGATAGACTAATGGTGGCAGGACATGTAAAGGAAGCCTTCTACCCCATATGGCTAGCCAACCCCGTTCTTGTCAAGAAGCCAAATGGCAAGTGGAGGACATGTGTGGACTTCACCGACCTAAACAAAGCTTGCCCGAATGATAGTTTTCCTCTACCCCGAATCGACCAGCTGGTTGATTCCACAGCTGGGCATGCACTACTCAGCTTTATGGATGCTTATTCAGGATATAACCAAATCCCAATGTATGGGCTAGATCAAGATCACACCTCCTTTATCACTGATCGGAGCCTCTATTGTTATATCGGGATGCCCTTCGGGATCCTTAATGCTGGGGCAACCTATCAAAGGTTGGTGAACAAGATGTTCAGACATCAGTTGGGGAAGACCATGAAGGCCTATGTAGATGATATGCTTGTGAAGTCAATGGAAGCAAAGGATCATGTCCGCCACCTATCAGAAATGTTCCAGATCCTAAGGGAGTACAAGATGTAGCTCAGTCCCCAGAAATATGTGTTCGGGGTCGAGTCGGGGAAGTTTTTGGGATTTATTGTCAACCATAGGGGCATTGAGTCCAACCCCGTCAAGATATGAGCCCTACTCGAGATGAGATCCCCTCGACGGGTGAAGGATGTTCAAAGCTTAATGGAGTGAGTGGCTGCCTTAAACCGCTTCGTCTCAAAGTCCTCCGATAAATGCCAGGAGTTCTTCAAAGCACTTAAAGGAGTGGGGAGGAATTTTGAGTGGATAGAAAAGTGTGAGGAAGCCTTTCAGAACATAAAGGAGCATCTTAGCAGTCCTCCAATGTTGTCCAACCCAAAGGCAGGTGAGACTCTGGTCCTATACCTGGACGTTTCTGACTTTGTAGTAAGTGCGGTTTTAGTTCGAGAGGAGGATGGTATCCAGCTCCCGGTATATTATGTGAGTAAAAGGAAAGCCAACGCGGAGACTCGGTACACAAGCCTCGAGAAATTAGCATATGCTCTGATCCTGGCCTCCCGAAAGCTTAGGCCCTATTTTCAGGCACACAGGATAGAATTACGAACCTCCTACCCCCTCAAGAAAGTAATGCACAAACCAGAGTCTTCTGGTCGAATGCTGAAGTGGATGGTTGAGCTCGGCCAGTTCGCGGTGGATTATAAGCCAAAGACCGTAATCAAAGGCCAAGCCCTGGCCCATTTAGTGTTGGAATTTCCTCCACATCAAGAAGTGGAGAAGGGAGCCCTTGCTGTCATACCTAGTGCAGAAGAGGTTGGGCTGGAAAGCCGGAATAGTGCCCCATGGTGGATCCTATTTTTGGATGGAGCCTTTAATGGAGATAGGGCAGGTGCTGGAATTGAGATAATCAGTCCAGAGGCCCACAAGATCAGACGGGTGACCCATATGGCCTTTCATACAACCAACAATGATGCTGAGTATGAGGCCTTGATCAACGGTCTCAAGCTAGCTCTGGAAATGAAGGCGGAGAATTTGAATGTGTCCAGTGACTCCATGATTGTGGTCTATCAGATAAATGGGGGGTACCAAGCTAAGGGGCCAAGAACAGAGCTCTACCTGAAGTGTGCGTAAAGGATAATTGTGAGGTTCAACGAGGTGAGGTTGGAACTAATTCCGTGTGAGCAGAATGAAGGCACGGATGAGCTGGCTAAGCTTGGCTCGCGTCGTGAGGCCACTTTATTGGGGATCGTGCCCCTAAACAGGTCCCCATGGGAACATTGAATATCTGGGCTCTCATGTGTGAGCTAGAATCATGGGTTAATATGACATGGGCCAGCACATATGAGCTGGGCTCATGATGTGTGAGATGGGCTCACGAGTGTAAGATGGGCTCACGCTTGTCATATGGATGCCCATATGCGAGCTGGGTTCAAGTGCCCACATACAGGCTGGCACGCGAGCTGGGCCCATGAGCCCACACCTTATGAAAATAAAGGAAACATTATATTTATTAATTAAAAAAAGGCGGTGCGGGCTGAGCTCACCAGACCGTCCCGCATTAAAGGACTTTGTGTGCAACATGGAAAGTGACTCATAGATGACTGAGTTGCTCGTAGATTTCGGGGCCGACACGGGTTATTCCTAATTGGCGGAGATTCCACGAGATTGTACGAAGCGTGTGGAGCCGGTCAAGATTTACGTGACTAATTAGTTGAAGGCCTGACTTTTATGACGGGCTTGGGCTGCATGGGTTGAAGAACCCTAACCCTAGCCTACATGACTTGTTCCCCAAGAACTACGTAAGGCTTGATCCCTATAAATAGGGTACGTGGTAACTTGTATGAGACATAGGTCGACACTTGATAGAGAATAATAAAAACCCTATTTTCTTAAGGAGTCAACATACAAGCTTAGCTTCCACCACGAAACAACCTTCCTCCGCCTTCAAATACCGTCCTTGATCCTTGTTTCGACCATCAACCTTCACAACACTGTTATACGAAATTCTCCCTATAACAGTAGGTATCTCAAATATAATTGAAAATTTAATGCAAAATGTGTAACTGTATTTTCGATGTAGTTTGTGGATGACTTAGTTCGAGAAGAAATATAGGTTTAGTCGTAATTGATTTGAAAAAACATAATTTGCATATTCTGACACATAAAATATGTAATGTGAATATGTTAAATCAAATACATATTGTATCTAAATTATAATTATTAACTACTCGTGGTTAGTGTAATTTGATGAGAATTATAAATAAGGAATTCTTTTACCATAATTGTATTGGTCTAAAATTTAGTAAGGTTATGTTATCCATCTAAAATAATTCAATACTTTAAACAAAATTTGTACATGTCTTTTCTCTCTATTTCTACATAACTTTAGTTGTACCGTTCTTTTTAAGTCAATACTAAATTATATGCTAGTTTTTGAGATTCGCGTGAGTTGTAAAATTATTAAAATCTGATGTATATAACTCAATATAAAATTAAACTAAGATTAAAAAAATTCTGAAGAAAAATATTGTGCTAAGAAATTTTATTTGTTTTAATTTTAATTTAACTATTTTTTATTCAAATCTTTCAAAGGACCGGTAGATCTTGAAATCAATAGATGATAGTTATGCGATCTAAAATGGAATTCTATATTTTCACAAAAAATAAGTATGTACTTTAAATATGAATACTTAACGCAAAATTCGTACATCTTTTTTCACTTTATTTTTTGGATAACTTTGGTTGGGTAATAATTTTTAAATCATCATTAAATTAAAGATAATTTCGTGAGTTTCGCGTGAACTGTAAATTTATCAAAATCTGATTTTTTATAACTGAAGATGTGGAAGTAATAAAACCTAATATAACTCAATTAGTTTTTTAATTAAAATATATAAGGATTTGTTGGCATGTAAATATATGAATATGTTAAATTAAGTAATTATTATATTTAAATTAATAATTAGAATTATTGACTAAAAATAGTTAGTATTATTGGATGAAAATGATATATAAGGCTATTATTCATATAATATGATTGGTTAATATTCTAGGTGTGCGCTCTCATTGGTTAAAACTGAAAAAAAACGTGATTCCTTAACTCAATGATGTGATTAACTCGAGTATTATATAGAAGGATATGTGTTATACAAATTTGGTAGTTATGTTCCCGTACTACACCAATTTAATAAGGACTGTTAGATCTTTAAAAAAATTGATCATAACTATTATACAAGACATGCTTTTATAATTTATACAAGACATGCTTGTATAATAACAAGACTAAGTCATATTGACAGCCCTAAGATTAAGTTGTATGATAATCAATATTTATATTCTATAATTGTATTCCTTCAGTCTGTAAAAATGTTTAGTAGATTAGACTGAGGGTTTTTCTATGAACAGTTTCAAGCTAAGTAATAAACTCTGGAAGAAGATCAAGTCATGATCATGCCTCAGAGAAAATATGTAGAAGTTTGGAGTTGAATGATATTTTTCTATATTCGAGATGTCATGTCTAATCTGTTGTGTTTAGTTTCAGAACTTAATATCAGGACTTACTGGAAATCATAACTTACTGAAGTCAGACCTTATATCAGAACTTAAGGCTGTCAGGATTTATATCAGGACTTATGTGCGGATGCTTCAGATAAGAAAAGTAGCTGATTTACAGGAAAGGATCGTGACTAAAACAATAGAAGATATGCATGGAGAGTTAGAAGACTAGAAAACTTGTAGAAGATAATATCTGATTGATATATTTTAGGAAACAAAATTATATTCCACATCAATTAGAAGATATCTTGTAATTGTGTACTATATAAACACATCTTAAGGTTTACACTATAAGTGTTATCATTCACGAGAAAGATTATACATTGTAACCTAGCAGCTCTTAGTGATATTATTCATCACTGAGAGAGAACAACTGTTCTATTGTAACAGAGTTTATTATATTGAATATACTTGATTACTGTTACATACTTGTGTTCGAAATCGATTTGATTGTATAAACACTATATTCAACCCCCTTCTATAGTGTTGTATGACCTAACAATTGGTATCAGAGCCTCTCTGTTGATATACAAACATTGAGATCCAGTTTACAATCATGTATGAAGAAACACAAACCCCAACTAAGCCCACCAAAACTCAAGATACTCAAAACAAACAAACCCATAGTCGATATGAAACCATTAGGGTTCCCATACTGAAAGCATTTGAGTATCCTATAAAGATGGCTATGTTTCTGAAAGCCACAGATCTAGAAAACCTAGATAGAATTAATGATGGACCATATAAGCCTACCAAGCTTTCTGTTGCAGTTGCTAATTAACCATCAAAGATGATACCAAAGGAGAAAGGTGATTACACAGCTGAAGACATCTCATCTATTGCCAATGATGCAAGGGTAAGCCATCTGCTACATAGTGCAATTGACAATGTCATGTCAAACAGGGTAATTGGATGCAGGACTGCAAAGGAGATATGGGATGCTTTGGAAATAAGATGCCAGGGAACTGATGCAATTAAAAAGAACATGAAGACTATACTCACACAAGAGTATGAGCACTTTGACTCAAAAGTTGATGAGTCATTAACTAATTTATATGACAGGTTTACCAAACTCTTGAATGATCTGTCACTGGTGGACAAGGAATATGAACTTGAAGATTCAAATCTAAAATTCCTTTTAGCTCTTCCTGAAAATTGGGATTTGAAGTTTACTACCATAAGAGATAACTATGACCTTACTGAAACTACTCTTGATGAAATTTATGGTATGCTCAAGACTCATGAACTTGAGATGGATCAAAGGAGCAAAAGGCATGGAATAAAGTCAAAGACAGTTGCTCTTAAAGCTGAGGAGGAATCTCCTAAAGTGATTGTCTCAAAGAGGGGCAAAGGAAAGGCTCTCATAATACAATCTGATTCAGAGTCATCATATTCTGATGATGATGATTCAAAATCTGAAAATTTTTCTGAAATGGATGTTGATGCAGAGATGATGCAACTGTGTGCTCTTATGGTGAAGGGTATCACAAAGATAGGCTACAAGAAATTCAGAAAGGGCAAGAAGTTTTCCAGGAAAGATGGAAGTTCTGAAAAGAAAGGGTTCAAAAAATATGATGGCAAAGCAGGAAAGTCTGACAGAGGAGATAACTCAAATGTCAAATGCT
Organism: Apium graveolens; assembly: GCF_009905375.1. NCBI lineage: Eukaryota > Viridiplantae > Streptophyta > Magnoliopsida > Apiales > Apiaceae > Apium > Apium graveolens. The sequence continues at coordinate 49,774,132 of NC_133656.1, forward strand.
AAAATTGTAGTGAAAGAGGCCACATCTCTCCTGACTGCAAGAAATGAAAAAGTGATAAAGGCCAGGAACTTATCATAAAGAAGAAAAATTGGGCAGACACTTCAGATTCTGAAGATGAGTTGAACTATGCCTTGATGGAAAATGCTGATAGCAGTACTGATGCTGCTGAATTGAAGGTATATCAATCAACTTTTGCTTTTCATACTGATGATATTTATGATCTAAGATTATATCTTAAAACCATGTTCATTAGTTTTAGAGATTAAACTTTAACAAATGAAAGATTAACATCTGAAAGTCTTGCTCTTAGAAATAGAAATGATTATTTAGAAAAAATGTTAGTTATGTTCCATCAAACTCAGAAGGAAAGAGATGAGGCTTTGTATGTTAGAGATGAAGTGATAAAATTGAATAAATCTCTTAAATCTGAACTGGAAAAGGAAAAGGACACAATCAAAACTTGGACTAACTCTGGAAAAACAACTCAGAAAATCTTAGAAAATGGAAATTGGAAAGAAGGACTAGGTTATCTAGATGATAAAGAAGAAAAGGAAACTGTGTCATCTAAACCAAACTTTACCAAGAAAGCTTAAAAGCCTAAAATTAATCCTGTCAAATTTGTGTCAAATTCTGATAAGTTAAAATCTGAAAAGGTGATAGACTCTAAAACATAAGTCAAAGAAAAGTCAACTTCTGACAAATTAAAACAGGACAAACCAGGTTCAGTAAACATAGGTTTAATGACAAAGAAGCAGCTCAAGCATAAGCTGAAAGAGATTAGAAATGTGAACAAGGTAAAGGAAGCTAGGAAATATAAGAATGAAAAGGAAGGTGTGAATAAAATCAATAATTATATGCATGTTCCTAATGCTCCTAGAAAGAAATGCTATAACTGTGGAAACTCTAACCATCTTGCTTCTTTTTGCAGGAAAAATAAAGATATAAACTCTTTACCTTCTAGATCAGGAGTTAAGAGTCAGTCTGTTAGGTTTAAACCACAAAATCCTTGTTTTAATTTTGGTAGTTTATGGCATTCTATTTATACTTGTAAGGAATATCACAGTTTGTACTATGATTATTATCAAATAAAACCTTCTTTGAAGAAAGTTAGTGTAATTCCTTCTAGTGTAAATTCTGATGCAAAGTCTGATAAGAAGCAAGTTAGCATAAACTCTGAAATTAAATCCGCTGCAAATGCTAACAAACTTAAAAAGGCCAAAGGATCTAAGCAAGTCCGGGTCCTTAAAACTAACCAATAGTGGTCTTTGTTATTGAAGGACAAAAGAAAAAACATCCTAGTTCTGGACAGTGGATGTTCAGGACATATGACTGGAAATAAAGCTCTGTTATCAGACTTTGTGGAGGAAGCTGGCCCAGGAGTTTCTTATGGAGATGGCAATATGGGAAAAACTATGGGATATGGCAATATCAATCTTGGGAATGTCATCATTGAAACAGTAGCTCTTATCTCAGGACTTAAACACAATCTGCTAAGTGTGAGTCAAATTTGTGACAGAGGTTATCATGTGGATTTCTATGAAGAACACTGTGAAGTTGTAAGTAATTCTACAGGCAAAGTGGTTCTGGAAGGTTATAGACATGGTAACATATATGAAGCTAGACTTTCAACAAACTCTGATGGGTCTGCAATCTGTCCGTTAAGCAGAGCATCTATTGAAGAAAGCTGGAATTGGCATAAGAGACTCTCTCATTTAAATTTCAACAACATAAATGAGTTAGTAAAGAAAGATCTTATGAGAGGGCTTCCAAAATCAGTATTTGCTCCTGATGGCCTTTGTGATTCATGTCAAAAGGCAAAACAAAGAAAATCTTCATTCAAGAGCAAAACTGAATCCTTAATTCTTGAGCCTTATGACTTACTGCATGTTGATCTATTTGGTCCAATCAATGTCATGTCCATTGCAAAGAAGAAATATGCTATGGTTATAGTGGATGAGTATACAAGATACACTTGGGTGTTTTTCTTGCACAAGAAAAATGAAACCGCATCTACTCTAACTGATCATGTCAGACAGCTGGATAAGTTGGTCAAAGATTCTGTTAAAATAATAAGAAGTGATAATGGCACTGAGTTCAAGAATTCAATCATGGAAGAGTTCTAAAAAAGCATGGAATAAAGCAGGAATTTTCTGCACCTGGAACTCCATAGCAGAATGGAGTTGTAGAAAGAAAGAACATGACTCTCATTGAAGCTGCACGGACTATGCTTGATGAAGCAAAGCTACCAACCTACTTTTGGGATGAAGTTGTGCAGACTGCTTATTTTACACAGAATGCTACACTCATAAACAAGCATGGAAAAACACCATATGAGATGGTGAAGAAAAACAAGCCAAACCTGAAATACTTTCATGTATTTGGATGCAAGTGTTTTGTTCTTAAGACTCATCCTAAACAGCTGTCAAAATTTGATCTAAAAGCTGATGAAAGAATTTTTGTTGGATATCCACTTTCCACAAAAGCCTTAAGAGTCAACAATTTAAGAACAAGGGTTGTCATGGAATCTATCAATGTCTCTTTTGATGATAAAAAGATTACTGGACTTGAAGATTTCTATGATCATGATCAGCTGAGATTTGAAAATGAAGGTTTAAATTCTGATTCTGTAAATTATGATGATATAAATCCTGATCCTGTAAGTTCTGACGGGTTAAACTCTAATATCATTGAAACTGTGGTAATTACTCCAAAGAAAAATGCACCTATTCAGGGGGAGCAAGTTAATGATCCCACCACATCTCAAGACTCTTAAGAAGCATCAGAACCTGTCACTGGTTCTTCAAGTTCTGATTCATCAAGTTCTGATGAGCCAAATTCTGATAATTCTGGAAACTCTGATTCTTCAATTCCTGAAGGATCCAACTCAAATTCTGAAATTTCAGAAAGCTTAACTTCAGGGGGAGCATCAGAAAATGATGATGAGGAGAGCATGGATCATGGGGAAGAATCCAGTTCTAGAGATCAACTTCCATCTGCAAGGAATTGGACCAAATCACACACACCTGACTTTATAATTGGAGATCCTGAAGCAGGTGTCAGAAATAGAACAACAATATCAAATGAATGTCTCTATCATTCATTTCTATCTCAGTCTGAACCAAAGAAAGTGGAAGAAGCTCTTCAAGATGCTGATTGGGTGCAAGAAATGCATGAAGAGTTAAATGAATTTGAAACAAATAAAGTCTGGACCCTAGTGCCAAGACCAAAGAACAGGTCCATTGTTGGCACAAAATGGGTGTTCAGAAACAAAACTGACTGTGATGGCATAATTACAAGAAACAAAGCAAGGTTGGTTGCTAAAGGTTACTCTCAACAGGAGGGTATTGATTATGATGAAACATTTGCTCCAGTTGCTAGATTGGAAGCCATAAGAATCTTTTTGGCTTATGTTGCTCACAAGAAGTTTATAGTCTTTCAAATGGATGTAAAAAGTGCTTTTCTCAATGGAGAATTGGACTCTGGTATTACGCAGCACACTATAATATTATTTTCAAAAAGCATGCTAATTAGTGATATCCAGCTACTTTGATTATCATTATGGAATGTTGATATTATGATTACAGCTCTGTTCCCATTATTGTTACATTACTGTTTTAATCTGTTATTTATATTTGGTACTGCTGAGCGATTATGCTCACCCTTGCAAACTGTTATGTATATTTCGCAGATGCCTAGAAGATCATTCAGACCGACCTATGTTCCCGCCCCTACTGGACCCGGCTCCTCTGAGGTAGTTTGTATCAGGCCATGAGGTCTGAGGAGTTGCTGAATAAAGTTAGTGTGTCGTAGATAGTGAATAAAGAGCTTGTAAAAATAAGAATCTGAATTATACTTGAACCTGGATCGGATCTTGGTTTGGGGTCAAGTTAATATATTCTAATAATAATTCTGTTGTTTATATTTTTGAGTAATTGTGTTTAGTGACGTCAACTCCTGATTCAAGTCCCTGATTCAGGTTAGGGATTGTGTCAAGTAGGTGATAACGTAAGTCTTTAAGTGTGAGTCAGCAACTCATATAGAGGAGCAAACCTTTAGAGTCAGTCTAGGGTTCCGACGGCGTTACCCTGACATCTATTAAATGTTTTGATAGAATTGCCTTGACCTGGTTGTGTCTTGCGTGTATATTTATTATGTTGGCAGTGGCCTATTGCGATTTCGAGTTCTCCATCTCGGGCTTCTGATTCGGAAAGCTCAGATTCGGAGAAACCCCTTGATGCTGTTGCCTAGGAGACCCCTATGCCTCCTCCCCCAGTTCCTTCTTTTCTGCCTCGAGACATCCCTGGATCTGGTCCTCGTCCCCGTTGGGTACGTAGGTTTGTATCTGCTGTCAGGGATTTCCCTCCTGGCTGCGGTCCCAGTTCTTCCATGATGAGACCTCCGGTACCTCCTGTGGCCCCTAGTGGTATTTCTTCACCGACCCCTTATCATGTGCATAGGGCGGTGAATACTTCCTTTATCAGAGAGCAGAGTCCAGGGTTTACTGCCCAGTTGGACCAGGTACCTATTGCACCATTTCAGGGTATTTCTGCCCCTTCCCCTGAGGTGCGAGCCCGTGTGAGAGCATTGACCCAGATGGCTGTAGAGAGGGCTAGGTCTGTTGACCGTTTCATTAGTTCAGAGTTCAGAGCTGTGCAGTATCAGGACCTAGTGAACTGGCTAGTGTTTGAGCTAGGTTCCATTGGTGGCAGTGGTAGAGACTAGACAGAGTTGCAGTAGAGGGATGCAGAGCTCAGAGTTGACTTCTAGGAGTTCTGTGATGGTTTTCTTTGTATATGTACATTATGTTGTGATAGTTTGTGGTAGGAGAGGCTGTTATGACAGCCAATTTTGGCGTGTATTCGGATGGTTCTTTGTATTTGGATTTTCAGTTGTACTGGTTGGATTCTGTTGGTTATTGTATTTCAGATGCTTTATATTATTATTCAGTTTTACATATTGTGTGTTGCTATTATTGTTGTTATTGTTATTGTTGATTCTTTTGCTGGCATTTTTAGATTATAATCATTTACTCAGGATGGATCCAATTATAATGGGGGATGAGAATATTGTCTTAGTGGCAACGCTCTCCTGATGCATAAATATAAACTGCTGGAGCAATCCATTTTCTTATATATGACTATTATGTTTCCGGAGATGCCACCAAAGAAAAATTCTCAGCTCAATAGGATCTGCTGGGGATCCTTCCATGAGTGATTTGATGAACTTGTTGCGTCAGCAGACTGTAAAGCTTGCCCAACAGCAACAACAATTCCAGCAACAGCAGCAACAATTGCAACAGCAACAACAACAGCAACAGCAGCTCATACAGCAACAACAACAGCAAATCCAACAGCAGCAACTACAAATCCAACAGCAGCATGAGATGAGAGGGGCAAATTAAGGTGTTAGTTTTAAGTCTTTTCAAGCAGTGAAGCCCCCAGAGTTTAAAGGAGAGGTAGATCCTGTTGCTGCCAGGATATGGTTAAAGGAAATGGAAAAGGCGTTTGCGCTCACTAAGGTGAGTGAGGATTTAAAGACTGATTATGCTAGTTATTTTCTGAGGAATGATTTGAATTATTGGTGGGAATCTACGCGAGCCCTAGAAGGAGAAGGTCCAGTTCCCTGGGCCAGATTCACATAATTGTTTTTGGAAAAATACTTTCCAGCCTGTCTCCAAAGTCAAATGGAGATGGAATTTTTGGAGTTGAAACAAGGAAATAGGAGTGTTACGGAATATGAAGAGAAGTTTACGGAGTTGGCCCGTATAGCACCGGAATATGTGAGTTCAGAAGCCCAACGAGCGAAGCGGTTTCAACAAGGGTTGAAGCCAGAAATAAGAAGTGGAGTTGTAGCCTTACAACTCAAGACATATACTTCGGTAGTTCAGGCTGCCCTGGTGATCAGAAAGTGATCAGAAGTTAGCTACAAAGGAGCAGGGTGAAAAGAAAAAGGAAATTTGAAAGTGGACCTGCAAAGTCAGAATCAGGAATAGCAAGTCGAAGGATTCAGCGTTGGTTTGGTAGGAATAAGAATAAAAAGTTTAAAGGGCAGAACTTTCCCCAAGTTAAGCCCGGTACAACATCAGTTAACTCTGCCCCGACGAGGATGAGTAAGCCAGTAGTTGATTGTAAGACGTGTGGGAAAAAGCACAGTGGTCAGTGTCGAGAGAATGTTAATTGTTTTAAGTATGGACAGAAAGGTCACTATTCCACGGAGTGTAAGTCTGAGATTCAAGGAGTTACTTGTTTTAGTTGTGGCAAAGTGGGACACATAACTAGGAATTGCAAGTCAGTGACTCAAGGTAATGCGAGAAGGAGTGTGTCTCAAGGACCAGCAACCAGTACTGTGAGAGCTAGGACTTTTAAGATGACCCAGAAGTCTCCAGTTCATGATTCCGATATGGTTGCAGGTACGCTTACTCTAAATTCCGTACCTGTTAGCATTTTGTTTGATTCGGGAGCGTCCAAATCTTTTATATTCGTGAATTGTGTGAGTAAAATGCAATTGATGCTAGAAGATTTAGATGAACCATTAACTATAGAAGTGGCTAATAAAGATAAAGTACTTGTAAAACAATTTTGTCCTAGTTGTTCCTTAGAGATTTTGGGGTTTATGGTCCCTGTTGACTTAATACCCTTCGAGTTGGGAGACTTTGATGTTATTCTAGGTATGGATTGGTTGTCTCGATATAGGGCAAATATTGATTATAAGAAAAAGAGAGTTGTTCTGTACACCTCAGATTATAGAAGGATTAGTTACCAAGGGCAGAGGCAAGATAGGAAGTTTCTCTCAGTGATGCAAGCAAGAAAACTGCTGAGACAAGGATGTGAAGCGTATTTGGCTCATGTAGTGTATACGAAGAAAGAGACCCGTATTTTGGAGGACATTCCTGTAGTAAGAGAATTCCCTGATGTTTTTCCAGAAGAATTACCAGGATTGCCACCTGATCGTGAGATAGAGTTTTCCATTGATTTGATACCTGGAGCAGAACCAGTTTCTAAGGCTCCATACAGAATGGCCACGATTGAAATGAAAGAATTGGCTAAGCAACTTCAGGAGTTATTGGATAAAGGAATTATTCGACCCAGTGTTTCTCCGTGGGGTGCTCCAGTGTTATTTGTGAAGAAAAAGGATGGAAGTATGAGATTGTGTATTGATTACAGAGAGCTGAATAAGTTGACGATAAAGAATAAATATCCTTTACCGCGGATCGATGATTTGTTTCACCAGCTTAAGGGAGCATGTTACTTTTCCAAGATTGATTTAAGGTCCGGCTACCACCAATTGAAGATAAAGCCCGAGGATATCCCCAAGACTGCATTTCGAACAAGGTATGGCCATTACGAGTTTCTAGTAATGTCGTTTGGATTGACGAATGCGCCAGCAGCTTTCATGGATTTGATGAATAGGGTATACAAGGAGTATCTGGATAAGTTTATTATTGTATTTATTGATGACATCCTCAGATATTCGAAGAATCCAGAAGATCACGCGGTGCATCTGCAGATTGCTCTTCAAAAGTTAAGAGAAAAGCAATTGTATGCTAAGTTTTCTAAGTGTGAGTTTTGGCTGACGGAGGTACAGTTTCTTGGACATGTGGTGAGTAAGGAAGGTATCAAAGTAGACCCGGTAAAGATTGAAGCCGTGTCAAAATGGGAGCCACCGAAGACACCCACGGAAATAAGAAGTTTTCTTGGATTAACAGGATATTATCGAAGGTTTGTGAAAGATTTCTCAAGGATTGCATCCCCACTAACTAAGTTGACCAGGAAGAATGAGAAGTATGTTTGGACGGAAAAGTGCGAAGAAAGTTTCCAGGAGTTAAAGCGAAGATTAGTGACGGCTCCAGTGTTAGCATTGCCAGATGAGACGGAAAACTTTGTAATTTATAGTGATGCTTCTCTAAAAGGATTGGGATGTGTGTTAATGTAGCATGACAAAGTGATTGCGTATGCCTCCAGACAATTAAAGCCTCACGAACAAAAATATCCAGTTCATGACCTTGAATTGGCGGCTATAGTATTTGCTTTAAAGTTATGGCGTCACTACTTGTATGGCGAGAAATGCGATATTTACACCGATCATAAGAGCCTGAAGTACATATTCACGCAGAAAGATCTGAACATGAGACAGGGAAGGTGGTTGGAGTTGATTAAGGACTATGATTGTTCAATTAATTATCACCCAGGTAAAGCCAATGTAGTGGCAGATGCCTTGAGTAGAAAGGAAAGGCTGAATATGATTAAGATTGCGAAAGAGTTGGCACAAGACTTAGAAAGATTGGAAATTGAAGTTCGAGTACCTAATGAAAGTCAGGAGCAGCTATATGAAGTTACTTTCCAGCCAGCATTGATGGAAACGATCAAAAGGTTTCAAGAAGGAGTTATGGAACAAGAGTTGGATGCTTTGATATGAGAAGAGCTGTGTACTCAAAAAGATAGTCAAGGTTTGTATAGATTTTCGTCCAGAGTCTGGATTCCTAATGTAACAGAGTTGAAGAACGAGGTATTGCAGGAAGCACATAACTCTAGGTTTTCTATCCACCCTGGTAGTACCAAGATGTACCAGGATTTGAAGAGAAATTTTTGGTGGTCAGGAATGAAGAAAGATATCGCCAATTGGGTAAGTAAATGTCACGTGTGTCAGACGGTGAAAGCAGAGCATCAACGACCGAGTGGATTGTTACAACCTTTGGAGATTCCCCAATGGAAATGGGAAGACATTGCTATGGATTTTGTAGTGGGATTGCCAAAGACGAGAGCGAATCATGATGCTATTTGGGTAATCATTGATAGATTGACTAAGTCGGCGCATTTCCTTCCGATTAATGAAAGGTATTCATTGGAAAAGTTAGTTAAGTTATACTTGGATGAGATAGTTACCAAACATGGAGTTCCTGTTTCTATAGTGTCGGATCGAGACCCGAGATTTAATTCCAGGTTCTGGACTAAATTCTAAGAGTGCCTAGCAACGAAATTGAATATGAGCACCTACCTTTGATTGAGTTCTCGTATAATAACAACTACCATGCCAGTATAGGGATGCCACCTTATGAAGCTTTGTATGGACGAAAGTGTAGGTCACCATTGTACTGGGATGAGGTAGGAGAAAAGAAAGTGTTAGGCCCTAAATTGGTTCAACAGACTAGAGATGCTATAGTGTTGATTCGGAAAAGATTGGAAGCAGCTCAAGATAGACAAAGAAAATACGCAGATTTGCATAGGAAAGACATGGACTTTGAGATAGGAGCGTTGGTGTTACTAAAAGTATCGCCTTGGAAAGGGTTAGTATGATTTGGTCAGAAGGGTAAACTTAGCCCTAGATTTATAGAACCCTTTGAGGTTTTGAAGAGAGTGGGAAATGTCGCTTATGAGATAGAGTTACCACCGTAGTGGCAGCTCATTCATAATGTGTTCCACGTATCTATGTTGAAGCCTTATGTCCCTAATTCGAATCAAATTATAGAATATGAACCGATTGAGCTTCAACCAGATTTGTCCTATGTAGAACAACCGGTTCAAATCCTAGACCGTAAGGAACGAGTCCTTAGGAATAAATCAATTACAATAGTAAAAGTTTTGTGGAGAAATCCTCGAGTAGAAGAGTCTACTTGGGAATTAGAGTCGGACATGCTTGATAAATATCCTCATTTGTTTAGCTGAGTCAGATTCTGGGGATAGAATCTTTTTAAGGGGAAAGAATATAATGACTCGTGTATTTGTATTTTATTTCTAATATTTGGAAGTGTAATAAAAGTTTAAGTAAATAAATAAAGGATGTGTATTGATTTTGGCAGCAGTTACTGATTGTTATTTAATTATTTATGATTTGTTAATATGTGGAATTGGAATTATGTGATTTATTGGCGAGTTATATGATTTTATTTCGCTTGTAAAAGTGATTTTATGATAATTTTAATTCCATAAATATTTGGGTTGTCTTTAAAATTGGTTTTCCAATTTTATAATTTCAATAATTATTTTTAGGACTTTATAAAATTGAGAAATCAATATTTTTTTAATTATTTATGTTTAAATGATTTTCTGAGTGTTTTAAATGCTAAAATCCATATTTAATTATGGGAATCTTTAAAAATTATGAAACTTATATTTTATTAAGTTCGTATTATTCTGAGAATTTTAAAATTATTTTGGAAATTTTCGGAAATCGTTTTACCCGCGTGTTGTTTCGTTATTTGTTAAAAAGCGGGTACAAAGTGCACCTTAAAAAGTATTTTAAAAATTTCAAAATTTATGTCTTTGTAAGCTTCGGGTTATTTAAGACATTTTGATATTAGCTTTGTAATTTTCAGGAATTGTTTTTCGTGCACCTTTACCCGTTAATTTTGAATTCCGAGACAAAACCGAGCCCAGAGTCTCTGTATCTATCTTAAATACTACGTGTTAGTTTCTTATTAACCGGGGGACACGTGTATGCCTTGTATTGCAATATCTGTTATAAAAAAAAACAAAACAAAACCAACCCCCCCGGTTGATCACTGCCTTCTTCGAAATCTCTCTACTCTCTGTTCTCTGTTCTCTCTCTTTCAATCTCTTAATCTCTCGTTTATCAGTCTATCTTTTTCTTTCTTTCTCTCTGTTCCGCTTTCCTTCCCGGCGTTGCTCGCCGTCGCCGTTTCCGGTACTTCTTCCGGTACTTTCCCCGGCTGTTTCTTCTTGTTCGATTATGGCTTGTCTTGATGGATAAATATATATATATATATATATATATATGTATATGTGTGTGTGATTATGTGCATGTCTGTGTGTGTAATTGTGTGTGTGTGTAATTGTGTTGTGTGTTGTGGCGGCCGTGAGGCCGTGTGTGCGATGGTGATGGTTGTGCAGTTGTGTGCGGCTGTGTTTAGTGTTGTTGGGCTTGGTACTGTTGGATTGATTTTGGGCCTTGCAGTTTGGGCCTGGTTGTTTGGGCCTTTTTTTGTTGGGCCGAGATTATATAGTTGGGCTTGATTATTACAAATTTGATTTTTATTTCTTTTCTGCAGGAGATTAAATGATTATTATTCGTGAAATAAAAACTTTCATTGCGGGAAATAATATTAATCGGTATAATTTATTTGGGAACCCGTATTATATCGGGCGCCAATAAATTTTGCCACCGTTGACGATGAACTTCGGTGAGTCAACGGTGGACGGTGATGACGATGTTCTGAGTCCTAAATTCTATAAATAAATAAAATAAAATAATTATGTAAAATATCTTTGGATTTGAATAATTAATTTGTATTGGTGTTGGGTTGTACATAATAATATTGTGGATGGTTGAGAATTGTTGACGTCGAATATAATCGACGGGTAGTCTTATAAATAAAGAAGTTGCTGCCAAAATTTTCTAAAAATATATTTGTAATTATACATAATTATGTTTTACGTGATATCCCTATTTATGTTCGAGAAATATAATTGCATGATTATGTGTATAATATTAATACGAGACGGGTTGTCGAATTTGGGTTATTAGGATTTAAGGATATCAAGCATGTCGGTATAACTAATTAGGATATTCTGTAATTGTAGATCCCAGTCGAGTTGTTCCAGGATCAAAGTCAGCGTGAAAGCTATTAGGGTTTGTAAAGCGTTGCAAGGCAAGTACCCCTGACCATTCTTTTATGGTTCAGTGTATATGAATAGCTAAATGTTTTATTCTCGTAATGGAACAGAAATGTTTTATGTTACGTATCCCCTGTAGTTATAAAATCATTGTTTTCGAATTGTTTTGGGGAAAAATAACTTCGAAAGGTACCTGTCTCAAATGAAATGATTTGCGAAATGGATTTTATATGTGTGCTGGCTAAATAAATGATTTTGAAAATGAGATAGGTACAAGTGTTTTTTTTGAAAACTATATAAAACGGTCAGATATGGGATACATTGGGGCCATAGTAGGCCTATTGAGGTGGCGTAAGAGGCTAATTCGGTTGCGCGCATTATAAAACCGATTAGTCCAGCAGGTCAGAGACCTAGCTAGTCTCTGAGTTTCGGAACAGGTAAATGGGATGGCAGTTAGAGCCGTCTGGTGCTGATAGCCTGATCAGCTATCTTCACATATCCGCTATGTATCTGATTGGGATTTGTGAATTATATGAAAGCATGATTGATTGATACAGAGGTTTTATAAAATGGTTAGCATGCTAAAATTGGACTCTGGTATTACGCAGCACACTATAATGTTGTTTTCACAAAGCATGCTAATTAGTGATATCCAGCTACTTTGATTATCATTATGGAATGTTGATATTATGATTACAGCTCTGTTCCCATTATTGTTACATTACTGTTTTAATCTGTTATTCATACTTGGTACTGCTGAGCGATTATGCTCACCCTTGCAAACTGTTATGTCGCAGATGCCTAGAAGATCAGTCAGACCGACCTATGTTCCCGCCCCTACTGGACCCGGCTCCTCTGAGGTAGTTTGTATCAGGCCATGAGGTCTGAGGGGTTGCTGAATAAAGTTAGTGTGTCGTAGATAGTGAATAAAGAGCTTGTAAAAATAAGAATCTGAATTATACTTAAACCTGGATCGGATCTTGGTTGGGGGTCAAGTTAATATATTTTAATAATAATTCTATTGTTTATATTTTTGAGTAATTGTGTTTAGTGACGTCAACTCCTGACCCCGGGGTTGAGGCCGTCACAGTAAATTAACATAGATATTTAAAAAAATTGAAGAAAATTGGACTTCATTGCTAGTTGTGTGGCTAGGTGTCAATTGGCTGGTAGCCGGCTCATATTTATATAAGTAGTCTAGGGTTGAGCGAGATGGAGCGAAACGCACTCGTTCAGAAATTTGTGAAAAGAAAAAAGAAAAAAAAGAAAAAGAAAAAATATATATTTAAGTGTTATATAAAATTGATCACGAGTGGGCTCTTTAGTACTCGAGTTATTAAGTTTTTAGGGGTCTTTGTGCCTAGTGACCTAAGGCTTTTATAGTCTGGGATCCGCTAACCTAACCCTCGCTACATGGGTACTATTGTATAAGTCTTTTGTGGACCTCACTCATTGCACGGTCAAATAAGCATATGTGTATTGTCTTGTTGTGAATAAAAGCGTGAATCCATGTAAACTCCGATATAATAATTGAAGTGTTATAAGTTATTTTGAATCTAGCTTTTATTCTATTTATAACCTTGCGATTGCTTTGATGAGTAGTGAGTCATGATTATTGATCTAGTTGCGATAGTATATCTATAAGCAGTTACACACATGCATTTTTATTTCTTCTTCTTTGAGTCTGTTTATGCTTGAGGACAAACATCGATTCAAGTTTGAGGGTATGTAGAGTGATATTTATGACACTTTATTACGCTCCGTAAAGCTTTGAATTGGTGTATTTGTACTCAAGTTGTTGGTGTTTTAATGTGTTTTCTAGTGTTTTTGCATTTTCAGGCATTATCCAGGTAATCAGGTGAATTAGCATTGTTTTGGTGCTAATTTGGTGTTAGGGAGGTGTTGGAATAAAAGCTCTTGGAAAACCGGCTCGAATCAGAAAGGAAAAATGAAGAAGTCGGGATTTTCATCAGGAGTTCAGCGCGCCCGCGCTGTGATAGCGCGCACCCGCACCTAAAGTCTAGAAGCTCAGCGCGCCCGCGCTGGTCAAGCGCGCGGCCACGCCAGGTCGAGAAAAGAAATCCTGATTCTATTGGGCTTTTGATCCAGAAGACTTCTACTCTGCATGGGGCCGCTATATATACATAAATATGCTCGTTTTTTATAAAGGGACATACGAGAGCACAAGAAGAAGGCGTAAGAAGACCGTTTTAGCACAATTCAACCAAGGCAAAAAAGATCTAGTTTAACTTGTGATTCTTTATTTAAGTTGTAATGTTGGATGCTAGTTTTCTTTTTCTTGAACCTATACTCTTGTTTTGTACTTTGTTTATTATTCATTTATAAAGACTACGTTTATTATACCATGCTTTCATCAGAACCCACATTGATGATGAGTCCGATTATAGGCTAATCATTACTGTGGGGTTCTAAAGGATTTATTTATAGATTTCTTTAGTTGAATTGTTTGATGCCTTAGTGTGTGGTGATTGTATGATAACCTAGTAATGGTTGTGCTTATTCATCTTATGAGCGTCGCGAACTTATAAGATAGTATGTTAATTCTTAATGAAGCGAAAGTGAATTTAAGGATTTAGAACTTTCCATGCTAGCATAGGTTCATATGTTATTATTATGCATGATTCGTAGGTAATTTTAACCATCTTACTTGGCCTATGTAATCACGATAGATAACTTGTGCATTAAACCATTATGTTGTCAAATTGTATAGACATATAGGGTCTCAATATAATTGGTGTCTATTCAGCTTCTATCTCTTTTGTGGATGTCTGGCAGTATTGTATTCGTGTAACGAAAGTTGGCGTTTATCAGTTTTATGTTATCTGATTAGTGTCATCACCATTACATGCTAAGGTTAAGAACAAAAAGACTATTGAATGAAGTATCTAATGAAGTTAGAATCCCATGTTTACCTCATATAAGTAATTCAACTTCAATTCTCTTAGTTAATGTTATTTAGTATAATCTCTTAATTTAATCAAAACCCAATTTGTTATTTTTCTTAGCATTGAGCGATAACCATACATTGTTGCATAGGTGCATAATTTGAACTTAACCTAAACTAGTCTCTGTGGGAACGAATCTGATTTATATCTTATACTACTTGCGAATGCGTATACTTGCGTGAATTTTAGCGCGTGTTTAGCGAATAACATTGATCAATATTACGAGGGAATGATTAAATATTTACTTAAGTAAAAGAGTAATCGAATGAAACCCTTGCAACTTCCATGCAAGCCAAGCAAGTACAATCAAGAACCAAGTAAGCTGATCAATTGGAGCATTGTTAGAAACATAGTTCCTTAAGTTAAGAATCCAAGTACATGATGATGATGAAAATTTTACTAACTTAGATCTAGGTGTATAAAATTGTTACAAGTTGATTTATAAAAGCTATATACATATCAATACACTTCATAAAGTAGTCAACTCCAAAAAGCAACCAAGAAAAATCTCTCCCTCTCTCTTCCAAGCATTAATTCTGATTTTCAAGAAAAAGGAAGAAAGAAAATTCAAAAGTTATGTTCTAAAGCTTCAAAAATCACAAACTTTTAGCCATAGCTCCTTCATATCATAGATAAGGTACGTACCAAAGTTCAAGTTCATCCATTTAATTTTCAATTTATGGAAAATATTTGAAGCTGAGGGTGAATTGTTACTCTGAAAACTTCTAACTACTTTCTTAATTTCTTTTGCAGGTTTAAGAAGGATAAGCATAGTTCAAGGCTTCATTAAGTCTTAAAAGATATCATTAGTATGTTTGGAGATTCAAGAAAGGTATAAACCTCCTCCAACCTTTGTATTTCTTTGAGATTTAGGCATAGTTACAAGATGTGTTCAAGTATAACATGATTCTTGGATAATAGAGTTTGGATTGTTAAATCTTGTTGGTTAAATATTATGGTTTAATGTTGTTGATGTTTTCATAGAGTATTAAAAATGAACTTGAAATAAAATTGGTGGATTTGATGGATGAGTTGTCGATTAATGGATTTAACGTAGTTAAATTGGGGAATTCTTACGCCTATAGTCGTTCTAATGTCCACTTACATATATGATTGTTTTAAAGCTTGTTTTCTACCTCTAAAACTTATATTTTCGAATACCACTGGACATTAATGTAAATATATTATTTTTTAGTTTGTAACAATATAAATATCTTGTCGAGATGATTTACGGATTAGGAGAAAAGTTTATTTTAGTGAACGTAGTCGAGAAAACCAAACTTCTACGTAGTACTGATTTTGAGGATATAAACTAGGCCCCTAAACATTTTTTAAAATTATGAAATTTGGTAAGTAGCTGACTTATATAGTGAGAAAGGTCTCTGTAAAGTATAAGCTTAAGATGTTGAATTTGTAATTTTATAAAAATGTCGAAGCCGAGATCGCACAAAGTGAAACTACCAAAATGGCTACTGCACTTGAATTGCTACTTCGGGATTTTCACCCTACTGCCCAGAAAACCATTTTTTTGTAATTTGTTCTAAATGTTCTCTAGGTCCTATACGCGAAAACAGTTTATCAAATACCCAAAATTGTTATCAAACGATTTTTAAAAACTTTACTTACTCGATTTAAATATTATTTAGTCCATAATATAATTTCAAATATTCGTTTGAAAAGGGAAGGTTATTCCAAGAATTATTATTTAGTAGTTATTTATTAGTTATTGGATATATATTAACGATGATTGATTTCACTTTATTTTTCATCATTTAATGAATATTATTTTAATATTTATTTAATAAAGAGTATTCAATCGTTAATCAATTAATAATTATTATTTAATTATTAAATATTCATTAAGAATTTTGTATAGTTTAAAAATTATAAACACTATTTTAAAATATTTCTAACTTTTAGAAAATCATTTAAGTACTTTCAAATATTTCAAAAATATTATTTCAACTTGTTTTAGTTATTTTGTCGATAATGTCAAAAGAAACTCCCTCTTAAATATTTATATGTTGACAACGTTCAACTCATATTATTATAGTACTTCCCCAAAAATTCTCGGAAGTATGTATATATATCGCAGTGTACCTACCAACAAGCTTTGCGCATGGGGAACCTGAATATAAGTTCCAAATATATGATAGGATTCTTAAAAGGCAAGGAAGGGTAGACTCCGGTTGTAACGCCCTCCAAACCCGGGTCAGAAGTTTGGGGTCCACAACACACACACACACACACACCATATTTAAACCTGTTTATGAGTATAATAATGATATATATTTACAATGACCCTACTTACCATAATCCACGGATCAACGCAGTTTAAAGTGTGCCTACAAGCCACAACCTTATTTATATTACAATCGTTCCAAATCCCAGTTTATTTATCTTACAACGGAAGTTTAAACTTGATTACAAACTATCACCACAAACTAAGCCAAACATTATCTGCTAGCTTATCCCATATTAACCTGGATACCTAGCTCGAACACTTGTCTAGGGATCCTCGCTACTACCGATTTCCTTTTTCACTGGAAAAGAACATAAACAGATTTGCAAGAGTGAGCTAACTAGCTCAGCAAGTCATAATGACAATACTGAGATTAATCAATGATCAATTGAAATGCTATAAGGAATCAAGATTACTGGTAAGCAGTGATTAGAATTGGATATTCACTTTTATTTTAAAACCAAGATTAGGCTGCTGATCAGTCACGCACTAACCCCGAGCAAGGCTCCCGACTCTGCTATATATATGATATGGGCCTAAAATTAGCCTAGAAATATAATTAATGTTGAATTAATTAGACCTGGTATGATCCAGCAACGAAGCCCAATTAATGAGGTTTGAAACTCTGATTATTTATTAATTTCATAATTAATAAATAAGGGAGATAAACAGCTCATTAAATGAGTCCAATCAGTGATATAAATCTATAAAAGATAGCCCCAAGGGCACCTACACCAACTAGGAATCTGATTCCTCTATTTTAGGACATCTAAGTCTATCCAAAGTCTGAGAACTTGATCAACAAGTCTTCTATCCCTAGTCCAATTCAAGGACTCTTAACATCTTTATAAGGGGTCTCACCCCACAAATCAGAACTATGTTTTTTTGGCTTGATTCTCTAATTCACAGAGATACGTAGACATCTCGTTAAGGCAGAGTTAAGCTACGAAACACGAGAACAACCATTAAAGGCCTTGAGCTCCCGAACCTTAGTAATAAGTACAACAATTAATATATTCTAGTTTTTTATCCATAATATTTGGCGCCGTCTGTGGAAAAGTACAACAACAACCATGGAAAAAACGCAGAGAACAATTAGAGCCCTTGAAGGAGGAACACCAGCAGGGGCAACCCAAGTAATTTCATCAATTGTTCAGGTATCTCCTCATTCAACTTATGCAGACACCCAAGGAGAAGCCCAGATAGGGGCAACCAAACCTCAGCCACAAGGGACGATTCCCTCGGCTACTCAAGGTACGAATCCCCAACTTCAACAACTACATGCACTTGTGACTTCTCGACCATTGGGTATGAATATTCAACAGTTGTGTCTACTAACCCCCCATATGGGATGCCCCTTTACCCCGAAGTTGGAGGAAGTGGACATGCTGGGCGAAGTGAAGCACGAGGGCGATCGCCCCCCTATATATGTGGTTCGGCTCCTATATCGGAGGATCAAGAATTCTCTGGCCCTTATACTGAGAGAGACTCTGATTCTTCGGATGATGAAGTGGCCCCAAGAAGGAGGCGTGCTGGCAAAGAGCCGATGGCTGATGGCCGCCAACGTCCTAGGAGCACCCAAAGGATGAATTCCCAAGAAGTGCAGGAAAGGATCAGGGCTCATGATGCTGAGATTCAAAGGCTGAAGCGCGACTTGGAGGCACACCAGAATACCAGACCCCCACTGCCTCCAAGGGGGATGAACCATCCCCCTATCATAGACCTGGATGGTCCTGTTAGTGTTTGTGCCCTAGAGACAACACTATGATGTTTTAGTTTAAGGCATTAGGAATATGAATGTTTATGTTCTATCGATTATTCTATTTATAATTTATTAATTCTTAATTTACTGCGATATAAATGTTAGATTAATAAATGTCCTTGGAATATGATATGCAATTCTATATCTCTAAGTACGTGACTTAGAAATGAGATTATGAGAATAGTATCAATATTCCTAAAGGTCCCTAGTTGAATATTATTATTAAAGGACAATAATAATGCATTAAGACTGGTGTGTTTGTTGACTGATGATCACATCTCATTGATCATAGGTATAGTGATACTAAAGTCAAAAACACAGGCAGATGTATATCTACATCTGGTATTGGACAGACCCAATGTGAGATTCTACATGTCTGTTGTGTCATAAGTAATTCTCACAGTGATAATGATGTAATGGTCCTTAGACTTGAAGTCATTATATTTTTATACGAGAATTAATATACATTGTTATCATTAAAAGTTATCCTTGACCGGGTAATGATAAAAGTGGACATTGGGTATATTATGAATCGTATGAGAAATATGAATGATCTAGATGGGATTTAACCCTCCTATTTTAGGAGTGATATTATTGGCCTCTTGTGTGAACTAGACTATGAAATGCGTGGCCATGCTCAAATGTTGATTTGATATAATAGTCTACTCATTGATCAAGGAAACTTGGATTAAACTATGATGGGGATGACATATTACATGCCTCTAGTTTAATCTATAAATTTGGTTAAAAGGATTATATTATATTGTACATTATTCACAAAAGGTTTAATCGAACACCGATTCAATTTTGAGCACATAAACGCAACAGAAATAGTAATTAAAAACGTAAAAAACATAACTTTCGAAACCCGCCGCAGGATCCATGCGAAAAACATATATTTAATTCGTAGATCAGATTTTTTACCTTAAGAAGCTTTACCAATTGGTTGACTAATGGAGATCCAAAGCTTGTTCAATCACCATGCATCCCGCTCTCGCGATCTACACTCTATCGGTATCCACACGAATGCTTGAACTCAAGGATTGGATATGTACTAGCACAAACACGTTTCTTCTTGTTCTCTCCATCTTCTCTCTTGGTGGCTAGGGTTTTAGTAAAAGTCCTTTTTTTGCTTCTTGCATCCCGAAACGATGCAATACTTTGTCAATGTATGTACTCTGACTTGGGCCGATTAATTTCCTTCATCTATCTCTATAGATCTTGATCCCTAATATATAGGTAGCATCACCTAAGTCCTTCATCGAGAAACTATTTCCCAACCAAGTTTTAACAGCCTGTAGAGAAGGTATGTCATTCCCTATTAGTAATATGTCATCTACATATAGTACTAGGAATGCCACGTGGCTCCCACTAACCTTCCTGTAAACACATGGTTCATCTTCATTTTGAATAAAGCCAAATTCTTTGATTGTTTCATCAAAACGATGATTCCATCTCCTTGAGGCTTGCTTCAATCCATAAATAGATCGAAGCAACTTACAGACCATCTTATCAAACTTGGGATCGACAAAACCCTCAGGTTGTATCATGTATACATCCTCTTCAAGGCTCCCATTTAAGAAAACGGTTTTGACATCCATTTACAAAATCTCCTGGTCGTAGTAAGCAGCTATTGCTAGCAAAATCCTGATGGACTTGACCATAGCAACTGGTGAAAAGGTCTCATCATAGTCTATACCATGAATTTGTTTGAAACCCTTTTGCCACTAGTCGCGTCTTATAGGTCTGTACTTTACCATCCATGTCAGTTTTCTTCTTAAAAACCAACTTGCACCCTATAGGTTTTACCCTTTGAGTGTATCAACTAAAGTTAGTACTTTATTTTGATACATGGATTCCATCTCGGATTTCATGGCCTCCAGCCATCTCGCAGAGTCTGAATTGTTCATAGCATCTTGGTAGGTTAGAGGCCTATCATTATCCGTAAGCATCACATCACCATCTTGAGTCAAAAGAAATTCATAATTCCTCCCGGACTTTTGGTGAATCCTACTAGATCTACGAATAACCTGTGTTTACTGAACATGATTACTTTCAACATTTTGATATACATCCTGATCGTATTCCAACTCTGGTTCAATGTTATCATGTGGTTCTCGATCTTCATCGAGATGTATTATCCTCCCACTGATTTTCTTAGAATGTAGTTCTCCCCTACGAAATACAGCGGCCCGAGCAACAAACACTGTGTTCCCGGAAGGATTATAAAAACTATACCCTAGTCTCACTTGGGTATCTCACAAAATAGCATCTATCTAATTTTGGTCCAAGCTTGTCAGAGGCTAAACATTTTACAAACGCTTCAAGTCCCCAAATTTTCATAAATTACATGCTATGATGTTTATTAGTCCATATCTCATACGGAGTATTTTAAACCGCTTTAGTCGTAACTTAGTTAAGTGTATATGCAGCCGATTCTAGAGCATAACCCTAGAAACTGAATGGAAGATCCGCTTGACTCATCATCGATCGCACTATGTCCAACAAGTTACGATTTCTCCTCTAAGAATCTCTATTCCATTGAGGTGTTCCAGAAAGAGTAAGTTATGATACACTATCACAATCCTTCAAGAAACTCTTGAAATTGAGGTTTAAGTATTCTCCTCCACGATCTGATCGTAAAACTTTTATACTTTTCCCTTGTTTTCTTTTCTACTTCGGCCTTATATTCTTTGAACATTTCAAAAGAATCGGATTTGTTCTTCATAAGAACCACATATCCATATCTACTGAAATCATCAGTAAATGTTATGAAGTAGTATAAGCCCCCTTGCCATCATACGCATTCGACCACATACATCATTATGTATAAGTCATAATCGCTCGGTGGCCCTTTCACCTGATCAGGTAAAAGAAGCTTTAGTCATTTTGTCAATGAGACAAAGTTCGCATCTTCCGTATGATTCAAAATCAAACTTATCCAAGTATTCATCTATATGTAACTCAGAAATGCGTTTCTCATTAATATGGCTTAACGACAATGCTAGAGGTAATGTTTGATTTGAGTCAACTTAGACCATATAAATTGTTAACTAATTGTGCAACATTATAAGTCTTATCATTGAAATAGAATAAAAAACTATTGTTTATTTAATTAAAATGAAAATCTTTCTTATCCTGACAAGAAATTGACTTAATGTATCCCCTAAAGGCAGGCATGTAATAACCATTTATCAAGTTCTCAATCTCGCCTTATGGGCAATATTAGGTATCGAGTTCCTTCAACTAGAGCAACAACTTTTCTCCAATTCTAACCCTATACCTGAAGCTTGACCATTGCTAGTCTTCTTCTTTAGATCTTCCAAATAAGCTCGATAATTTAACTTCCATTCATCCAGTTATTTTCACAGATATGACAATAATCTCCTTTAGCCACACCACTTTTAGGCTTCAAAAGCCCTTTGGGATTGGACTTTGTTTTGGCACCGAATAAGATCAAATCTTCACCTTGCCTATCCACTTTCCTTTCCCATTTTCATTCCATGTGTACATCATCAATATGGACGTAATTCATGCCTTTTCCATGTTATTTTCAGCAGTTCTAAACATGCTTAACAACTCAGTGGGTGTTCTGTTTATCTCATTCCTTTTGTTCTTAACAAACTAAGAATTGAAGTTGTTCAAAGATTGTTTGATCAAATCAAGCTGAGTCTCTAGACTATTCTTAAAACCCAAAATATCAAGGTACCTATACCTATCATATTTTGAACATGTGGTCCAACCGGATATCATTCTCCCATTAATGGAAAAATATGGTGCCTTATTATTGTCAAATCTTTCTGACGAGCCTATCCTTCAAACATCCTTTGAAGGTGCTCAATCATATCATAAGCATCATTATGCTCTTGTTTCAACTAAAGCCCAACACTCATAATTACAAGCATGAGATATGAAATATCAGTTGCATAATTAATTTGCTTCTGGTAAGCATTTTGTTCCGCACATGTTTCATTCTCAGCTAGAAGAAATAAGGGAGGGGTTTGAGTGACATCCTTGAACCTGTGGACAATCCTCAAGTTCCCATGTCAATTGAGGAAATCATTTCATGTCAGCTTGTCCTTCTCAAAAACTATTACATAGAGAAGTTATTTGTGTTATTTGTCATTTGATATCTATAATATTAAAGTGCATAAAATGACTTAGTCTACAGATGATCATTAAATTATGTTCAAGTAATTATTCATTATATATTCATAATATATATCTCCCACTATTTTTTTCAAATCAATAGCCCTAACTATTAATTCGAAAAGAATATCTTCTATATCCTTTCTAGTGAGCCAAGATCCATATTTCACCATGCGTTAGGTCAACTTTGGCTTTTCTCCTAAAACATGATTATTTAGGTAGACAACATTTGTCAATTATATCAATAATATAACTCTTGGATAGCTTGGTGGAACAATATTTATTCATATTTATCTAATAAATCTCGCCAAAATCTATGCCTCTAAGTTCACAATCCTATTGTGGTAACTTAGTTAAGTCAAAACCAATAGTCAAAAGTATCAATATACTTCAACACATCTCCCACGATAGATGGGAGTACTTCGCTTTGGCGAACCCACTCCTTATCGATCTAGGGTTAACGTATTAGACTTATTGGAAGGCAGCCAATCAAATTAATATTAACTTTAGGGTTTTGTTAATTTTAAAACGATCATGATCCCATCATAAAGAGATTCTCAATTTTTCCTTGAATAAAATACTTCAAATCAATATTCATCAATGATTTGATTTCCATGTAGTGAGGGAGTCACAACGGTCTCGCTAAAAACCCTTCAATGGCATCAGAGCTACTTGCGAAAAGTTTTTAATTCGTTTATGTGTTTAACCGTTTTCGATATATGAGCATGTACGTGATTCGCCATGATTTTATGTTGATATAATATGCTTATATTTGATGGAGAGAGCGAGAAGAAACGAGTTTGTGCTAGTACACTTACAATTCTTGAGTTCAAGCATTCGCGTGGATACCGATAGAGCGTAGATCGCGAGAGTGAGATCCGTGGTGATTGAACAAGCTTTGGATCTCCATTAGTCAATCAATTTGTAAAGCTTCTTAAGGTAAACAATCTGATCTATGAATTAAATATCTATTTTTCGCCTGGATCATGCGGTGGGTTTCAAAAATTCTGGTTTTTTACGATTTTAATTACTGTTTTCGTTGCGTGTATGTGCTCGAAACCCTTCAATGACATCAGAGCTACTTGCGAAAAGTATTTAATTCATTTATGTGTTTACTGATTTTATGATGATAACATGTATACAATATTCCATGACTGTTATGTATGCGATTTTGTATGTTTTACATGTTATATTTATATATGCGTATATATATATGTTTTGAATATATGATATTCATGAGAGTTGTATAATCATATGATGATTATATAATCTGTATATATACTGATATATACATGTTTTTTGTTTGTTCTTATTATAAGAATCGTATTTGATACGATTCTGAATCGGATACAGCGGATTTGCTGAAATATGGGTCTGGTGTCCGATTTTGGCGAATGAATATGCTATTTCATATGGAATCGAGCGTCTGAACAAAATTGATAGATAAAACTATCATCGAATGATCTGTAAGGCATTTGACGTCGTTTAGACCCTGTAATCTGCGATTTAATGTTATCATATTTAATTTTGAATTTTCTGATTTTTGCTATATTTGGTTTTTAAGATTAGATCATGATGGGTATGATATTTTAAGATCATATTATGTGTTTTAACATGTTCTTATGTGTTAATTGAGCATGGTGGATGGTTATGGCTTATGACCTTAGGATAATGGTTTTGGTTTTTTAAATACGGCTTGCATGTCGTTTGATCTTGTAATTATTAAATCTCGAATGTAACTCGAGTTCTTATTGTAAGTACATTAGATTAGTTTTTATTTTTCATTCGTGTAATGTACATGAAGACATGAAAATTTGAAGATCAAGGAATGGTAATCTCACATGGAGGCCATCCAAGGAAGCAATACAAGAAAGAAGACATGTAATAGTTAGCCTGTATTTATTTTTCACCTTAGATTGACCTAGATCTTTGTCATTAGCTTGATGAAGATCACTTATGATAAAGCCATAACCAACCACGTTTATTTATTGCACTTTACATATATATGAGCATATGATGAATGTATGTGTAGAGTAGTTTATAAAGATGCATGCTTAATTAGATTAAGGATGTATGTATTAGATACGACACCCATGCCATGCTTTCTAAACAAGATAAAATCTGTAACGACTCAAGATTTTAATATGAACAAACGATTATGAGATTCTCGTGTTTATAAAACACGGAATAAAATACAAATTTTCTTTATTTCTGACATGGGGCAATTTTGTCAAAAGCGAGTTCATTGAACTTGTAAGGTTGTGAGTTTTAAGCGAGACCGTTGTGACTCCCTCACTACCTGGAAATCAAACCATTGACGAATATTGATTTGAAGTATTTTATTCAAGGAAAAATTGGGAATCTCTTTATGATGGGATCATGATCGTTTTAAAATTAACAAAACCCTAAAGTTAATATTAAGTTGATCAGATGCCTTCCAATGAGTCCAATGTGTTAACCCCTAGATCGACCAGGAGTGGGTTCGCCAAAGCGAAGTACTCCTATCTATCGTGGGAGATGTGTTGAAGTATATTGATACTTTTGACTATTGGGTTTGACTTAACTAAGTTACCATAATAGGATTGTGAACTTAGAGGCATAGAGTTTGGCGATATTTATTAGATAAATATGAACAAATGTTGTTCCACCAAGCTATCCAAGAGTTATATTGTTGATATAATTGACAAATGTTGTCTACCTAAATAATCATGTTTTAGGAGAAAAGCCAAAGCTGACCTAATGCATGGTGAAATATGGATCTTGGCTCACTAGAAAGGATATAAAACATATTTTTTCTGAATTAATAGTTAGGGCTATTGATTTGATAAAAATAGTGGGAGATATATATTGTGAATATATAATGAATAATCAGTTGAACATAATTTAATGATCAACTGTAGACTAAGTCATTTTATGCACTTTAATATTGTAGATATCAAATGACAAATAGCATAAATAACTTCTCTATGTAATATTCCCTGAGAAGGAAAAGCTGTCATGAAATAATTTCCTCAATTGACACGGGAACTTGAGGATTGTCCTCAGGATCAAGGATGTCACTCAAACCCCTCCCTTATTTTTTCTAGCTGAGAATGAAACATGTGCTGAACAAAATGCTTACCAGAAGCAAATTGATTATGCAACTGATGTTTCATGTCTCATGCTTGTAATTATGAGTGCTGAGCTTTAGAAGCAACAAGAGCACAATGATGCTTATGATATGATTGAGCACCTTCAAAGGATGTTTGAAGGATAGGCTCGTTAGAAATATTTGACAATAATAAGGCACCATACTTTGCATTAATGGGAGAATGATATCCGGTTGGACCACATGTTCTAAAGATGATAGGTGTATGTACCTTGATATTTTGGGTTTCAAGAATAGTCTAGAGACTCAGCTTGATTTGATCAAACAATCTTTGAACAACTTCTATTCTTAGTTTGTTAAGAACAAAAGGAATGAGATAGAAAGAACATTCACTGAGTTGTTAAGCATGTTTAAAACTGCTGAAAATAACACGGTAAAGGCAAGGTGAAGATTTGATCTTATTCGGTGCCAAACCAAAGTCCAATCCCAAAGGGCTTTTGAAGCCTAATAGTGGTGTTTCTAAAGGAGATGATTGTCATTTCTGTGGAAATAACTGGATGAATGGAAGTTATGTAGTCGAGCTTATTTGGAAGATCTAAAGAAGAAGACTAGCAATGGTCAAGCTTCAGGTATAGGGTTAGAATTGGAGCAAAAGTTGTTGTTCTACTTGAAGGAACTCGATACCTAATTTTGCCCATAAGGCGAGATTGAGAACTTGATAAATTGTTATTACGTGCCTGCTTTAGTGGATACATTAAGTTAATTTCTTGTCAGGACAAGAAAGGTTTTCATTTTAATTAAATAAACAATAGTTGTTTATTCGATTTTAATGATAAGGCTTGTAATGTTGCACAATTAGTTAACAATTTATATGTTCTAAGATGACTCAAATCAAACATTACATCTACCATAGTCGTTAAGCCATATTAATGAGAAACGCATTTCTGAGTTACATATAGATGGATACTTGGATAAGTTTGATTTTTAATCATGCGGAAGATGCGAACTTTGTCTCATTGGCAAAATGACTAAAGCTTCTTTTACCTGATCAGGTGAAAGGGCCACCAAACGACTAGGACTTATAAATAATGATGTATATGGTCGAATACGTATGATGGCAAGGGGTGGCTTATACTACTTTATAACATTTACTGATGATTTCAGTAGATATGGAAATGTGGTTATTATGAAGAACAAATCCGATTCTTTTGAAATGTTCAAAGAATATAAGGCCGAAGTAGAAAAGCAAACAAGGGAAAAGTATAAAAGTTTTACGATCAAATCGTGGAGGAGAATACTTAAGCCTCAAATTCAAGAGTTTCTTGAAGGAGTGTGATATTGCATCACAACTTACTCCTTCTGAAATACCTCAATGGAATATAGATTCTGAGAGGAGAAATCATACCTTGTTGGACATGGTGCGATCGATGATGAGTCAAGCGGATCTTCCAATCAGTTTCTAGGGTTATGCTCTAGAAACGGCTACATATACACTTAACCAAGTTCCGACCAAAGCAGCTCAAAATACTCCGTATGAGATATGGACTGATAAACATCATAGCATGTCATTTATGAAAATTTGGAGACGTGAAGCATTCGTAAAATGTTTAGCCTCTGACAAGCTTGGACCAAAATTAGATAGATGCTATTTTGTGGGATACCCAAATGAGACTACGGTATAGTTTCTATAATCCTTTCGAGAATAAAGTGTTTAATGCTCGGGCCGCTGTATTTGTTGAGGGAGAACTACTTTCTAAGAAAATCAGTGGGAGGATTATACATCTCGATGAAGATCGAGAACCACATGATAACATTGAACCAGAGTTGGAATAAGATCAGGACGTACATCAAAATGTTGAAAGTAATCCTGTCCAAGAAACACATGTTATTCTTAGATCTATTAGGATTCACCATGAGCCCGAGAGAAATTATGAATTTCTTTTGACTCAAGATGGTGATGTGATGCTTACGGATAATGATAAGCCTCTCACCTACCAAGATGCTATGAACAGTTCAGACTCTGATAGATGGCTAGAGGCCATGAATTCCGAGATGGAATCCATGTATCAAAATAAAGTATTGACTTTAGTTGATCCACTCTAAGGGGTAAAACCTATAGGGTGCAAGTGTGTTTTTTAGAAGAAAACTGACATGGATGGTAAAGTACAGACATATAAGACGCGACTAGTGGCAAAATTTTCAGACTAATTCATAGTATAGACTATGATGAGACTTTTTCACCGGTTACTATGGTCAAGTCTATCAGGATTGTGTTAGCAATAGTTGCTTACTTTGACTATGAGATTTGGCAAATGGATGTCAAAACTGCTTTCTTAAATGGGAGTCTTGAACATGATGTATATATGATACAACCTGAGGGTTTTTATCGATCCAAAGTTTGATAAGGTAGTTTGTAAGTTGCTTCTATCTATTTATAGATTGAAGCAAGCCTCAAGGAGAATGAATATTTATTTTGATGAAATGGTCAAAGAGTTTGGTTTTATTCAAAATGAAGATGAACCATGTGTTTACAAGAAGGTTAGTGGGAGCCATGTGACATTCCTAATATTATATGTAGATGACATATAACAGATATGGAATGACATGCCTTCTCTACAGGCTGTTAAGATTTGGTTGAGAAATAGTTTCTCGGTGAAAGACTTAGGCGATGCTACCTATATATTAGGGATCAAGATCTATAGAGATAGATTGAAAAGATTAATCGACCTAGTCGGAGTACATACATTAATAAAGTATTACATCATTTTATGATGCAAGAGATAAAGAAATGATATGTTTCGATGTCTCGTGGGATAGTGATCTCAAAAGATAATTTCCTCATAAATCATTAGATGATAAGGGCCGTTTGAGAAAGTTCCAGATGCGTCAGTAATTGGATCTATAATGTGTAGAATGATATGTATTTATCCTGATGTTTCGTATGATTTGAGCATGACGATCAGATACCAGTCTAATCTAGGTGAGGATTACTTGATAGTTTTCAAGAATATTCTTAAGTACTTAAATAGGACTAAAGATTTAATTTTTGGTGTATGAAGAAGATAGGGAACTGATTGTAAAGGGTTACACTAATACTAGATTCTGAACCTAATTTTTGGACAGACAAGGATGATTACGAATTTATGTATGTTTTGTGTTTTGTCTAAATATAATTGATGTTAGCTTGAATAGTTCACAGCATGAACATTGATGATTCTATGGAAGCCGAATATATTGATATTTTTGAAACAGCCATGAAGACTGTTTAGGCATGTCCTTAGGCAATATCGCCTTATTAATGAGATTAATGATTAAGGAGATATAAATGTAAAGTGCATAGTAATGATAGTGTTGTAGACCCACTGACTAAGGCTTTATCGCAGCAGAAGTACGATGGTCATACTAGTTCCATGAGTATTAGATACATGGGTGATTGGCTCTAGTGCAAGTGGGAGATTGTTAGTGTTTGTGCCCTAGAGACAACACTATGATGTTTTAGTTTAAGACATTAGGATTATTAATGTTTATGTTCTATCGATTATTCTATTTATAATTTATTAATTCTTAATTTACTGCGATATAAATGTTAGATTAATAAATGTCCTTGGAATATGATATGCAATTCTATATCTCTAAGTACGTGACTTAGAAATGAGATTATGAGAATAGTATCAATATTCCTAAAGGTCCCTAGTCGAGTATTATTATTAAGGGACAATAATAATACATTAATACTGGTGTGTTTGTTGACTGATGATCACATCTCATTGATCATAGGTGTAGTGATACTAAAGTTAAAAGCACAGGTAGATGTATATGTACATCTGGTGCTGGACAGACCCAATGTGAGATTCTACATGTCTGTTGTGTCATAAGTAATTCTCACAGTGATAATGATGTAATGGTCCTTAGACCTGAAGCCATTATATTTCTATACGATAATTAATATACATTGATTCCATTAAAAGTTATCCTTGACCGGGTAATGATAAAAGTGGACATTGGGTATATTATAAATCATATGAGAAATATGAATGATCTAGATGGGATTTAACCCTTCTATTTTAGGAGTGATATTATTGGCCTCTTGTGTGAGCTAGACTATGAAATGCGTGGCCACGCTCAAATGTTGATTTGATATAATAGTCTACTCATTGATCAAGGAAACTTGGATTAAACTATGATGGGGATGACACATTACATTCCTCTAGTTTAATCTATAATATTTGGTTAAAAGTATTATATTACATTATACATTATTCACAAAAGGTTTAATCGATCACCGATTCAATTATTATTACTGGGGTAGCAATGATGTATTACTAGATGCCGCTCATTGTTTACGATTTTAAATTAGATTTAAAATTTGTTGCTAACGTAAAAATAACGTATAGGGTCATATACTAAGAATGCTTGAAGGATTATTTAATTTAAATTAGATTTAAATTATATTAAAGTAATTCGAATTATTTATAATATTAGTTAAGTATGACTTAATTAATTAGATAAATATTGATATTCAAATTTACTAATATTAATTGTGAAATTTATTTGTTAAATAATTAAGTGAGACTTAATTATAATACAAATAGAAATTTCGAATTAATAATAACTCCTAATTAGTTAAGAGTTATAATTTGTTTTTATACTCTCTATATAATATCTCTTGTGTGGCTGATTTTGCAAGCAAGACTTTTACTAGAACCCTAACCACCAAGGGAGAAGATGGAGAGAGCGAGAAGAAACGAGTTTGTGCTAGTACACATCCAATCCTTGAGTTCAAGCATTTGTGTGGATACCGATAGAGCGTAGATCGCGAGAGCGGGATGCGTGGTGATTGGACAAGCTTTGGATCTCCATTAGTCAACCAATTTGTAAAGCTTCTTAGGCTAAACAATCTTATCTACGAATTAAAGATCTATTTTTCGCATGGATCCTGCGGTGGGTTTCGAAAATTCCAGTTTTTTACGATTTTAATTACTGTTTTCGTTGCGTGTATGTGCTCGAAACCCTTCAGGTCCCATACAGAGAAGGGCTATTGTCCCAAGGGCTGATCCAAGCAATCTTCTTCCCCTTGGAGATCCTGATGATCCTACCCCACCATTCACTGAAGAGATAATGAATGCCCATATCTCAAGGAAGTTCAAGATGCCCACTATCAAAGCTTATGATGGCACTGGAGATCCCGCCAATCATGTTAGGATATTCTCTAATGCACTGTTGCTGCAACCCGTAAATGATGCTATTAAGTGTCGGGCCTTTCCTCAAACCCTGTCGGGTATGGCTCAAAGATGGTATAGTCGTTTGCCCCCGAACTCTATTGGGTCCTTCAGGGAATTAAGTCAAGCTTTTATTAAGCAGTTCATCAGTGGGAGAGTGCACGAGAAAAGCTCAGCATCCCTCATGAGCATTGTGCAGGGAGCGAAGGAATCCTTAAGAGACTACCTGAATCGTTTCACGAAGGAAGCTTTAAAAGTCCCGGACCTTGATGACAAGGTAGCCATGATAGCACTGCAACAGGGAACTAGGTATGAGTTTTTCAAGATGACCTTGGCCAAACGCCCCCTGAAAGCATGTTGCAGCTCCAAGATAGGGCAGGGAAATATATCAAGGTGGAAGAGAGTATGAGGAAGATAGTCGTGAGCAACGAGCCCGCTAGAGGCAAAAAGCGGAAGACCGATCTGGAATACATCGCTAAGGACAAGTATCCAAGAATTGAGCAAAACCCTGACTCAACTCCGAAGAGAGGAGGACCGGGACAAAAATTCACTGAGTATGCTAAGCTGAATGCTCCAAGGAGCCAAATTTTAATGGAAATTGAGAAAGATCGAGATGTGCAATGGCCTAAGCCCTTGAAGGCCGATCCTGCCAAGCTAGATAAGAGCAAGTATTGTAGATTTCATAAGGATGTAGGTCATGACATCGATAAATGTAGGCAACTGAAAGATGAAATTGAGTTCCTTATCAGAAAAGGGAGATTGAACAAGTACACTGGAGATGGAGGAGATAGGAGCAAAAATGTGAGAAAAAACTTTGACGATCAAAGAAGAGATCAAGAAGATCAGAAGCGAAATCCCAAACCCAGGGGACCGGTGATAAATACAATCTTTGG
The DNA here is from genome assembly GCF_009905375.1 of Apium graveolens. Classification (NCBI taxonomy): domain Eukaryota; kingdom Viridiplantae; phylum Streptophyta; class Magnoliopsida; order Apiales; family Apiaceae; genus Apium; species Apium graveolens. Next base: position 49,806,021 of record NC_133656.1, read on the forward strand.
AGGACCGCGACCCCGAGGGCCTGTGATAAACACAATTTTTGGAGGACCAATTGCTGCTGGATTATCCAAGAACTCCAGAAAAGCGTATATCCGAGAAGTTATGCATATTGTCGGGGAAGCCCCGAAGAGGGTCAAGACAGGAGTAACAACGTCTTTTGATGATTCTGATCTGGAGGGTGTGAAATTTCCCCATGACGACCTGCTGGTCATAATCCCGATAATAGGGAACAGCTCGGTGAGGAGGGTCCTTGTGGATAATGGTGCTTCAGTAGATATCTTGCTCCATGACACCTTTTTAAGGATGGGTTATAATGATTCTCAATTAACCCCGACCGATATGCCGATATATGGATTTGCTGGAGTAGAATGCCCCGTGGAAGGAATAATCAAGTTGCCAACGACAATAGGTCAAAAACCAAGGCAAACAACATAGATGTTAGACTTTATGGTGGTGAAGGCTAGTTCGACTTATAACGCTATCATGGGAAGAACAGGGATACACGCCTTCAAGGCAGTCCCTTCTTCCTACCATTCTGTTATGAAGTTTCCCACCCGGAGTGGGATCAGAGAAGAGAGAGGAGATAAAAAAATGGCTAGAAGTTATTATGTGGCCTCTTTGAGGGCAGATGGAGTTGGGGGCAGGTTCTGCCTATTGAAGATCTTGATATCCGAGAAATGATGAGAAAAGAGGGAAGCCAGCAAAAGACTTGGTCTCGATTTGTTTAGCTCCCGAGAATCCTGAGAAGGTGACTTTCATTGGAGCCACACTCGAGGAGCCCCTTAGAGGGAAGTTAGTGAAATTTTTGCAAGAAAATAGTGATGCGTTTGCATGGTCAGCAGCTGATATGCCAGGCATAGACCCGGAACTGATTACTCACAAGCTGAATGTAGATCCAAATCGGAAGACAGTGAAGCAAAAGAAAAGAAGCTTTGCTCTAGAAAGGCAAGAAGCTATAAAATAGGAGGTTGAGAAGCTCTTAGAGGCTGGTTTCATTGAGGAGATACGGTTTCCGGAATGGTTAGCAAACCTTGTAATGGTGAAGAAGGCCAATGGAAAATGGACGATGTGTGTAGACTTCACTGATCTGAATGATGCATGCCCTAAGGACTATTTTCCGTTGCCAAGGATTGATACTTTGATAGATGCCACTGCTGGGCATGAGATGTTGAGCTTCATGGATGGATTTAGTGGATATAATCAGATCAAGATGCACAAGGATGACATTCCAAAGGTATCATTCATCACTGACTTTGGTGTTTATTATTATCTTGTTATGGCATTTGGTCTCAAGAATGCTGGAGCCACCTATCCAAGGTTTGTAAATAAAATTTTGTAAGGAACTTATTGGCAAGACTATGGAAGTCTATGTTGATGACATGTTAGTCAAGAGTCAAGTAAAGACTGATCATATAACCCATTTGAGGGAAGCTTTCGAGGTCCTGAGGTACCACAAGATGATGTTAAATCATACGAAGTGTGCTTTCGGAGTAGGATCTGGAAATTTTTTGGGATTGATGGTCTCCAAAAGGGGGATCGAGGCAAACCCCGATAAAATAAAGGCAATCCTGGAAATGGAGCCACCAAAAACTATCAAAGATGTTCAAAAGCTGACTGGAAGGGTGGCTGTGTTGGGACGATTCATCTCCAAGTCTGAGGATAAGTGTTTGTCATTTTTCAAGACATTAAAGAAGGTTAAGGATTTTGTATGGAGTGAAGAAAGCCAGAAGGCATTCGAAGAGTTAAAGGAATACATGGCTCAAGCCCCGTCGTTGGCCAAGCCAGCTTTGAATGAGGTTTTATACTTGTACTTGGCCATTTCAGAAAATGCCTTAAGCGCTGTGTTGGTTAAGGAGTAATTGGAAGTCCAGAAACCTGTATACTATGTCAGCAAAATTCTGCATGGAGCTGAGTTGAATTATTCAACCATTGAGAAGTTTGCTTTAGCCCTGATAATGGCTTCAAGAAAGTTACGTCGTTACTTTCAGGCTCACCAAATTGAGGTTCTAACAAATCAGCCCTTGAGAAATATAATTCATAGTCCCAAGGCTAGTGGGAGACTGATCAAATGGGCAATAGAGCTGGGAGAATTCGACATCAAATATAAGCCACGAACGGCAATAAAAGCCCAGGCATTGGCTGACTACGTGGTGGAATGTACGATATCCAACCAAGAAGTCGGGGGGTAGGAAGATACCATACCTCAAGACAGAGAAGTTGAGAAGGGGGACAAAGAAAAGGATGATAAGGAGAAGGAATATTGGGTCCTCTATTTTGATGGAGCATCAAAAACAAATTCAAGTGGAGCAGGTTTGGTTTTACAAAGCCCTGATGGGTTCTTGATTGAGTATGCCATGAAGTTAGACTTCCCGACCACAAATAATGAGGCAGAATATGAAGCTCTGATAGCTGGTCTTGGTTTAGCAGGGGCACTTAGAGTCAAGAACTTAAAAGTCTGTGGAGACTCGAAGCTGGTCATATCCCAGGTAAAGGGCGAGTTTGAGGCGAGGGATGATACGATGGCTAAGTATGTCCACCTAGTAAGGGTTGTGATGACCCAATTCGATGAATGCCATATTGAGCACATTCTGAGGGAGGAAAATGCTAAGGCAGATGCATTATCAAAGTTTGCTTCATCCGAGATAGAGGAAAGTTCAGGAAGTGTATACTTCCGCGTTCTGAAGACACGGGGCATTGATGTTAAGCTTTTAGCTCCTATAGGTCTGGGGACTTCATGGATTGATCCCATTAAGACTCATATTCAAACCGGATGGTTGCCAAACGATGCTACAGAAGCACGGAAGTTGGCTGTTCGAGCACTAAGATACTATTTGATAGATGGGATTTTGTATAAAAGATCTTTTGTGGTTCTTTACTTAAGGTTTCTCAGGCCCGATGAGGCATGTTTGGCTCTTGAAGAAGTACATGAAGGCATATGTGGGAAACACTTGGGGCGCAGAGCGCTAGCTCATAAAATAACTCATTTAGGCTTCTATTGGCCAGAAACGATGGCTGATGCCAAAGAATATATGAAAAAGTGTGACCACTGCCAAAAGCATGCACTTGTTGTTAGACAACCCCCCGAGATACTGACCTCCATCAACTCACCTATCCCCTTTGCTATGTGGGGAATGGATATACGTGGGCCTTTCCCCATGGTCACGGCACAAAGGAAGTTTCTGATTGTAGCCATTGATTATTTTACTAAGTGGATTGAAGCCAAACCCTTGGCCAAAATCACAACTAAGCAGGTTGCACAATTCCTGTGGGAAAATATCATGTGCCGATATGGAATTCCCCGCATCCTAGTCACTAACAATGGAACACAGTTCAACAATGAAGAATTCAAGAAGTACTGTGAGGAGAATGAAATTGAATTACGATTCACCTCTGTGGCTCATCCGCACGCCAATGGGCAAGCGGAAGTGGCAAATCGGATAATCCTGGATGGACTAAAGAAGAGGATCGAAAAGTCGAGGAATAATTGGGTGGATGAGATACTCCCAATACTATAAGCCTATAGGACTACTTGTAGGGTGACGACCAGAGCAACTCCCTTCATGTTAGCATATGGGGCAGAAGCAGTTGTTCCTGTAGAAATATCATATTCCTCCCCCAGGATTCAAGCTTTCAATGCTGAGGAAAATGAGGAAGGGCAAAGGTTAGCCCTAAATCAAATTGATGAAGTACGGGCTGAGGCACATGCGCATATAGTTGAATATCAGAAAAATGCTTCGTTCTACTATAACCTAAGGGTTAAAGAAAGGTTCTTCAAACAGGGTGACTTAGTCTTAAGGAAGGTGGAAGCTTCTGGTGTAGGGCAGAAAGGGAAGCTGGCCCCAAATTGGGAAGGGTCATACAAGGTCAAAAGTGTTCGAGGTAGAGGAACCTACAAGCTTGAAACTATGGATGGTTTTGAAGTTCCGAGAACTTGGCATGCACAAAACCTGAAGGTTTACTACGTGTAAAATAATTAAGTACGATTCACACTTGTCGACATGACAAGTAGGTTGAAAAGCACCTTGAAGCTTTGCTCGCTTAGGATTTACATGTTTTAGTTTGAGGATTGTTAAGACTTCTATAAGGTTTTAGTTTGAGGATTATTAAGACTTGTGTAAGGGATGAATCCCAAGAGTTTCCATAAACTTGTTTTAGAACTGTTTAGTTCATCTTTATCCTAGAACTGTTTGGTTCATACCATATATGGTTGAGTTTGCTCATCTATTCTAGTACAAGTACGAGGAAAAATAAGGGACAGCTTTATAAAAGGCTAGCAAACTAATAGTACAAGTACTTGAAAGAGATAGTAGAAAAGCAAACAAATAACTTAAAATAACAGAATAAACCCCGAAGGGTAATAAGTTCCAAATACGAATAAGTTAATACATAAAAAGCCACGATGGGCCAAATAAGAAAAACAAACTACTCAAGATCCTTGATAAAGTCATCATCATCGTTTCCCCCATCAGCAACAGTAGAAGGGGGGGCGGGCTTATCTCCCATTGGATCAGCATCTCGAGGAGAAACAATTGTGGCCTCAGCGGAAGTAGTGAGAGTAGGAGAGAGAGGAATATTCTCAAGAAAAGGCTCTTGCCCAAGAATATCGGGGACTGAATAGGCTGTGAGAGTCACCTCCGGGATCTTCTTCCCAATCTCCTCCACTATCTGCTCCCAGCAGCTAGAAAAGGTCTCCGGGAAGTTAGCATCGTACTCTGCATTCAGGACATCCTGAAAGTCCTGAGATGCCTTATACTCCGCTATCACCTCAGCCCGGGCCCTCTAAGCATCCAGCTCCAGCTTACGAACTTTCTCCTTTTCATCCGCCAGCTCCTTCTCTACCTCACGGAAATGAGTGAAGTTGGCCTCCGAAGCCTTGAGGTACGTATCCCTATCTCTCTCAACAATAGTCAGGCTAGTCCTCACATCCTTCAGATTATAAAGGCCAGCCTGGAGATAGGTACTCATCTGCACGAGCATATTCAAATACAGTAGGTAAGTATGAAAGAATTAAAAAATAGTCAGAAAGGAGAAAAGGAAGAGGCTTACAGAAGCCACGGACAGAGCACCCAGATGCTCGATCTGTAGGTCATCAGAAGACTCTCTATCTCGGCCCTATCACAAGGCGTAACCACGCTCTCGGACCAAATAGCAGCAGCCTCGGAGCTCCCTACTACGGTGTCCCTCCTCTGAAGGCCCCAAGTCACAGTAAAAGGAGAAGTATCCTCATCAAGGCTAAGGGGCCTCTTGGATAGAAAAGTAGGGACGGCCTCCTTAACTGTAACTGAAGGGTCGTCACCAATCCTAACACGCTTGTCGCGGTGAGTCTCAACAGCGGAGCCCTTGGCAGCGCGGGCCTCCCGCTTCTTAAAAATCGTGTCCAAAGCTGCCATAGCTGCAAAAAGATGTAAGCACGTAAGAAGAATGACAAAAATAAGGAGTTGAAAAGTGGAATAAAAAGGGGAAAGAAATACCCTCGGGACCTAGGTCACTTAGACCTAAATTTTGCAAATTGCCCTCTGAAAGGATGAAAGCGCAATGATGCAAGTTATTAGCTGTGATGGCCTTGATGGTCGCATCCTCATTTATCCCCAATTTTAAGTCTCTTAAAGACTCGTCTATACTTTTTGAGAAGTTGGGCCTGAAAAAATGGTCCCAACCCTCCTCGGAATCCAGAAACACATAAAACCACTCGCCCTTCCAAGTCGGATACGAGTCAGGATTGGTGCCAGAAACAAAGCAGGAGCGGGCCAAGGATCTATGAACTATTTTGACCCATCCTTGGTCCTCAGAAGCATTTACAAACTTAAATAAATAGCGAAAGACACAAACGTTGGGCTCAAAACCGTGTTTACGTGATTGGGCCATATAACAGTGAATGAAATGCCAAGAATTGGGTGTGAGGTGGGTTGGACAGACTCGGGCTTAAGCCAAAAGGCGAAAAACGAAGGGATGAGGAGGAAGATGAAAACCAGCATAAAAGGTTTCCTTATACACCCGAATGGCCCCAGGCTTTGGGTAACAGGCCCTACCATTTGGGCCTGGAGCCACGACCCTATAAGGGTGAGAAATACCAAAAAGGCGAGCTATGGTGCCTACTTGTTCCGAATCAAATCTAGAAGGATAATTGTATGCATCTAAGTGTAACATATTAGGGAAGGCTTCCCAAATTCGTTTAAAAGATCCCTAAGAGAAATAACTGAGGAATTGAAGAGAGATTTTTTACCTCGGTTGGCCCTAGATGGACGGGGAACAGCTTGGGGAACCTAGGAGTGGGATGAATCGGAATCTGCCATGGATGAAGACTGAAACCCAGAAAGCTCTTGAAAATAATTGAAGAAGATGAAGATTCAAATGGAATCTTCAAAATGAGCCCAAAAAACGGTGATGTAGAATGCTGAAAATCGCTTTGCGGTGGCTATTCTTGAGAGAATATTTGCAGAGTAGAAAAATATAGAGGTGAAGAAATTTTGTGGAAGTGAAGTGTGAGAAATGAACTCACACTTCACTCCTTATATAGATGGGCGTGTGGAAGCTCAAACGTGTCTGGGCCAAAAGAAATGGGCCTAGTAAAGGCGGGAAGCCCATAAAATTTGAATTTTGAAAAGATGTAGAACATTCTAAACCAAAAAACCAAAATTCACTGAACGTATCAAGACTTGAAAGCCCAAAGGACATGGTACCAAACACATCTCCTAGGCGTGGTTGAACAACGCCTATGAAGTATGGACGTATGAACCTCCAATAACGCCTAGGAGGCAAGTTTCCTGGACGCTTTTGGAAGGATGTCTCCTAGGCGTGGGTCAACAACGCCTAGGAAGTATGGACATATGAACCTCCAACAACGCCCAGGAGACAAGTTTCCTAGACGCTGTTGGAAGGATGTCTCCTAGGCGTGGGTCAACAACGCCTAGGAAGTATGGACGTATGAACCTCCAACAATGCCCAGGAGAAAAGTTTCCTAGACGCTGTTGGAAGGATGTCTCCTAGGCATGGGTCAACAACGCCTAGGAAGTACGGACGTATGAACCTTCAACAATGCCCAGGAGGCAAGTTTCCTAGACGCTTTTGGAAGGATGTCTCCTAGGCGTGGGTCAACAACGCCTAGGAAGTTTGGATGTATGAACTTTTAACAATGCCCATGAGGCAAGTTTTCTAGACGTTGTTGGAAGATTGTCTCCTTGGCGTGGGTCAACAACGCCTAGGATGTATGTGCATATGGACCTGCAACAACGCCCAGGAGCCACATTTCCTAGACGTTGTTAGAAGGTTGCCTCCTAGGCGTGGATCAACGACGCCCAGGAAGTATTGATCTCCAAGAGCGCCCAGGAGGCATATTTCCTAGACGTTATAGGAAGATTGTCTCCTAGACGCGGATCAACAACGCCTAGGATGCCTTGTGCAGTAAAATCCTATTATTCTGATTATTTAATTAATTAGAAAATGGGCTGAAATCAGGAAAATTGCTAAAAAATCCCAATAAATAGGGAAAATAAGCATTAAATCCCAGAAAATTAGGGAAAATTAGAAAATAATTTTCAAAAATAATTTATGGTAAAATATTAAGGAAAAAAATCCCAGAATTAAGGGAAAATTCCTATAAATTAAGGAGAAAATCTCAGAAATTAAGAGAAAATTCTTGAAAAATACCAGAAAATTCCTAAAAAAGAAGGGATAAGGTAAAGAAAACAATAGAGAGGTTCTAAAATAACTCTGAAGCCGTGTGCAAGGCAAATTGTTGTAAATGTGTAGGTCGCTCCACACTTTACGCAAGAACGACACTCTGTAAGGGAACAAATGAACTTAACTTCTGCGAAACCTTTTACGGTTTCCCAGAAGTTGGGGGGAAAATGATATGGGCCTAAAATTAGCCTAGAAATATAATTAATGTTGAATTAATTAGACCTGGTATGGTCCAGCAACGAAGCCCAATTAATGAGGCCTAAAACTCTGATTATTTATTAATTTCATAATTAATAAATAAGGGAGATTAACAGCTCATTAAATGAGTTGAATCAGTGATATAAATCTATAAAAGATAGCCCCAAGGGCACCTACACCAACTAGGAATCTGATTCCTCTATTTTAGGACTTCTAAGTCTATCCAAAGTCTGAGAACTTGATCAACAAGTCTTCTATCCCTAGTCCAATTCAAGGACTCTCAACATCTATATAAGGGGTCTTACCCCACAAATCAGAACTATGTTTTTTGGCTTGATTCTCTAATTCACAGAGATACGTAGGCATCTCGTAAAGGCAGAGTTAAGCTACGAAACACGAGAACAGCCATTAAAGGCCTTTAGCTCCCGAACCTTAGTAATAAGTATAACAATTAATATATTCTAGTTTTTTATCCATAACAATATACTGGATCCAAGGCACACATTGGCCTATTATGACCATGAATCTGGTCCGACCACGAATCTAGTCCATATTTCAAAACAATCCAATTCCAGAATAACAATAGGATAAACAATGTAAATCAATAAGTTGAATTATAAACAACATTCATTTCAAAGCATAGGGTGACTTATAATACCATAAAGGTACAACAAGGAATTCAAAAAGATTGGTTGTCAAGGAAAGAATCATAAGGTAGAAGACCAAGGGTTCAAGGGTTACAAGGATTGGTCTTCTATTCAACAAGGCATAAGGGTTGGTATATCAAGCAATTCAGTATCAAGAATCAGTGTGTGGTATATATGTATTTGTGGAGTAGTATCGTATAAATGTGGTTTGTATCTGAGAATTCAATAATCAATGGTTTATAAAGAATAAGGCTTATGTTGTGTATATGTTGTGTACTTGATGATTTCATGAACAAAACACCTTAGTAGATTTTACTTAGTAAAATAATGTAGCACTCGACGGATAAGATTTATAGTCCGGACGGATGACTCATTATAGTCCCGATGGATGATGACCTATTATCCATCGAGTGAGTAACTTATCTAACAATAAGTTTGTAGCACATTTCTGCATTCACCATTGTATAGATTCTGTAAGTAGTATTCAAGTCATGTTGACTTTAACTAGATATGTAGAATAGGTTGATTAATTGTACATAGATGATGTCTTATAATTCTGTATAAATGAAATGAAGTCAAGTGCCAGTTTGCTACCGGACGGATAACCTACAATGAAGTCGACGGATGATCAAATAGACAACCCGACGGATGATCAATAACTCGACGGATGATCATGAACCCGACGGATAAAGAATTCAAATATCTGTTGACAGTGACAACACAGTCAAATGCGTCGCGGGGATGCAAATGGAATGTGGTAGCCTATTCAACTGGGTTTTCAAGAACAAAGAAGCATTGCCATTTCCATGCTATTATGAAGATATTTAAAGATGCTGGAATAGAGTAATGAAGTAGCATTGTAATAGACTAGATAGTTTTTGTTTTATTATCTTGTTTTATTACTTTGTAATCTTGGTGATATATAAACCAAGTAGTAGCAACTAAGACACTATCGATCTAAGCAAGTAAGCAGAGAAACATTTATAAGCAGGATTCTTAGCATTTCTCTGTAGTCTTAGAAGTTCAATTGTTGTAAGCAGTTGTGAGCATTTCTGCATACAGGGTTCTCTCGATATATAATATATATCTCTGGTGGAATCATTCAAATCCACCAGAAAGTTTTTAAAGACTCTTGTTTTTAATTACTTGTGTTTTGATTCACTTAAGTTTTTATTCCGCATTGTGCTAATCAATACACTTATATTTATATTTGAGTTAGACCATTTTATTTCAAGAAAAAGTTTCAAGAATTCCATTCAACCCCCCTTCTGTAATTCTTGTCATATTGTTAAAGGACTAACAATTGGTATCAGAGCAAGCTCTTAACTTACAAAGAGTTTAAAGATCAAAACAATACAGCAAGATGAACGAGAAGGATGTTGGAGTCAAGATCCCTTTTCTGGATAAAGATAATTACCATCATTGGAAGGTAAAGATGCATCTTCATTTGCTTTCTCAAGATGAGGCCTATGTTTATAGCATAGAAAGAGACCATCATGTTCCAATGAGAGCAGCAACAGGAAATGAGCCATCAGTCCCCAAGCCAAGGCATGAATGGTCTGATCCTGACATTGAACAAGTCAGGAAGGATAAAAAGGCCATGAACATCCTGTTTAATGGAGTTATGGAGATATGTTTGACAACATTATCAACTGTAAAACTGCCAAGGATGTTTTGGATACAATAGAGATAATCTGTGATGGCACTGAGCAAGTTAGAGAAAACAAGATGCAGTTCTTGATTCAGCAATATGAGCATTTTCACAATGAAGAAAGTGAGTCTCTCACTGACATTTTTAGTAGGTTTCAAAAACTACTAAATGCTCTAAAGTTGCATGGAAGGGTCTATCAGACAAAAGACTCCAATCTGAAATTCTTTAGATCTCTTCCAAAGGAATGGAAACCAATGACAATCTCATTAAGAAACTCACAAGATTATAAGGAGTTTATTTTGGAGAGACTGTATGGCATCCTGAAAACCTATAAGCTTGAAATAAAGCAGGATGAAAGGATGGAGAGAGGAAAGAAGAAAGGAGGATCCATTGCACTAGTTGCTGAGTTGGAAAAGGAGAAGGAAGTGAAGATGGAAGCTGTTGAATCAACTTCAAGGGTCTGTAAGAACAAGGGCAAGGGGCTTGCAGTAGAAAGTGAAGATTCTTTGAGCCAAGATGACATGAAAGACATTGATGAACACCTAGCATTTCTTTCCAGGAGATTTGCCAAGCTCAAGTTCAGGAAGAACTATGGAGCAGCCAAGCCAAATAGAAACATGGTGGATAAATCAAAATTCAAATGTATCAAATATGGCTTAGCAGGGCATTTTTCCCGTGAGTGTAGAAAGTCGGATTCCAGTAAGAAAAAGTTTGAGCCAGTGGATTATAAGAAAAAATACTTTGAGCTGCTCAAACAAAAGGAAAGGGCTTTCATAACACAAGAAAATGACTGGGCAGCAGATGGTCTGGATGAAGATGAAGATGTCAGCTATGTCAATCTAGCCCTAATGGCCAAGTCTGATGAGACAGAAACAAGTTCTTCAAGTAATCAGGTAATTACAACAAACCTTGCACATTTATCTAAAGCTGAGTGTAATGATGCCATAAATGACATGTCTACAGAGTTATATCATTTGCGTGTTACTCTTAAGTCTCTTACTAAAAAAATGCTAAAATCAAAGAAAACAATTTGTTTTTGAGTGAGAGAAATAATGTGCTTGAGTCTCAGTTTATTGATTTTGAAAAATTAAGAATTGAGTGTAAAATTGCCAAGGAGGAATTAACTGAGTCCTTGAAGAAAGAGGAAATTTTAAAGAAGCAGGTCGAGCGTGAACAAGAGGTGATTAAAGCATGGAAAACATCCAGGGATGTCCATGCTCAAATCACCAAAGTTCAAGGAATTGAGTCCTTCTGTGATGTATCCTGGAAAAAGAACAAAGAAAAACTAGAACCAAATTTGGTAGATGGAGTGCTTACAGATGTAGACTCGACGGATGATGAGGATCATCCGTCGGATAACAAAAAGGGTTATCCGTCGAATGATGAAAATCCTCATTCGTCGGCTGTGAGCAAGCTTATCAGTAAAGCCGAACTTGTTAAGCTGAATGAGAAGTATGGGTCTGTTTCTAAGAACTTTGTTTTAGGAGAATCGAGTCAAGTTAAGAAAGGGAAAAAGGCTAATGTTGGTCACATGACTGTCAAACAGTTAAGTGACAGACTTGAAAAGATTGAGGTAAAAATAAAGACTAAAAAGAAAAACAATAGGAATGGTAAAGTGGGGATTAACAAACACAATAACTACACACCTGATAAATATTCTTCTAGAAAAATATGTGTCAAGTGTGGTAGTGTAAATCATTTTTCTGTTAATTGCAAATCTTCCATGCCTACTTCCATGTCTGTGCAACCTCAATTTCCTAACATGAATGCCATGCCTTCCATGCCTATGAATGTTATGTCTGCACAGAATATGAATGCTCAGTTTGCTAACATGCCATTTGCACCTAATCCTTATTATGCTGCATTTAGTATGCCACAAATGCCATTTAGCATGCCATACTGGAATGACATGTGTACTAATAGCATGCCATTCCCTGTTAATAATAATATGCATAATAATTCTGTTGTAATGAATGGTTTCAAAGGCCAAACTCAAATGACCAAGAGTGAATATGATATCCCTAAGTCCAATTAGATAAAGCCTAAGAAACAGAAAAAGAAAGCTAACAAGGCAGGACCCAAGGAAACTTGGGTACCAAAATCAACTTGATTTGATTTTGATGTGTGCAGGGAAATAGAAAGAATCTTTGGTACTTGGATAGTGGTTGTTCAAGACACATGACTGGTGATTCTACCCTGCTCACAGAGTTTAAGAAGAGAGCTGGCCCAAGTATTACTTTTGGAGATGACAGCAAGGGTTATACTGTGGGATATGGCTTGATTTCAAAGGACAATGTCATCATTGAGGAGGTTGCCTTAGTGGATGGTCTCAAACACAACTTGGTGAGTATCAGCCAGCTTTGTGATAAAGGCAACTCAGTAACCTTCAATTTAGAAGCCTGTGTTGTGACTAATAAGAGAAGCAACAAAGTGGTTCTCACTGGTGTGAGAAAAGGAAATGTGTACCTAGCTGATTTCAACTCATCTAATGTAGAATCTGTAACTTGTCTTCTCAGTAAAGCAAGTCAGGATGAAAGTTGGCTATGGCACAAGAAGCTTTCCCATTTAAACTTCAAGACCATGAATGAGCTAGTAAAGAAAGAACTGGTTAGAGGCATTCCTCTAGTGGAGTTTTCTAAGGATGGACTGTGTGATGCCTACCAAAAAGGGAAGCAGATTAAAGCATCATTCAGGAAGAAACTTGATTCAACAATTGAAGAGCCCTTGCAACTGCTTCACATGAATTTGTTTGGACCAGTTAATGTATTGTCCATCTCAAGGAAAAGATTTTGCCTAGTAATTATAGATGATTTCTCAAAGTTCTCTTGGATATATTTCCTAAAGTCTAAAGATGAGGCTAGTGATATCATCATCAATCACATAAGGAAAGTCAATAATCATCCTGATGTCAAGGTTAGAAGAATCAGGAATGACAATGGAATTGAGTTCAAGAATTCTGTCATGAGAGCATTTTCTGAGGAAAATGGGATTCTGCATGAGTTTTCAGCAGCATGGACTCCACAACAGAATGGAGTAGTGGAAAGGAAGAACAGATCACTTATTGAAGCTGCAAGGACAATGCTTGAAGAATCTAAATTGCCAACATATTTCTGGGCTGAAGCTGTAAATACTGCATGCTACACTCAGAATATTTCTCTGGTTAATCAAGCAAGATGCATGACTCCCTATCAATTGTTCAAGAACAAGAAGCCAACTCTAAATTTTCTTCATGTCTTTGGCTGTAAATGATATATTCTGAGAAATCAAACTGATCAAAATGGAAAGTTTGATGCTAAAGCAGATGAAGGAATTTTTGTTGGGTATGCTGTTGGTAAAGCATATAGAGTCTACAATCTAAGAACCAATATTGTTGTGGAATCAATACATGTTGTGGAATCAATACATGTTGTGTTTGATGATAAAAAGATTGAAGGACTGAAAGATGGAGATTACCATGAGAGCCTCAAATTCGACAATATGAAGATGGTTAGTGATGACAGTGATGATGAAAGTGATCAAGAAACAGTGTCTAAGGATAATGCAGATAAATCTACTACCAATGAAGCACAAAACTCAACATCTATCGAGTTGCATAATGCTTCATCCATCGGAAGGCAATCTGCGTTATCCGTTGGAAGACAACCACCTTCATCTGTCGGTACTCAAAATTCACCATCCGTCGGGTTATCAAAAGGAGTAGGAAGTCAAGATAGATCACCTATAGAAAGTTCCCCTTTCTCAAATCAAAGATCCACAAACTCAGGGGGAGTTTCTAACAATCAAAACTCAAACACGTATCAAGACAACAATGAGGTTTCTTCATCTAGAGCTAATCTACCTCAACAAAGAAAATGGACAAAAGATCACCCCTTTGAGCTTATCATTGGTGATGTTTCTTCTAGAATTCAAACAAGAAGAGCAACTCAGGAAGAATGTCTATAGAGCGACTTTCTTTCCAAGGAAGAACCAAAGAAGGTAGAAGAAGCTTTGTTGGATCCTGATTGGATCTTAGCTATGCAGGAGGAGCTAAACCAATTTGAAAGGAATAATGTATGGAAGCTGGTGCCCCAGCCTAAAAGAATGAATCCAATAGATACCAAATGGGTTTTCAGAAACAAGATGGATAAAAATGGCATAGTAGTCAGGAACAAAGCTAGATTGGTTGCTAAGGGCTATTGTCAGCAAGAAGGAATAGATTTTGATGAAACATTTGCTCCTGTTGCAAGACTTGAAGACATCAGAATCTTCTTGGCCTATGCAGCCCATGCCAATTTCAAGGTCTATCAAATGGATGTCAAAAGTGCCTTTCTGAATGGAGATTTGGAGGGAGAAGTCTATGTCAGTCAACCTCCTGGCTTTGAAGATCCAAATTTTCCAGAACATGTCTATTATCTTTTGAAAGCACTTTATGGACTGAAGCAAGCACCTAAAGCCTGGTATGACACTTTATCAAAGTTCTTTTTAGAAAATCACTTCACAAGAGGTACTGTAGATAAAACTTTATTTTACAAAAATGTTAATGGCTCTAGTATACTTGTTCAAATTTATGTAGATGATATTATTTTTGGCTCTACAGATGAGAAACTTTGCAAAAAGTTTGTCAAATTGATGCAAAGTAAGTATAAAATGAGTATGATGGGAGAACTAACTTACTTTCTTGGTTTACAAGTTAAGCAAGTTAGTTCATTGGTCAAACAAAATATATTTTTGATCTTTTAAAGAAGTTTGATCTAATGGATTGCAGATCTGCAAAAACTCCCATGGCCACTGCAACTAAGCTTGAATTAAACACTACTGAAAGGTCTGTGGATATTTCAAGTTATAGAGGCATGGTTGGCTCACTTCTGTACTTAATAGCTAGTAGGCCAGATATAATGTTTGCTACATGTTTATGTGCTAGATTTCAGGCTGATCCTAGAGAATCTCACTTAATAGCTATTAAGAGAATTTTCAGATATCTCAAGGGAACACCAAATCTTGGCATTTGGTACCCTAGAGATTCTGGTTTTGATCTAACTGGTTATTCAGATGCAGATTATGCAGGTTGTAGAATTGATAGAAAAAGTACAACAGGAACCTGTTAATTTCTAGGAAACAAGCTTGTGTCCTGGTTCAGTAAAAAAGCAAAATTCAGTTTCTACTTCTACGGCTGAAGCTGAATATATTGTTGCTGGTAGTTGATGTGCACAGATCTTATGGATGAAAAATCAACTGCTAGACTATGGTTTGCAAGTTGAAAGGATTCCTATTTTCTGTGATAACACAAGTGCAATTGCCATCACTGAAAATCCAGAACAACATTCAAGGACAAAGCACATAGATATCAAGTACCATTTCATAAGGGAATATGTAATGAATGGTACTGCGGAACTACATTTTGTTCCAATTAAGAAGCAGCTTGCAGATATCTTTACCAAGCCACTGGACGAATCGACCTTTTCAAGGTTGGTAAGTGAGTTAGGTATGCTTAATTACACTTAAACCTATCTGAGTTAATTTGCAAGTTGAAATGCAGCCAGAAACTTAATTGATTATTCAGTCTTGAATGAAATTTTAGCTAAGTCAAAATTTACATCTCGACGGATGATCTTTATCCATCGAGTTTGATCATCCGTCGATATATTATTTGCTAACAATAATCAATTATGTTTCTCGAATATTTTATGTCTCGACGGATAACAATTTATCCTCATCCATCGAATTGTCTTAATCTCAGCCGTTAATTCCCTGTACATTATCCATCGAGTAAACTTACAGTTTGTAAGCATAACACGACAGATAATGGGTGGAATTCTTACAGTTTATTTTTAAACGGCTATTTTAGGCAATTTCTATTGGTTACTTTATTTTACTTTATTATTTTTATCAGTTATTTTTGAGATAGTATAAAAGCTTATTTCATTGCAATTACTTTTCTTTTATCATTTTCAATTCAACTGCTCTAATTTCATTCTCTCTCAAAGCACGTACTCTCCTTCTCTTCAAGCTCTTATTCTCTAACAATGGCACCTGTTGTAAAGAATATGTCTCAAACTGGGTTCATTTATGAGAAGAACAATTTCACCGCACTAGTTAACAAGGGTATTCAGCAATCTGGAGACTATCACAAGATGATGGACTTTGTGAGGAGTTGCAAGCTCAACTATGCAATGCTGGAATCACCCACAATCTTCTATGAAGTTGTTGAAGAGATTTGGACCACTGCTACCTACAACTCTACAGATAAGACCATCACTCTAACCATCAAAAGTAAAGAATTATGTATCAATAGTGATGTGATAAAAGCATATTTCAAAATTCCTGATAACAATGTGACTTCACCACACACTGACACTGATATAATCAATATGCTTAATTCCATGCACTATGCACTTCCTACTTCTAAACTGAGTGATAATAGGAGAATGGGTCTTAGGAAAGAGTGGAGTTTATTGTGTGATGTAGTTACAAATGTTTTCTCTGGAAAGATCAGTAATTTTGATTCAGTGAATATTTCCATGCTTAACATGCTCTACATGCTAGTTACAGATAAATTCTACAATTTCAGTGACCTTGTCTTGTTTGAGTTAGGTTTTAAATTAGGAGAGTTAAATAAAAGAGGTAAGAATGTGTATTATGCTAGATTTCTTATGTTATTAGCTAACCACCTCTATGAAGAGATTGTGCTTGAGAACCCTAACAACAAACTAGATTGTTGGGTTCAAGAGAGAAGGCTCATTGCAGATTTGAACAGGGCCAATCATCACAAGGATGTGCCAATGTTCTATTTTCCTGTAATGCAAGCACCTCAAGTAAGTGAAGTAAGTTCACCTATCCCTACAACTATTCCAACCTCCACAATTTCTTTGAGTTCAAGTGTGGCTATGGAAACTGTGTCAATGACCAAACAGTTTCCTACCAAAGCTGCCAAACCTACAATTATATCAAAATCCAAATCAAAGAAAGCCCCCTCTAATATCTCCCAAAAGATGCCAGTTGAAAAATCCACTAAAGCCAAAGAGGGGAGTGTGAAGGAGGGTAAGTTAGGTGAGGGAAGGGGTGAACATAAAAGAAACCCCAAGAATAAGGTTGGAGAGTTGAGTGAATCCCAGCCTAGCCACACTGCAGTTTCCCAACAAACTGCAGTGCTTAAAAAGGACAAAAGCTCATTTCTAGTTGCATCCTCCCAAAAGGATGTAGCTATTGAACAAAGCTCTCAACCAAGAGCACATGCCAAGAGGGTTAGGGACACAAGCTCACCCCAAACTTATACCAGAAAGAAGAAATCAGAAACCTCTGGGGATGCACAGGGTACACACACTGTGTAAACTGGTGCTAAAGACACAGTCACTGCACCTTCACAAATTAAGTTTGATGTGGCTCCAATAAATGTGGAGTCACAGCCAAAATCTCTAGTTATAGAAGCACCTCTAACACCAAACTCACCAACAAATTCTCTGGATGTGGATATGATAAACACATCAATTCCTGATTCTCCTTCTTTAACTCTATTGGGGAAGCCAAAATCTAGTGCAAGTGAGCATCATCTTTTAGATGATTTGTTGGCTCACTTGCCAATTCTTTCAGGAACTGTTGTGTAATCTATGCCTAAAATATCTTCAATCAGCACAGAGTCAACAATAGTTTCTATTCCCAGCTCATTCATTTCTACTCTCTCGACGGATATTGCTCATCCGTCGAGTAGTGATTGTATCCCGATGGATAAGCCTAACATCCGTCGAGTATCTCTGCACAACTTCAAACTTCAATTATTTCAAGTGCAGAAGATTTAGTGGTTCTACAGTCACTCTTAGGATTGAGAGAGAAGAGTCTTTTAAGTGAGAGTCTGGGTTGCTCCCAGGAAAAAGAAGAGGAAATAAGTGAAAATCTACAATCCATTTCTTCAGGATTGGCAAAAGAGAGTGAGAGGAGTCCCACCTTAGTAGGTGAAGGTGAGGGTGTGACGTTGGGGAGTCAGGGTGAGACCCTGATGCAACAAAAGAGAGAAAATGAGAGAAATGCAGGTACTGGATCAATAAGGATGGATGTCATTGCTAGTGAGTCAATGAATGTCCAGGATGCAGACAGGGAAGGACTATCTCAGCATCCTAAAGCTATTATAGATTCCACTTCCCTTGATGCTGAGGCATTTACTCACCCTGTTCCAGCTTATCAACTTCTAGCTGAAAAGGGCAATGACAATGTAGAAAAGATGCTGAATTTGGTGCATACCACACAGTCTATAATGAGAGCTAAGGATGCCATCACAGCTTTTCCTTCTACAACTGGTGATGTGGACTATGAGACTGGTGGTTCAGCTGATTTTTTTGGAGATGGGAGTGGGGATAGTGAAGATGAAGCAATGGATATAGGGGGAGAAGTAGGCTCAAGGTCAAGGTCAGGTATGCCATCATGGGCATTCTCAAAACACTGTGAAGAGCATTACTTCAAGACAACCCTGATACAATTAATCAATCAGACAAATACTGCTCTTCAAACCACTACCAATGTCGGCACCAAGAAGCTCCTTCAGGCACATCTAGCCTCCCTACAACTTCAACAAATCCAGGTCTTCCAGCATGCTAGGGATGTGAACACCACGAAGGGTGATATTGAGGAGATGAAGAAGGCCCTTTCAAACATGATATATTCTAAACTTTCAGAAGCTACAATGCTTGACATCAAGAGGCAATTAAGGAAAAATTCTGATCTGTCAACCAAGATAGATGCCTTGAACACAAGAATGTCATCCATGGAAGCATCTTTAACTGTTATTCATCTCCATCAAGCCCAACTTACTGATCTACTTCAAAAACTGGTGGCTACTCAAACCTCCTCCTCTACTCAACTTGATGATAACAAAAAGGGGGAGAAATGATCAAGTGAGGGGGAGAGGCTTCAAATTCAAATCAGTAAAGTAATTGTGCCTTCAATTACTATCTCAAAGCCATCAGTTACAGATAGTATAGATCTGATCAATGCAGCAACAGCCAACTTAAGAGCAACTGATAAGGAGAAGTTGAGTTTAGTCAACTGGGAGAAGATTGATGAGGAAATACAGAAAAAGTTTGAACTTGTCAAGGAGCCAGTTAAGTCAGCCATCCATCACTTTCAAGTCAAGCAAATTGGTGTGAATAAGATGAGCATGAACTATCTGGAAAGAGGACAGCCTTTCTGCATCAAATCTCCAAAGGCTGAAATAATTCTTTAACCAAGGGTAAATTACTCAAAATCATCATTGAAGAACCCTTTGGACACTGTGTATGAGACACCTAAGACTGATGAGAAGAAGCTTCTATCAAGGTCAATTGCTTTATACAAATATCCAGCTGATTCAGCTTCCAAAAGGAGAATTGCCAAAATTTTCAAAAATGGGAAAGAAATTTGTGTGGTAGCTGGACATCCTCAATTTGCTCAAGCAAAGAGAGAAGAAAAGGATAGATTGAAGCAGGAAAAGAAGCAAGCTGCTCTGGATGCTAAAAAGACTAAACAAAAGAAAGAGCAGATTGCTATCTTGGCCAAGCTAAATGCTGTAAATTCATCACAACAAATTCCTTATCAACCATCTGAAGCTATTGAATCAAAGAAGCAAGTTGAACAACAGAAGAAATCTTCAAGAAAAAAGGAATTGGCTAAAAGAACTAAAAGGAAACTGGATATTATTGACAAGGAATTGGAAGATCAATTTCCTAAGGAATCCACACCATCTACAACTCAAGCATCTAAGCCATATGTGGTATTTGAAGATATCAAGGTGGTGGATCCCTACAGGAATATTCATGGTGAACCTATTGTGCCCAAGAATGAGCCAATAGAATGGGAGAACATACCAATTCCTGACTTCAATCTACCAATCCTTAGCAATCCAACAAGAACAAAGTCAAGAGCAGTCAAGAAAGTGAAGCTGTCACCTCTCAAATCTAAGTCTCAAGTCAAAACTCAATCTAAAGTCAGTAAGGGAGACTATCTGTACATGTGTGACATCAAAGAATTTTCTGATCTAAACCTCTATGTGGATGAACTAGATGAAGTGAGAGGAATTGATGCATACAGAAACCTACCTGAAAGGTTAGTGTTCAAGTACAAAGGAGGAAAGGAGAATCAGTGGCCTCTTCACAGGATCCTTCAAGAAATCCAAGCTGTACTGATTAAAGTTTATTCATCCTTCAAGAAGAACTTTGGGTTCAACATTACCGCAAGAAGATTGGTATTGAAGAAGATTGAAGAACTAAGGAGTGTTAGAGCTAAAGATGCACTCCCAAAGACTCTAATCATCCCTTACACAGGAAGAAGAGTGCATCTAAGGCCCTACTGGCTGATGGAGTTCATAGATGACAAAGGTGTGAGAAGATTCTTCAGATTAGAAGACCAATTGAGCATCTCTAGCAATGAGACTCTTTTAGAAATGCAAGGAAAGCTAAATCTCTCAGAATCTGATAAACTGGAATTCCACAGGCAGCTCCAAAATCAGATTGAGGAAAACAACAGAAAGCTTGGAAAGAGATCCAGACCTTCAAGAAACTAGACAAATCTGCTCAGGCTAAAGGAGCATCTTGAAAAATGACTGTGAGAAAAACTTTGTACATTTTTGTTATTTGAAGCACTTTTCAGTAATATCTACTTTCTCTTAAAGTTATATTTTTAGGGTGTTTTGTTATCATCAAGTATCTCTTAATTTATGGCTACAATTCCAGTAGACATAAATTGGGGGAGATTGTTGTGTATATGTTGTGTACTTGATGATTTCATGAACAAAACACCTTAGTAGATTTTACTTAAGGAAATAATGTAGCACTCGACGGATAAGATTTATAGTCCCGATGGATGACTCATTATAGTCCCGACGGAAGATGACCTATTATCCATCGAGTGAGTAGCTTATGTAACAATAAGTCTGTAGCACATTTCTGCATTCACCATTGTATAAATTATGTAAGTAGTATTCAAGTCATGTTGACTTTAACTAGATATGCAGAATAGGTTGATTAATTATACATAGATGATGTCTTGTAATTCTGCATAAATAAAATGAAGTCAAGTGCCAGTTTGCTACCCGACGGATAACCTACAATGAAGTCGACGGATGATCAAATAGACAACCCGACGGATAATCAATAACTCGACGGATGATCATGAACCCGACGGATAAAGAATTCAAATATCTGTTGACAGTGACAACACGGTCACATGCGTCAAGTGGATGCAAATGGAATATGGTAGCCTATTCAACTGGGTTTTCGAGAACAAAAAAGCATTTCCATTTCCATGCTATTATGAAGATATTCAAAGATGCTGGAATAGAGTAATGAAGTAGCATTGTAATAGACTAGATAGTTTTTATTTTATTATCTTATTTTATTACTTTGTAATCTTGGTGATATATAAATGAAGTAGTAGCAACTAAGACACTATCGATCTAAGCAAGTAAGCAGAGAAACATTTGTAAGCAGGATTCTTAGCATTTCTCTGTAGTCTTAGAAGTTCAATTGTTGTAAGCAGCTGTGAGCATTTCTGCACACATGGTTCTCTCGATATATAATATATATCTCTGGTGGAATCATTCAAATCCACTAGAAAGTTTTTAAAGACTCTTGTTTTTAATTACTTGTGTTTTGATTCACTTAAGTTTTTATTCCGCATTGTGCTAATCAATACAGTTATATTTATATTTGAGTTAGAACATTTTATTTCAAGAAAAAGTTTCAAGAATTCCATTCAACCCTCCTTCTGTAATTCTTGTCATATTGTTCAGGGACTAACAGCTTATGGCTCAAGATCAATAAGAATCAGGGTTTAGGGTTAAGTACTTCAAAGTACTTACAATATAGAATAAGAATTATTTAGAATAATTGCAACATAATGAAGAGAGTTCGAGAATACTTGCAATTATAGTACAGAAAGTTCAGGGATACTTGCCTTAACAATTCGCTTTCACCTTACTAGCACTTGTCAATTGGTTCCCACTCACTGACCACTTGTTTTCTCTTTCTACGTCTCGCTTCCTCTGTTAAATATCACATTTACTTATCAATACTATATCCCAACTCATTCTATTCGTTACAAGCTTCCCAAATCCGACGTACGGATTAAAAGTTATGAATAAAACAATCAAACAACGCATGTATAGTCATATTATGCATCAATTAGATCACATATAACACATAGCATACAAGATATTCGATCACAATAATTTTTCGAAGAAGATTTGTGGTGAAAATAATTTTCCAGGTATTTAATACGAATTT
Source organism: Apium graveolens (assembly GCF_009905375.1). Taxonomy (NCBI): domain Eukaryota; kingdom Viridiplantae; phylum Streptophyta; class Magnoliopsida; order Apiales; family Apiaceae; genus Apium; species Apium graveolens. The sequence goes on from NC_133656.1 coordinate 49,828,419, forward strand.
TTAAATATTTTTCGGAATTAAAACGGGTCTCCGAATTATTTTATAATTAAATACAGAGTTTAAATACTCAGATTCAGAGTCAAAATCATTTAATACTAATTATCGTGCCTTGAATATATTTTATAATAATATTTTAAAGTTCGAAACATTTTTTCAGAATTTTTAAATAATTAAATCAAATTAAATCATCAATTAAAATCAATTAATAAATAATTAAACAAGTTGATCAATTAATATTTAAATTAATTCACTAATTAATTAATTAAATATTAACTAAAATTAATTAACCAAATAATTTAGATTTATTTTTCAATTAAAACTAATTTTCAGAATTAAAATAATGATTTTTGGAATTTTTGGAAATTAAAAACAATTTTAGAAAATAATTTATAAAAAAGAAATCTAAATTTTGAAAGAATTTAAAACAAAAATTCAGGATTTGTAACGTTCTGGAAACTTTAGGGGCTAAAGTGCAAAAATAGGATTTCAAAAAAATTTTAGAACAAAAACGGATTAAAACCGAATTAGGAATCCTGGTCACCAAGAACATAAACGGGTTCTTCACGAACCCAGTTTCCGGTGACCGGAAACACTCTCCGGTGATCCGATTTCAACTCTGTTTGGTTAGAGTTTTGATGGGAAACTGTTCCAATTCGTTCCAGCAACACAGGGACGTTCTCCTGTCTCGCTTACAACCCCTGAAACCAGTTCCCCGGCGAAAACACCATTATCACCGGCGAAGCATCAAGCTTTTCCGGTGATATTTTTCCGGCAACCAACGGAGCATTTAAGCACATAATTAAACTGGTTTAAATGCAATCTACAAGCTGGTATCACCTAATTCATCCCAGAATCAATTAAAATGAAATACCCAATTCAAATTAAGAACATTCAACTATTAAAACCCTAATTTTAAAATCCGAGAATCAAACATCAATTTCTATATGTTATTGAACTCTGAATTAGTCATATAATATACCAAAATGACCAGGAAGAAAAGATGTACATGATTATGCCATTAAATCATATCAACAACATCAAGAATAAAATTTCATAATTTAATATTTTATAAATTTGAAATAAAATAATTAAATAAGAAAAATACCTTGATTCCTGCACAAAAATGGATGGTTGATTCATAAAGGTACTTTCGAGAGCTTCGATTTGATATATTGTATGCCTGAATCGGAGTTCGATAACGCTTTCATTCGTGGGTTTGATAATGAAGAACGCAACGTTTTTAGGGTTTTTCTCTGTATTTTACTGGATTTAACTGATAGATTATAATTATACGAATAAAAAGAAATATTAAAAGGGCTATATATATTTACAGAATATTGGTTCCTGTTGGATCATTTTAGATCGATAAATTAGTTGTTTAGCCGGTAAGTAACTGCAAAACGATCCGTTTTGATACCCGTATTGGATAATTATCCAAACCGGGCTTATTATAAAACACTTTTTACGAAAATAATGTAGTTTTATCCCGTCTTTTGAGAATACGAGTTTTATTGCTTTATCGAAATGATTATCGTATCGAAAATTGAACGTCGGGACGCGTACGGGTCAAACCGTAATCCGGATCGAAAAAGTCAAAACACCGAAAATATCTGTAGTTACCAGATTAGGTTAGGAAGGAGTTTTCCGTAGAGTTTCGGGCTGTAAAAACGTAACAACGGTTGAGGTTGGACAATTCCCGAGTTTATAAAATAATTTTATAATTATTCAGAAAAATAATTATTGAATCTGTAAGTCATTATAAAATTATATAACAGTCCAAAAATTACCAGCAAATATCACAATCATCTATATTTTATTCTGGACATAATAAAATTAACATACTCTAAACATCCAAATATTATTATTAATCATCAGATAATTCATCAAAAATTCACATAATAATCATATAATAATCATTTATTAATAAATTAATTACACGCAATATCCCGAATATTACACCAGTACTCCATGTACTAGGGCGATTACTAATTATTACCACATGAGAAAGTACCACAGATACCGATGGACATGCGAAGTATGCAAAATATACCCGAAAGAAAAGAGAAGTGTGTAAAGCCTAAATGCGGCCAGGGTGACAATCGGGAGTAAGGAAATCATCCTTCTACTAGTAGAGAACAGTGATAACATTTTGTTATACGACTGATCTGTTAGTGTATACTGAAAATATTTATTTGAAGTATGTACATTTATTTCTGGCCAGTTTATTTGAGAATCATTTGAATATTTACATGTTGTCTAATATTATATATTGTGAACAATCTAGTATCAAATGGGATACAGAATATTAGATTGTTAAATACGGTTATATAATATAATAAGGTTCACAGCACAGGTGGTGTTGGACAATCCACTGGTATGGCTGTAGTATTATTTAGATTAGTTTATATTGACTAATAAATATTACTAGTATACTTTGTGTATATTGAACAGGATCAAATTTAGAATTGTTCCCTTAATACTGATTAAGAAGGAGAACTAAGATTCTATGTTATTATTAATGCTTAGGTTCTTAATCCGGAAATAGTAATTGACACGTGTATATTATTTACATGCTTTGATTTATATATGAAATAATTCTTTTGATTTATATCATTATATTTTGGGTGATGGAATTATATACACGGTGGATATTATTTATTGAAGGAATCCATGTCCTGATAATATTCGGGTTAATGATGTCCCCTTGAAAGCTCAAAAAGATTTAATTATGTGAAACCCTGCTGGTGGAATTTATTCTGGCATAATTAAATAAAGGTTGAGTGGATGATCAAGGATAAAAGATATTAATTAAATAAATTATCGGTAATTTATTTAATTAATGGACATATGATATTTTAAACATGGGGAATTTAATAAGCAAATAATATTGGAACCGAATTAATTAAATTACGGTATTAGGAAAGGTAGTGCAAATATTAATTCTTTAGTGGATTGAATTAATATTTGATTACATTGGGCTAGGCTCAAGATGTAATTAGAAGGCCCAAACTAATTATCCATGATCCCTATTGTAGCCTATATATATTCTTATTCTCTTCTTGCTTGGCAATTATGTGAAAACATATTGTAGCCACCAAGGAGCAAGAAGAGAGGATAACTTGAGAAGAAGGAGGCCACACTTCGCTCAAGGGAATTTGGGAATACAATAAAAGAGCGTGGAATTAACCATTAACAAGGTAATCCTCTTTTCGTAATCTTTATCGTAAAACGTAGTAACACCCTAAGTCCGTGGTTCCCAACAATTGGTATCAAGAACCTGGAAATGGGTTCTACGTTTTATGATATAATGTCCATGTCGTAATTATATATGGGTGTATATAGTCTTTTGCTTGTATTGGTTTTGATGCAGGTTGTTAATCCACTATTATGGCCATGTATATTTTAATTATGTGTTTGGATCCCACGTGGTTTAATCGTGGTTAATTTTTGTTTTGGTTTCCACGTGGTTTAATCGTGGTTGTAATTTACACGAGGGTTGATCGTGTTAGAATAGATTTTACAAAATTATTTTTGTATTAGATCTATTTTTTTTAATTGTTCCGGGTATTTTGTAATAGTTATGTGCGATCGGAAATCAATTCCGGTAGTTTTTTGTTCCGCTGTGCGATTACATGGGGCTGCTGTTGATGTTTGGATCGAACAAAATCAAAACAAAACTCACAGAAAAGCAACAGGCGCGCGCGCTGGGGCCGCTGCGGCAGCTGGGACTGCTGGGGCTGCTGGGGCTACTGCGGCAGCTGGGACTGCTGGGGCTGCTAGGGGCGTCGGGGCGCGCTTCGGGCAGATTTTTTTTTGAGAGCTGGATTTTTTTTTCAAGGGCCATAATAGTGGAAAATTTATTTTAATTTTTTCCATTAAATTTTAATTATTTCTTTAATTTATTGATTATGTGTGTCATTAATTATGTGTGTAATTCTTTTAAAATTGCATGTTTAACTTAATTAGGACGATATGGACATAAATTTTATTTATTGCTTTAATTAAATGTTATATGTTGCTAAAATTATGTGTGTATTTTGAATGCATGATTAGACATAATTATAACAACATAGGGCCCCATCTAATTTTAAAATTCCTCAATTTTAATAAAAAAAATTCTAAGTGGGAGAGGGAATTAATATGAAATTAAATCCCATGGTCTCCATTATTAGTTGTAGGTAATTTAACATAAAGACGAATATAAATTATATATACGTCACCCATCGTGGCATGTAATTTATGGTGTCTAGAATGTTATAGAAATTACTAGAACAAACTTCTTAAATTAATAAATTTTGAAAGGAATAAATACGGATTTTCTTTATTTCTGATTTGGGGCGATTTTGTCAAAAACGGGTTCATCGAACTTGTAAGGCTGTGGGTTTTAAGCGAGACCGATGTGACTCCTCCACTACCTGGAAATCAAACCATTGATGAATATTGAATTGAAGTATTCTATTCAAGGAAAAATTACAAATATTGGAAGGTATACACGCCACCCATCGTGGCGTACCAAGTTCCATAGATTTTGAATAATTTAAGATTTGATGATGGTATACACTTAGCTATGAAAAATAATATAGTCCACCCCAACGTGGCATATTGTTTAGTAATAGGACCGAAGTAACATTTAAACAAAATTAGGTGGTATACATGTCACACATCGTGGCGTACCCGAAGCTTATGGTGTTTATATGTTAGTGCATTAAATTTTAATAATTGTTAGAGGAATCAATAGATCTTAATAATTAATGCACCCTTATTTATGTGATGTTTTTATGCATGATTCTCAGGATAAAATGGGTTTTAATCCACTATTCACCATACTTAAGGATAACAAACTTACCGGACCTAACTATATTGAATGGAAACGAAATTTGGACATTGTGTTGACTGCTGAGGAGTACAAGTTTTGCACTTATGAACCCAAGCCTGAATAACCTGCTGTTGATGCTCCTAAAGATGAGAAAGAGTATTATAAACGGTGGATTAAGGCTGATGAAATGCCGCGATGTTACATTCTGGCAGCAATGTCGGGTGTTTTGCAGCATCAGCATCAGTCTATGGCCACTGCTTCAGATATTCTCTTTAATCTCAAGGAACTTTTTGGAGATCAGAATAGGGCTGCTAGGCAAGTAGCCATGAAGGCTTTAATGAACACTCAGATGGCTGAAGGCACACCTGTAAGGGATCATATTCTCAAGATGATGTCTCATCTGAATGAGATAGAGATCCTTGGTGCTGAACTTGACGGGGAAACCCATATTGACATTATCCTTATAAGCTTGTCAAAGAGTTTTGAGCAGTTCCGCTTGAATTACAACATGAACAAGAGGCAGTATAGTCTCGCGGAACTGCTGACAGAACTTCAGGCAGCTGAAGGATTATTTCGGCAGAGTGTTCAAGTGAATGTGGCTGAGAAAGGTTCTTCCTCTAAGCCGAAAGGTATTAAGAAGAAAAAAAGGCTCAGACACAGAAAGCTGTGAAGGCAGTGGGAGTTTAGGGTGGTGTGAAAAAGCCTAAGGGAAAGTGCTTCAATTGCAAACAGTCAGGTCACTGGACACAGGATTGTCCTCTTCCTAAGAAGACAAACAATACTGGTATGTCTCTTTCTCCAGTTACAGAAACATTTATAGCGGCTATATCTACGAGCACTTGGTGTGTAGATACAGGAGCCACTGATCATGTTTGTAATTCTATGCAGGGGTTCCAACTATCCAGAATGCTTAGAGATGGTGAGATATACGTGTTCATGGGAGATGCTACGAAAGTAGCAGTAGTAGCAGTAGGAGTTATTCATTTATCTTTTGGTTCTGATAGGATTTTGGTTTTGAACAATTGTCTTTATGTACCTTCTTTTAGAAGGAATTTAATTTCGGTTTCTAAACTTGCTTTGGATGGTTATAATGTTTGTTTGGATCGTAATGTTTCTATTATGATGAATAAATGAATTATATGTTCTGGTACATTGCAAGACAATTTGTATATAATTAATCCTAGTCAACCTGCACTGCAACTGTAATTTAGGGAATTGAACAACACATCTTCTAACTCTATTAAAAGAAAGGAACCTTCTAGTTTGAACCAAACATATCTTTGGCACTTGAGATTAGGTCATATTAACTTGAGGAGGATTCAAAGACTGGTAGTAGACGGGCCTTTAAGCTCATTGGCAGTGGAGCCATTTCCAGTTTGTGAATCCTGCTTGGAAGGTAAAATGACTAATAGGCCTTTCAAGGCAAAAGGGAATAGAGCCAAACAACTGTTAGAATTGGTTCACTTTGATTTATGTGGACCCATGAATATCCAAGCAAGAGGTGGTTATGAATATTTCGTCACTTTCATTGATGATTATTCTAGATATGGGTACGTTTATTTGTTGCACCGTAAGTCTGAGTGCTTTGATAAGTTCAAAGAGTACAAAGCTAAAACGTAGAAGCAACTTAATAAAAGTATCAAGTCACTACGATCAGATCGTGGTGGCGAATACTTGCTTGGAGAATTTAGGGAATATTTATCAGAAAATGGGATAGAATCCCAGTTAACTGCACCAGGCACACCCCAGCAGAACGGTGTAGCAGAGAGAAGGAACCAGACTCTTTTAGAGAGTGTTAGATCGATGATGAGTTATTCGGATTTACCCAAGTCATTTTGGGGACATGCCTTAGAGACAACAGCTTATCTTCTGAACTTAGTACCTTCTAAGTCAGTTCCTAAAACCCCCTTAAAATTGTGGACCGGGTATAAACCGAGTCTAAGACATATTCGAATATGGGGTTGTCCAGCACATGTGCTTAACAAGAACGCGGCTAAGTTAGAATCTCGTACAGAAGTATGGTTTTTTGTAGGCTACCCCATGGGAACGAAAGGATATTTATTTTATAGTCTGAAGAATCGGGATGTCATTGTTAGCACCAATGCAAGATTCTTGGAGGAGGACTATATAATGAATCACAAACCCATGAGTAGTGTCGTTTTAGAGGAACTAGTGGGAGGGACAAATAATACCCATGAAGCTGTAGTACAAGTAGAACAACCACAATATAATGTACAACCTATCACTAATACCGCACCAGTGCCTCGTCGTAGTGGGAGGGTTGTTCAACAGCCTGATAAATTCATGTTTTTGGGAGAGTCTTCAGACTTGGTCCCTGGTGAACATGATGATGATCCCCGTACATACGAAGAGGCAGTACAAGACAAAGATGCAGATCTTTGGCAAAAGGTGATGGAATCTGAGATAGAATCAATGTATTCTAATCAGGTCTGGGAGCTCGTGGAACCACCCAAAGGTATAAAACCTATTGGATGTAAGTGGATCTATAAGAAAAAGAGGGGATTAGATAAAAAGGTGAAAGCCTGGAAAGCAAGACTTATTGTGAAAGGGTATACTCAGAAAGAAGGTATCGATTATGAGGAAACCTTTTCACCGGTAGTCATGCTTAAGTCAATCCGTATTCTTTTATCTATAGCAGCTCATCTCGATTATGAGATTTGGCAAATGGATGTCAAGACAGCTTTTCTTAATGGAAGTCTTGAAGAAACCATCTATATGCAGCAACCACAAGGATTCATTAAGGAAGGCCAAGAGCATCTGGTATGTAAGCTTAAGAGGTCTATTTATGGACTTAAACAAGCTTCTAGAGACTGGAATATTCGTTTTGATCAGGCAGTCCAGTCATATGGATTTGATCAAAGTCCAAGCGAATCGTGCATGTATAAGAGAAGTGAAGGTAATGCAGTGGTTCTTCTAGTACTATATGTAGATGATATTTTACTCATTGGAAATAATGTTGAGATGTTGTCATCAGTAAAGGCATGGTTGTTCAAACAATTTGACATGAAGGACTTAGGTGAAGCGGCATACATCCTTGGGATCAAAGTTATAAGGGATCGCGAGAAAAGGATGTTGGCTTTATCTCAAGAGCCCTACATTGATGAAGTATTAGCTCGTTTTAACATGCAGAACTCCAAGAAAGGTTTTTTACCTTTTAAGCATGGAGTTGCTCTATCTAAGAAGCAGTGTCCTTCGACACCTAAGGATATAGAGAGCATGAAAGCAGTTCCTTATGCTTCAGCATGTGGAAGCTTAATGTATGCTATGTTATGTACGAGGCCTGACATCTGCTTTGCTGTAGGCATGGTTAGTAGATATCAGTCGAACCTAGGTCAGGAACATTGGAGTGCAGTAAAAACTATACTCAAGTACCTGAGAAGGACTAAGGAGTATATGTTAATTTACAAGGCCTCAGATCTATTTCCTTTGGGATATACTGATTCAGATTTCCAATCAGATAGGGATAAGAGGAAATCAACCTCGAGATATGTTTTTACTTTGGGAGGTGGAGCCGTTATATGGAGGAGTGTAAAGCAAAAATGAATTGCAGACTCCACCATGGAGGCCGAGTACGTGGCGGCCTCTGAGGCTACCAAGGAGGCTGTATGGTTCAGGAACTTCCTTTTGGACTTAGATGTGGTACCTAATTTGCCTAGGAGCTTGACGGTGTATTGTGATAACACTGGTGCTGTGGCAAATTTAAAGGAACCGCGAGACCACAAAGCAGCTAAAGATATTGAACGTAAGTATCATCTCATACGAGGAATCGTAAAGCGAGGGGATATAGTTGTGGCTCACATATCATCAGAAGACAACCGAGCAGATCCTTTCACAAAGAGCTTGCCAACCAAGGTTTTTGACAAGCATATGGAAGCGATATGAGTCAGATGGATGGACACATAGTTTTTTATGTAATAGTGGATTAAATAAACACTGATGTACACATATAATATTTTGAGTATAAGTGGGAGATTGTTAGTGTATACTGAAAATATTTATTTGAAGTATGTACATTTATTTCTGGTCAGTTTATTTGAGAATCATTTGAATGTTTACATGTTGTCTAATATTATATATTGTGAACAATCTAGTATCAAATGGGATACAGAATATTAGATTGTTAAATACGGTTATATAATATAATAAGGTTCACAGCACAGGTGGTGTTGGACAATCCACTAGTATGGTTGTAGTATTATTTAGATTAGTTTATATTGACTAATAAATAATACTAGTATACTTTGTGTATATTGAACATGATCAAATTTAAAATTGTTCCCTTAATACTGATTAAGAAGGAGAACTAAGATTCTATGTTATTATTAATGCTTAGGTTCTTAATCCGGAAATAGTAATTGACACGTGTATATTATTTACATGCTTTGATTTATATGTGAAATAATTCTTTTGAATTATATCATTATATTTTGGGTGATGGAATTATATACATGGTGGATATTATTTATTGAAGGAATCCATGTCCTGATAATATTCGGGTTAATGAGGTCCCCTTGAAAGCTCAAAAAGATTTAATTATGTGAAACCCTGCAGGTGGAATTTATTCTGGCATAATTAAATAAAGGTTGAGTGGATGATCAAAGATAAAAGATATTAATTAAATAAATTATCAGTAATTTATTTAATTAATGGATATATGATATTTTAAACATGGGGAATTTAATAAGCAAATAATATTGGAACCGAATTAATTAAATTACGGTATTAGGAAAGGTAGTGCAAATATTAATTCTTTAGTGGATTGAATTAATATTTAATTACATTGGGCTAGGCTCAAGATGTAATTAGAAGGCCCAACCTAATTATCCATGGTCCCTATTGTAGCCTATATATATTCTTATTCTCTTCTTGCTTGGCAATTGTGTGAAAACATATTGTAGCCACCAAGGAGCAAGAAGAGAGGATAACTTGAGAAGACGGAGGCCACACTTCGCTCAAGGGAATTTGGGAATACAATAGAAGAGCGTGGAATCAACCATTAACAAGGTAATCCTCTTTTCGTAATCTTTATCGTAAAACGTAGTAACACCCTAAGTCCGTGGTTCCCAACATGATCATCATATAGTAGGGGCTCCGATGAATGTCCCATTCTTTCATTTTGGATAGTTATGTAATACTGTAACTAAAGCCAATATGCTTAGTTACCGAGAGTATTCGCAATATACTTTGATTTAAATAAATTCCAATGTGAATTAAAATGAGAAGGTGTATATCACCAAGAAAGCTATTCTCTTGAGTATATAATACTATCGAGAGTATGGCAAATAATTGCATAAATATCTGATTTGATTTAAAGATAAAAAGGTGTATACCACCGAGATTTCAATCTTCCTATTATATGATAAAGTATAGAAGTATTATTATACTTTAAAAATCATTTTCAAATTGTTTTATTTTTTTGCTGAGCGTTGTTGCATACTCTTGCTTTCTTTAAATGTCACAACACAAAAGATAACCAATATTCCGGTGATGAAGTTAACCAAGTGCAACACATGTAAAACATATAGGCTTTCAATAAACTCCTTGCAGCCTTGCCTCAGGTGAGCTAAAGCATTCAGATAGGTTCCAGTTATTCTTATAAATTACTATAACTTCATGTAGAGGTTGTAAGTAGTTGTGCAAGCACCTGGAATGTAAATTTGGATTGTAATAACAGATGTTCCATATTGTATATCATTTCTAAGGCTATAACTTATGTCTGTGAGAGTTTGGGGTCTATGATGTGCTTTATTGGATTATTGAGTTAATACAGGTTTCAGATGATTGGATAATTTTGTGATGACACAGATTCCTGACCCCGGATTTGGCGGCGTTACACCAATCAATCAAATCTCATATCCGCAATTTTTCCTATTTAAAATCTATTTATAATTACTTTATACATTTACCGAACAACCAATAATTTAAATAATGATGCAACCTTATATATCCTGTTTAAATAATCTTATGGAATATAAGACTTTTTGTACCACATATATTCCACATAATCAAATTAATCCCCTTTATCCATAATGTCATGAATCCATTTTTCGTATAATCATCTCTTACGAGTCGTGTCTCAGCTGACAACCCGACTGGCATTTCAACTTGATCATTAAATACATTTCATATCTTAAGTCTTATACTGACTCGTCAAACTGGAATAAACTATATTTAAATATTCCTTTACTAATTCACATAAATTGAATAAAATAATATATATTTATATTTTATTCACTTAATATAATCCGTGAAAATCCTGGTTGTTACATTAATAAACTATTAATATCTTGCGTTGGGCCGATTATTAATATTAAATTAATTTATCATTAAGCATAAGGTTACAAAAATTAAAATATAGAATTATATCACCGTTGGGTAGACAATATTTAAATTGTACAATTCGAATCTTTAAAATTCCATTTATAAAGTTAATATATGAATCTTCCTTTGGGCCAATTTATACATTAATTTGTACACGTAATTTATATGATTTATCATTCTCTTAAATAATTAAAGTAAAGATTTTTATTGGCCCGTCTAAAAGTTTAATAAATAAGAAATCACTGCATTAGTCCATAAATTAAATTAATGATAATTTACCTAAGGGACTAATATTTAATAATAATCATAAGTATTCTTTTAAATAAAAAATTAGAAAAAACAATTATACATATTTACCAGAAGAACTTAAGTCTAGAAAATATAATTCATTATTTAATCATAAATAAAACATGTAACAAATTACTACACAAGTCCATGTAATCAATCGAAACTGCTAGGTAATTTCTAGCTAAAGTCATGATGAATATAATCAATAAATTAAATAAATATTAACAAGTAACCACGTAAATCAAACAACCGACATGTCATGGTTATTAAATAAATCTAACAAATGTGATCCGTTGTAATAAAAACTAATTTAAACAATCATTATACAGGTATTAACTTGACTAAATCATGTAAATAAGTTTTATATTTTCATAAGAGCATCCGCTAGACAATTTATATGTCATACATGTTCTGGACCTTATGTTCATTACATACGTCAACCTACTAGTAGATATATTATTGATTAAATAAGATACAGGATTACAAATTCATTAGCAGATTAACAAGATGATTATTTACACACAATTTAGATCGATTTAGTATACATTTCATGTTTTAGTTAAAACATACATACAATATCAATCTCGATCACCAAATTCGAATTTAAAATTAATAACTCAAAAAATTAATCATGAAGTTGGTTTGGGTACCAATTGTTAGATTAAACCATGTATATAAATATGACATAATATATATAGAGGGCTGCTCCAATGGAAACCACTAAAATAGAAACTAAATAAAAACTTAACTTCTAGGATGATAGGAACGGTAGTGGGGCCTGAGGGTGGGCCCCAATGGTGGGCCTTGGCAGGTTCCGGTTGGGGCCGGGGAGGGGCCTAGGGGGCCAGGGTGGGACTTACTAGGGCATATTGGGGCCTATTTTGCATGTATGAGGCCTACCTAGGATTATGATTGGAGCCTTGGTGAGGCCTAGTGGGCCCGAGATGGATTTTGGGGGGCCGGAAATAGGCCACAGATAGGTTAAGTAATCTAGGAGGTGTGTGAAGTGATCTAGGGGGTGGACGATGTCATAAAGAGGTTGTTTTTCTTAGTTTCCATTTAAGTTTCTATTTTAGTGGTTTCGATTTGATCATTTGTCTATATATAAATATGCATGTAAAGCCCCCAAATCTGGGGTCAGGAATCTTGGTCTTCACGCAATCCTTCAATCATGTATAACTTGTATTAACTCAATAATCCAATAATTCCGTATCACATACCCCCAATCTCTCTCACACACAGATACAAGTTATATCCTTAGAAACGATGCACAACAAGTATCATATGTTTATACAACTCAAATGTACTTTACGGGATCTTAAATTATTATTTATAAACTCTATATGAAGTTACAATAATTTCTACTAATATCTTATAACTATCTGAATGATATGGCCCACCTGAGATAATGCAGCAGGGACTTTACAAAAAGCCTATATGTTCTCCCCACGATTGTAGGTGATTAACTTCCTCACTGGCAACTGGTTATCTGTTGTGTTGTGACATTTAAAAGAAAGAAAGAATGAACAATAATGTTCAGCCATGATATAAAATAGTTTAAATAATGACCGTTAATGTAAAATAATACTTCCATACTTTATCGTATAACAGGAAGATCGAAATCTTGGTGATATACACATTTTTCTCTTTAAATCAAATAAGATATTTTTTTACATCAAAATAACTTGACAATGCTCTCCATCGTATTATGTACTCAGGAGAATAACTTTCTTGGTTATATACACCTTCTCATTTTAATTCAAATCACAATTTATTTATATTAAAATATCATTATAATACCTTCGGCAAGTAAGCACCTTGTCTTTAGTTACAGTATTGCATAAAATTTCTAAAATGGAAGAATAGGGCATTCATCGGAGCCCTACTATACGATGACCAGTCGTATAGCCAAATATTGTTATTTTTTTCTACTAGTTGAGGGATGACTTCCTTGCTCCCGATTGTCACCCTGGCCGCATTTGGGCTTTATATGCTTCTCTTTTCTCCCTTATATATTTTGCATACTTTGCATGTTCATCAGTATACATGGTATCTTCTCATACGGAAATAAATTAGTAGTCTCCCAAGTACACAAAGCACTGGAGTCTATCCCTCCCTATCCTTTAAGAATCCTTTCACATATCTGGAACTTATATTTTGTTTCCCAAGCATATTGCTTGTTAATAGGTACAAACCGATATATATACTTACTTCCGAGATTTTTCAGAGGAAGTATTATGATAATGTGAGTTGACTGTTGTCAACAGATGAATAATTATGGGCAAGTTTCTTTTGAAATCATCGTCAAATTATTTAAAATAGATCGAAATAATATTTTTCGAAGATTGGATGATACTAGAATAATTTTTTAAAATTCAGAAAATCTTCTAAAATAGGATTTATGATTTTTAATCATATAAAATCATTTATAAAATATTTAATAAATAAAAAATAATCAAACCTCGAATAATTCTATTTTTAAATGAATATTTGAAATAATAATCCTCAATTGATTTATGTTTAAAAAAGTTTAAATCTTTAATAAATAATATATGTTTGAAGTTAAATTAAAAAAATAATCGCCTATAAATACTTTCTCATCTAAATGAATATTTAAAATAATATTCATCGGTTAAATAACATATAAGTTGAGGAAATATGATATTTGGAAATTGTTTAATAAAAGTTCGAGGAATTTAGGGAACCGCAAGGGCATCGAGTCCCTCGGGATATTTACATTAATAACAAAATAAATATGTACTTTATAATTCCCAAACATCTCCGAAATACTACTGGGATTTCATTAACTTATATATCTCATATATACAATGCTACTCCCTAACATTATTGTTAGGAAAATGTTATGTACTTGATGATAAGTTAAATAAAACACCTTAGTAGATTTAGTTTAGTGGTCTTTATAGCTTTCAACAGATGATCACTTCAACATCCGTTGAGAGAGTAGCTTATGTATCAATAAGTCTTGTATCACATTTCTACATTCTACAAAGCCTTAAAGATCTAGAAGTTGTAGGATATTCAATGTCATGTTGGCTGCTAGTGTGATATGCAAAATAGGTTGGCTAATTATAAATATTAAATGCCTTGTAATTTTGCATAAGTGAAATAGAGTTAACTGTTATGGAAGACTTTCAACGGAGGACTCTACAAGGCTTCGATGGATGACCCAAGTCACATTCAACGGATGGTCTAGTGAAGCTTCGACGGATGATCCAACACAGATTCAACGGATGATCCAATAAAGTTTCAACTGATGTTTTTGTTAGTGTTTGTGCCCTAGAGACAACACTATGATGTTTTAGTTTAAGACATTAGGATTATTAATGTTTATGTTCTATCGATTATTCTCTGTATAATTTATTAATTCTTAATTTACAGTAATATAAATGTTAGATTAATAAATGTCCTTGGAATATGATACTACCTCCGTCCCAACGGATTCTATATGTGCACTATTTGCACGCATTTCGAGAATTCTATAAAGTATAGTTTCATAATGTTTTTTGTAAATTTTTTTTTGTGAATTAAAAGTTTAAAAATGAAACTTTTATTCAGAAATTTTTTTTTAAAAAAATATTGTGGAACTATGTTTTAAATGAACATTGAAAAGCGTGCCAAAAAGTAATATATAGAATTCAATGGGACAGAGGGAGTATGCAATTCTATATCTCTAACTACGTGACTTAGAAATGAGATTATGAGGATAATATCAATATTCCTAAAGGTCCCTAGTCGAGAATTATTATTAAGGTACAATATTAATGCATTAAGACTGGTGTGTTTGTTGACTGATGATCACATCTCATTGATCATAGATATAGTGATACTAAAGTCAGAAATACAAGAAGATGTAAATGTACAAGGTGCTGGACAGACCCGATGTGAGATTTTACATGTCTGTTGTGTTATAAGTAATTCTCACAGTCATAATGATGTAATGGTCCTTAGACCTGACGTCATTATATTTCTATACGAGAATTAATATACATTGATTTCATTAAAAGTTATCCTTGACCGGGTAATGATAAAAGTGGAAATTGGGTATATTATGAATCGTATGAGAAATATGAATGATCTAGATGGGATTTAACCCTTCTATTTTAGGAGTGATATTATTTGCCTCTTGTGTGAGCTAGACTATGAAATGCGTGGCCACGCTCAAATGTTGATTTGATATGATAGTCTACTCATTGATCAAGGAAACCTGGATTAAATATTGATGAGGATGACACATTACATGCCTCTAGTATAATCTATAATATGTGGTTAAAGGGATTATATTACATTGTACATTATTCACGAAAGGTTTAATCGATCACCGATTCAATTATTATTACTTGGGTAGCAATGATGTATTACTAGATGCCGCTCATTGTTTATGATTTTCAATTAGATTTAAAATTTGTTGCCAATGTAATAATAACCTATAGGGACATACACAAAGAATGCTTGAAGGATTATTTAATTTAAATTGGATTTAAATTAAATTAAAGTAATTTGAATTATTTATAATATTAATTAAGTTTGACTTAATTAATTAGATAAATAATAATATTCAAATTTACCAATATTAATTATGAAATTTATTTGTTAAATAATTAAGTGAGACTTAATTATAATACAAATAGGAATTTCGAATTAATAATAACTCCTAATTACTTAGGAGTTATAATTCGTTTTTCTACTCTCTTTATAATATCTCTTGTGTGGTTGATTTTGCAAGCAAAAATACTTTTACTAAAACCCTAGCTACCAAGAGAGAAGATGGAGAGATCAATAAGAAACGAGTTTGTGCTAGTACACATCCAATCCTTGAGTTCAAGCATTCGTGTGGATACCGATAGAGCGTTGATCGCGAGAGCGGGATGTGTGGTGATTGTACAAGCTTTGGATCTACATTAGTCAACCAATTGGTAAAGATTTTTAAGGTAAACAATCTGATCTATGAATTAAATATATGTTTTTTGCATGGATCCTGCGGTGGGTTTCGAAAATTCTGGGTTTTTTTATGTTTTTAATTACTATTTCTGATGCTTTAATGTGATCGAAACCCAACAATGGCATCAGAGCTACTTGCAAAAAGTGTTTAATTCGTTTATGTGTTTACTGGTTTTATGATGATAACATGTATACAATATTTCATGACTGTTATGTATGCGATTTTGTATTTTTTATATGACTTATACATAATGATGTATGTGGTCGAATACGTATAATTGCAAGGGGGGCTTATACTACTTCATAACATTTACTAATGATTTCAGTAGATATGGATATTGAAGGGTTTTTAGCACATAAACGCAACGAAAACGTAAATTTAAATCTTAAAAAAAACCGAAACCCTCCGTAGGATCCATGCGAAAAATAATATTTAATTCGTAGTTCAGTATGTTTACCTTAAGTAGCTTTACATTAATGGAAAGATGGAGGTCTTTAATAGCGATCCAAGAACCACGAGCGGAGATCCTTAGCAGCTGCTCCTCAAGTGCGAAGCACTCCACCGGTATCCACCAAGAAAACGATGTAATGGAGAAGGAGGAGGTGGAGAGAATTAGGGTTTTGTAAAATTTTTAGGATGAGGCAAAAATAGGGTTTATAATAGTATATTCATAGGCAAAATTTTCAGTTGAAAATTTTTCCATAAAATATTATTATTATTAACCCTTTATTATTCTCATTAATAATTAAAACACCTTTTAATTATTAATCCTTTTTCTAAACACTTTAGAAATAATTCTCTCTCTTGATTTAATTTCCAAAAATTAAATTCTTAATTAATAATATTAAGAACCTTTTCTTAATTAATTTATAATCAATTAAATCTCATTTAATCAATTATTAAATTTGCCAAATAATTATTTATTTCATAAATAAATAATTATCAGCCATTATTAATTAATTCCTCCTCCATTAAATCATTCTCTTTTATGGTGTGACCCTGTAGGTTCAATATTAAGCCGGTAGTAGAAATAAATAATAATAAAACTATTTTATCATTATTTATATAAATTCTCTAATTCATTAAATATGATTAATTAATTAATCATGTTTATTCTACATCGTGAGGGATACTTCTCAGCATATCGCGACTATCCGGATAATACGAATTCACTTCTTAGAATACCAAGAACCTATTCAGTGAGTAGTTACCGTACAATTAATTCCTTCTACCCTGCAATGTCACGATTAAATAAAGGCATGGAACTTGTGTCAAGCCTATCTTATTTAATCACTTGCTTTCCAAATCATTATGCTTAGTTCTATTTAATGTAAATTAGAAACTCCTTTCTAATTTCATTCACTCTGGCCAGAGATTCCTGAACTAACATAAGTGGATTAGCATTGAACATTCTCTTCCTACACTGGAAGGGGTAGCCCCTTTATTGATCATACACTATCTTCGTGTACAAATTCCTATACCCAGAAGAGCCCTAATAATTGTCCCTGGAGACTAAGAACTAAACCAAAGCATAGTTCAGTGTACACAAGATGACTATGATGACCTCAAGTCTAAGGATACTTGTACAACTATCACTATGTGAACAACTGCTGACACGTGAGTGAACTCCATCAAGTGTTCAGCTGTGTAAGTAATGTTCAGTGAACTTATTCTAAAATAAGCACCTACATACTAGCTATAGTGTCACCACACAAATGTCTATGAGAACAGACATCCTTCATAATGAAGCAATCATATTATGTACCGATCTTTGCGGATTATTAATTACCAGTTAGTAATCATACGACCAGGAACTATTTAAGTTTGGAGTTATCATCTTTTAGGTCTCATTATTATGATCTCATCACAATCCATAAAAAGCTTTACTCTAAACTGTGGTATATCTTATTTAAACATTTAAATAGATAGAGCCCGCAATAAAAACAAAACAAGTCTTGTATTAATATCAATGAAATCAAAACAGATTACATAAAAGTTATTCCTAAATCCTCATACATGATTGGACTTAGGACATATCTCTTTCAATCTCCCACTTGTACTAAAGCCAATCACTATGGTATCTAATACCCATCTTATCTTTATGATGATCAAAGTGACTCTGAGAAAGTGGCTTTGTGAGTGGGTCTACTACGTTGTTATATGTGTCAACTCTCTCGACGTTGACATCTCCTCTATTTTCAACTTAGATTCACCACCAAAAACAAGAAAAATGTCCTGAGTCCTTCGCAAGTACTTAAGGATGTTTTTCACTGCTTTCAAGTGGTCTTCACCTGGATTGGACTGATATCTGCTCGTCATACTAATTGAATAAGCAACATCAGGCCTTGTACACAACATCGCGTACATGATAGATCCTATTACTGAAGCATAAGGAATCTTACTCATACGCTCTCTTTCCTCAGGTGTCTTAGGAGACATTTTTTTCGGAAAGGGACACTTCATGGCTCATCGGTATGAGACCTCTTTTGGAGTTTTCCATGCTAAACCTTTTAAGCACTTTCTGGATGTATGTACCTTGGGTAAGACCTATCATTCTTCTAGATCTATCTCTATAGATCTTCATACCGAGAATGTAGGATGCTTCTCCCAAGTCCTTCATGGTGAAGTTCTTTGATAGCCATACTTTGACTGATTATAGCATCGATATATCATTTCCTATAAGAAGTATGTCATTCACATATAATACAAGAAATGTTACCGCGCTCCCACTAACCTTCTTTTAGACACATGGTTCATCTATGTTTTTAATAAAACCAAGCTCTTTGATTGTCTCATTAAAACGGATGTTCCATCTACGAGAAGCTTGCCTTAAACCATATATGGTTCGCAGCAGCTTATACACTAGGTATTCATTTCCCTTGAGAAGAAAACCCTCTGGCTGTGTCATATACACTTCCTCCTCAAGTTCCCCTTTGAGGAAGGCCGTTTTCACGTCCATTTGCCAGATCTCATAGTCGTAGTAAGCAGCAATCGCAAGCAAAATCCGAATTGATTTTAAGAGGGCTACAGGCGAAAAAGTTTCATCAAAGTCAATCCCTTGCCTTTGTTTGAATCCTTTTGCCACGAGCCTGGCCTTATAGGTCACCACCTGGCCATCTGCTCCAATCTTTCTTTTGTATACCCACTTGCACCCAATAGGCTTAACACCTTCAGGCGCCTCAACCAGAGTCCATACTTGGTTAGTATACATAGATTCCATTTCGGATTTCATGGCACTATGCCATTTCTCTGAGTCAACACTACTCATAGCCTCATTATAGGTCACAGGGTCGTCATCATCAATGATTGACAACTCATTATCATTCTTAATGACAAGGCCATAATACCTCTCAGGTTGGCGAGACACTCTCCGTGTCCTACGAATGGGTTGTTCCATAGAAGGTTGTTCAGTATGAACAGGTGTTTCCACTTGATCCGAAGTAGTTTGTGCTTCTTGAACTTCATCAAGTTCAATTTTGCTCCCACTATTTCCTTCAAGGATAAACTCCTTTTCCAAGAAGGTAGCATGTCTGGAGACAAACACCCGATGATCGGCGTAAAAGTAATACCCCAAAGTCTCTTTAGGATATCCCACAAAATTATATTTTACGGATCGAGATTCCAGCTTATCTGGGTCAACTTTCTTGACATAAGCTGGACATCCCCAAATCTTAACGTGTTTAAGACTCGGTTTCCTTTCTTTCCATATCTTATATGGTGTTTGAGGAACAGATTTGGAAGGCACCTTATTCAGTAAATATGTTGAGGTTTCCAATGCATAACCCCATAGGAATACTGGAAGATTCGCATAGCTCATCATGGACCGAACCATGTCTAACAAAGTTCGGTTTCTCCTTTCAGATACCCCATTTAACTGTGGAGTAAATGGAGGAGTCCACTGGGAGACTATACCATTTTCTTTGAGATAATCTATAAACTCACCATTCAAGTATTCACCACCTCGATTTGATCGAAGAGTTATAATACTGTGTTTGGTTTGTTTCTCCACTTCATGTTTATATTCTTTGAACTTTTGAAAGGCTTCAGACTTGTGTTTCATCAAATACACATATCTGAATCTAGATCTATCATCTATGAAAGTAATGAAGTACGAAAATGCACCCATGGCTTGCGTAGACATTGGTCCACATACATCTGTGTGTACCAATCCTAGCAAATATTCAGCCCTCTCTCCATGTCCACTAAATGGAGATTTGGTCATTTTACCCAATAGACAAGACTCGCATGTAGGATATGATTCAAAATCAAAGGGGTCAAGTAACCCTTCCTTATGCAATGTCCGCAGTCTATTTTCACTAATATGACCTAGCCTACAGTGCCATAAATAGGTCAGATTTTCATCATCTCATTTTCTTTTATTAGTTTGTTCAATCTGAAGTAAATCATGCTCTACGTCACATACATACAGACCATTATTTAAAATTCCACGTCCAAAAAGAACATTATCTCTAAGGATAGAACATTCATTATTCTTAATAATAAATGAAAAACCATCCACATCCAACATAGGAATAGAAATAACATTCCTCCCAATAGAGGGAACGTAATAACAATTATTCAAAATAATAGTCTTGCCCGTAGGCATATGTAAACTAAATGATCCTACAGATATGGCCGCAACCCTTGCTCCATTGCCATACGTAGAATCACCTCATCTTTTTCAAGAGTCCTACTTCCCTTTAGTCCTTGCAACGAATTGCAAATATGAGAACCACAGGCAATATCTAATACTCAAGTAGAAATTTGACCTAGTGACATACACTACACCATAAAATGCCTACTGTAACACCAAAACAATGTTGTATTAGGGGGTAAATATGTTGCTCTTGCCCCACTTTTAAGCTAAGGTAACATTTTTTTAAAGATAGGTTTTTCCATGTTGCCTTAGGGGTCTAAGGTAACATCTTTGGTGCCTAAGACAACATCGTGTTTTAACTTGTTTTTATGTTGCCTTAGCTTGCTAATGCAACAAAAAGATAGATCAGTTGTAACTTATTTTTTTTTGTTACCTTAAAATTCCAAAATGTTTTTAAAAAAGTGGGACCCACATTGGGGCCCACAGTTATTACGTGGAATATGGGTCCCATTTTTTTGTTATTGTAACATTTTATAAAGCTAATATAACACTTTGCTAATAAAAAAAATAAAAATTTGTTATTGATATTTATGCAATCCCAAAAACAAATTCATTAACCCAATGATCCATCCAACAATACCATTTCATAAAACCGATGTACAAATTAAATATACTATATCTAATACATCCCAAACTTCTTAATCTACTAAATACAAACATTAAAAGTCTAATTTACAAGAATCGCAATTAACTTAATCTGGCAGCTATCTTTAGCAACACGGAAAAGAGAGAGCACATATATTAGATTCTTCAGTTGTGCTAACAAGTTTGGCTTCCATTTTACCCATTTCTGTAGAATCTTGTTGCTGCTCTGCCACGACACCATTCTGTACTAAAAGTCCACTAAAGAAATAAATCACAAAGGAACAAATGACAGACTTTATTCTTTGCTTCTGGTCAGTTAAATTTGATTCCTGGCCTGTTCATCAGTTTTTACAAATTTTAACTAATATACAGCCTGTTACATTTTACATGATAATTTGATCTTTAAAATATTTTGTCAGATTTTACAAATAATGATTTCTTTATAGTCCAAATGCAAACTCACTGTTATGAATCCTAGTCGCAAAGCCATGTAGTCAGCTCGGTTTATTGAACTCCAAAATTGGCGACTGAAACAAAGCTGCAAACTCGGAAAACATGACCTTGACCTCCAAAGCACTTGAGACATGTCATATAATAAAATTATCAAGGCAGTGAATTATGGAGTGGAAAGCAGGTTATCAGAAAGATAAGGTTTCGAAACAAATGTTTCACACAGAATTCAAGTTCATTCTTAATACATTTACATAGATGTGTGCTTACCAGCCAAACCAAAACCTTGTGCTTGCTCCAAGAATGGGATGTGTCGTTGGACACGAATGTATTCATTCTTCTCATTATTTCATTGCTTGAAGTAACTTCTAGCGAATAAATTAAGAAATATATGAGAATGTTAAAACGTAGGCTTATGATTAAAAAAAGAGTGAAGAATAATTGAATAATACTTTTTATATGGCCAGATCATAATGTAATATTCAACATATAACCAGATCACCTTCTGATCCTTGAACATATAATTCAGGGGAGTTTTGAGGACTAAAAAGAATTATAATAACTTAAATTCCAAGAACATCAGTGTTTTTACACTGGAATGCATTAAATTAAAGTGTATCAAACTAGTACTCTTCAGTTACAGTGTTTCATTTCTAGGGCTGGTCAGGGTCTGATCTACTGGGAAGATAATCAAGACCTACAACCAACATGAATATACATACTACTACAAACTATCAAAGCATGTAGTAGTCTGCACGAGTCGGAAGAGGGTAACTGTTTCTATGATTAACAAGGATCAATATATCAAAAACCAACTTGTAAAATTATATTTAAGTACAACTAGCACCTAAAGATAAATAAAATATTTACGAGACTGTCATTTTTATTGTCTATAAGGCTATAACGCGATGTATCTCGTAAATAAAATATTTACGAGACTTTGAACCATTTGATCATTTCAAGTACATCACATATTTAGTTTTTACTTGGCAGTATATGTTGTCTGGTAGTTCCTTGACTTCCATACATCAGCCTTTTCTTGAATAATCTTTTTGCAAAGCTGAAATCCCACTTCAATGACGAACTCATTTTATTTTTGCATGTTCACTTTATGTAGCGAATGCATTGTATTTGTGTACACACCACCGCCAATGAAACATACTTGAATTAAAGTTACATTGTGAATCCATTATTAAGCTAAGAGCATGAGAATAATTAATAACAAAGAACGATATTTGAGAGGGAATGCAGAGTCCAATCTTTGACTTTTAAAATTGTGAAGGACAAGGCAAGATATATGAATGCAGATTCATCCCAGGCACTGTGATCCATATTGTTTGTTTGAATGCATTAACAGCACCAGAAGTTCATTACTAATTTACTATAGTATTCACCCATAAAATTGTTAAAATACATCTTATTTCCAATCAAGTTTGATAATCTATAGGCAATAAGTAACTAACCAAGCATAAACATCTGGTGAAACAGTGCCACCAAGAAAAATAAAAATAAAAGAGATTACAAAACAATATCTTAACAGTTATTCAGTTCAATCCAGTCAAATTCATAAACTGAAACTAAAGCTCTTTTTCTTTTCATCAGGATGAAAATTTATAGATTAATCGCTTAGAGATGTGTGATATTGTCTCAAGAAGTAAAAGATACCGTAAACTATAAAGTCACAATCACAAATATAAAAGTACCAAGGATTACTAGGATCCATTAGTTGTACCAAGGAAATCATATGGTGGATAAATGAAAGAACTATAACTTAACTTCAGGAATATTCATGAGTCAAATAAAGTGAGACAAACAAACCTTTAATCACAATTAGCATGTGTGTGCGCAACATAAAGTAACATATACATACATAGTTAGCAGGTGTCATCAAAGAGAACCATTTCATTTAAGGCAGATATATTACCAACAGCTTATTAATTTAAAGCATCGAGTATGTTGTAGAGCTGGGACACTCAAACGACAACATAATCAACGAATCAGCCTGATACAGAGAGAATGGCTTAATGTACAAACACAGAAGTATGCATTAGTGTATAACTACCCATGGATTAAAAATTAGAGAAGCTACTGACTTGACTATGTTGAGAAACATGCTCCTGCTCATAGAAACCACCTTAAATTGACATTAAATAAATCAAATATCCCCAAAATATCTCGCTCATAGAAACCACATTACAATGCTCAGAGAAAACAAATGAGAAAAATACCTGAAATTAGGTCTCTTGAACTTTCGCAACTAACATTAAAGCAGAATTTGAGTACGGAAATAAAAGCTCAAGACACCGTAATTAGTTAAAGTCGAGAGAAATTTATGTGAAGAACCAAATCAATTCAACTAAATCAAAGAACCCATTAAGTCCAAGAAATTAATCGATTAAACAATCGATTGAACTATTAAACAAAATCCTCAAACCAAATCATTTGACAAGTATCAAACCCAAATTTGAAGAAATAAGAGAGAGAGAGGGAGAGAGAGGAGGAGAGAGAGAGAGAGAGAGAGACGAAGACGATACCTACGAGTGGGGAGGGAAAGCGAGATTGACAAAAAGTAAGAAAGGGTATTACCCCCAAATCCATTGAACAATCTTCAAAATCATAAAAGACCCTGATTTGAAGAAGCCCCAATTCGAAGAAGCAGTTGAGAATCCCTCAAATTAGAAGAAACTGAAGGAGCCCTAATTATAAGAGAGAGGGGGAGAAATAGATTTTAGTTTTCTTGTGAAAGTGAATTTTAATACCTTATTTTTTTAATTTTTTGGACGGGCGGTCATTTTTACCGCTCTAACATTTCATGGTTTTACGTGCCACTCCTGTACAATATATACTTTATTTTAAATTTGTTGAAGTATATTTATTTGTATTTTTTAAAAACATGGCCTTTTTCAATCTAATGAAAAATGCTTTCAAAATTAAAAATAACAATTCATTTATTTGATAGACTCTGACTTCTTATAAAAATATCAACACATACAAATTATTTTTATCAATATAGATAGTTTTAAAAAGTCAAATAATTATTTAAAATTTAATTTTATCTAAAAATATAGTAAACTAAATTTTAAGGAGTCTAAGGCAACATAACGCATGTATTTTTTAACATGGAACACTTTCTGTCTAGAGCAACACTATATTTGTGTCTAAGGTAACATAAAAATACAGTGTTGTAGTAGGTCAAAATTAGTGTAGCTAATGTAACATAATTTAGCAACATCCATGATTAAGATGTTGTAATAGGCATTTTATGGTGTAGTGATGTTAACTTCGATCATGAACATGCCTGAATCAGAAGCGGTAGTCTTACTACCCTTCTTCTTCTTCAATTCTGCAAGGTAAACCTTGCAACAGTTCCTCTTCCAGTGCCCCAACTTATTACATTGAAAACAAACAGCTAAATTAGGACCAGTCAACTTGTGAGCATCTAGTATGCTCCGGAGTGATAGTGCAGAAGACATGACGAATATAGTAAATCTGTAAATGATAAATACATAACAACACTTAGAAAATATACAATTTCATTTCAAAACACTCTATGAATCAGGTCTTTATTCATAAGTGTCTCCCACTAGTTTATCTAATTTATTCAACCCCCTAAGTGAAAATTAAGCATTCATAATGCTAGTGGGAATAGGGATCCTAAATTCCATCACACAACCTCGGCTGTGGCACGAAACGTCATGTGATGTTCAATAGGCAGACAACTTTTGTCAATTACATCTTATGTTATTCCCTAATATAAGTTTAGCCTCTTGAATAATTGTGTCACGGCTGTGGCACGACAAACTCAATATTCTAAGTCAAGTCTAACCCAATATTTCATACAATTGAATCAGTCTCCAACGGCCACGGCTGTAGCACGTACCGACCTTTAGATTCTAATTCAATGTACACATCTCTATGTAATAGACAAGTATTTCTTATTTCAAAATCAAAGCCCTCGATTGTAGCACGAAACGACAATGATTTAAAAATAAGAACCACTTTCTACCATGTTGGAAGGCTATGACCGACACAAGCCCGTTGTGTCATTGGCCAATTACTACTTGATATTATTTAATTTTAGAGGGATTATATTATGTTACAATCATAATCATATTATAAAGAGATTCTTCCTTTTAAATTAAATATTTCAAATCAATAATCGATAATCAGATGATTCCCAGATCGGGTAGAGCATTGTCAAGAGGCGTCACTTAATAACCCTTTCTTACAGATAGAAATCTGTTGTTGACAGAATCATCCTTTCTCTCAATATTGAAAATTCATATTCAATTACGTGTTTCATAAACACAAGAACCTCATGATCGTATTCATAATATTTATTGTTAAGGCAAGAAACGATTCCTATTCTAGATTTTCTAGAGCACGCCTTATATTGATTTAAGTTCACCTAAATCTATCATCGCATGGTAAATATAGGCATATATCTCATATATAAAATTAAATAAACAAGTAAATGTAAAGTGCAATAAAGTAAATGTGTTTCGTTATAGCCCCATCCTATGTGATCTTTATCAAATGTCTATGAGAACAGACATCCTTCATAATGAAGCAAGCATAGTATGTACCGATCTTTGCGGATTATTAATTACCAGTTAGTAATCCTACGACCAGGAACTATTTAAGTTTAGAGTTATCATCTTTTAGGTCTCATTATTATGATCTCATCACAATCCATAAAAAGCTTTACTATAAACTGTGGTATATCTTATTTAAACATTTAAATAGATAGAGCCCGCAATAAAAACAAAACAAGTCTTATATTAATATCAATGAAATCAAAACAGATTACATAAAAGTTATTCCTAAATCCTCATACATGATTGGACTTAGGACATATCTCTTTCAGATATGTGGTTCTTATGAAGAACAAATCCGATTCTTTTGAAATGTTTAAAGAATATAAGGACAAAGTAGAAAAGAAAATAAGGGAAAAGTATAAAAGTTTTACGATCAGATCGTGGAGGAGAATACATAAACCTCAATTTCAAGAGTTTCTTGAAGGAGTGTGATAGTGTATTATAAATTACTCCTTCTGGAACACCTCAATGGAATAGAGATTCTGAGAGGAGAAATCATACCTTGTTGGACATAGTGCGATCGATGATGAGTCAAATGGATCTTCCATTCAGTTTCTAGAAATGACTGCATATACACTGAACCAAGTTCTGACTAAAGTGGTTCAAAATACTCCGTATGAGATATAGAGTGATAAATGTCAAAGCATGTCATTTATGAAAATTTGGGGACGTGAAGCGTTTGTAAAACGTTTAACCTCTGACAAGCTTGGACCAAAATTAGATAGATTCTATTTTATGGGATACCCAAGTGAGACTAGGGTATAGTTTTATATTCCTTCCGGGAACAAAGTGTTTGTTGCTCGGGCCACTGTATTTCTTGAGGGAGAACTACTTTCTAAGAAAATCAGTGGGAGGATAATACATCTCGATGAAGATCGAGAACCACATGATAACATTGAACCAGAGTTGGGATAAGATCAGGATGTACATCAAAATGTTGAAAGTAATATCGTCCAAGAAACACAGGTTATTCGTAGATCTAGTAGGATTCACCATGAGCCCGGGAAAAATTATGAATTTCTTTTGACTCAAGATGGTGATTAGATGCTTACGGATAATGATAAGTCTCTCACCTACCAAGATGCTATGAATAGTTCAGACTCCATGAGATGGCTAGAGGCCATGCAATCCGAGATGGAATCCATGTATCAAAATAAAGTACTGACTTTATTTGATCCACTCGAAGTGATAAAACCTATAGGGTGCAAGTGGGTTTTCAAGAAGAAAACTAACATGGATGGTAAAGTACAGACTTATAAGACGCGACTAGTGGAAAAAAGTTTCAAACAAATTCATGGTATAGATTATGATGAGAATTTTTCATCGGTTACTATGGTCAAGTCCATCAAGATTTTGTTAGCAATAGTTGCTTACTTTGACTATGAGATTTGGCAAATGGATGTCAAAAATACTTTCTTATATGGGAGCCTTGAACATGATGTATATATGATACAACCTGTGGGTTTTGTCGATCCAAAGTTTGCTAAGATAGTTTGTAAGTTGCTTTTATCTATTTATAGATTGAAGCAAGCCTCAAGGAGAATGAATATTCATTTTGATGAAATGGTCAAAGAGTTTGGTTTTATTCAAAATGAAGATGAACCATGTTTTTACACAAGAAGGTTAGTGGGAGCCATGTGGCATTCCTAGTATTATATGTAGATGACATATAACAAATAAGGAATGACATACCTTCTCTACAGGCTGTTAAGACTTGGTTGAGAAATAGTTTCTCGATGAAAGACTTAGGCAATGCTACCTATATATTAGGGATCAAGATCTATAGAAATAGATTGAAGAGATTAATCGACCTAGTCGGAGTACATACATTGATAAAATATGGCATCATCTTAGGATGCAGGAGACAAAGAAAGGATATATTTTGATGTCTCATGAGATAGTGATCTCATAAGATAATTGCCCCTATACCATTAGATGATAAGGGCCATTTGAGAAAGTTTCAGATGCATCAACAAATGGATCTATAAGGTGTACGATGATATGTATTTATCTTGATATTTCATATACTTTGAGCATGACGATCAGATACCATTCTAATCCAGGTGAGGGTCACTTGATAGTTTTCAAGAATATTCTTAAGTACTTAAAGAGGACTAAAGATTTATTTTTGGTGTATGAAGAAGATAGGGAACTGGTTGTAAAGGGTTATATTGATACTAGTTTCTGAACCTAATTTTTGGACAGACAAGGATGATTACGAGTTTATGTCTGTTTTTTATTTTTTCTAAATATAATTGATGTTAGCTTGAATAGTTCACAGCAAGAACATTGATAATTCTATGGAAGCCGAATATATTGATATTTTTTTGAAACAGCCATGGAGACTGTTTTGGCATGTCCTTAGGCAATATCTTGTTATTAATGAGATTAATGATTAAGGAGATATAAATGTAAAGTTCATAATAATGATAGTGTTGCAGACCCACTGACTAAGGCTTTGTCGTAACAGATGTACTATGGTCATACTAGTTCCATGAGTATTAGATACATAGGTGATTGGCTCTAGTGCAAGTGGGAGATTGTTAGTGTTTCTGCCCTAAAGACAACACTATGATTGTTAGTTTATTAATGTTTATGTTGTATAGATTATTCTCCTTATAATTTATTAATTTTTAATTTACTGCGATATAAATGTTAGATTAATAAATGTCCTTGGAATATGATATGCAATTCTACATCTCTAAGTACGTGACTTAGAAATGAGATTATGAGAATAATATTAATATTCCTAAAGGTCCCTAGTCGAGTATTATTATTAAGGTACAATAATAATGCATTAAGACTGGTGTGTTTGTTGACTGATGATCACATCTCATTGATCATAGGTATAGTGATACTAAAGTAATTCTACAGGCAGATGTAAATGTACATGGTGTTGGACAGACCCAATGTGAGATTCTACATGTCTGTTGTGTCATAAGTAATTCTCACAGTGATAATGATATAATGGTCCTTAGACCTGAAGTCATTATATTTCTGTACGAGAATTAATATACATTGATTCCATTAAAAGTTATCCTTGACCGGGTAATGATAAAAATGGACATTGGGTATGTTATGAATCGTATGAGAAATATGAATGATCCAGATGGGATTTAACCCTCCTATTTTAGGAGTGATATTATTGACCTCTTGTGTGAGCTAGACTATAAAATGCGTTGTCACGTTCAAATGTTGATTTGATATGATAGTCTATTCATTGATCAAGGAAACCTGGATTAAACATTGATGAGAATGACACATTACATGCCTTTAGTTTAATCTATAATACGTGGTTAAAGGGATTATATTACATTGTACATTATTCACGAAAGGTTTAATCAGTCACCGATTCAATTATTATTAATTGGGTAGCAATGATGTATTAAAAGATGTCGCTCATTGTTTACGATTTAAAATAGATTTAAAATTCGTTGCCAATGTAATAATAACCTATAGGATCACACACAAAGAATGCTTGAATGATTCTTTAATTTAAATTGGAATTAAATTAAATTATAGTAATTTGAATTATTTATAATATTAATTAAGTTTGACTTAATTAATTAGATAAATAATGATATTCAAATTTACTAATATTAATTATGAAATTTATTTGTTAAATAATTAACTGAGACTTAATTATAATAAAAATAGGAATTTTGAATTAATAATAACTCCTAATTAGTTAAGAGTTATAATTCGTTTTTCTACTCTCTATATAATATCTCTTGTGCGGCTGATTTTGCAAGCAAAACTACTTTTACTAAAACTCTAGCCACCAAGAGAGAAGATGGAGAGAGTAAGAAGAAACAAGTTTGTGCTAGTACACATCCAATCCTTGAGTTCAAGCATTCGTGTGGATACCGATAGAGCGTACAAGCTTTGGATCTCCATTAGTCAACCAATTGGTAAAACTTTTTAAGGTAAACAATCTGATCTACGAATTAAATATATATTTTTCGCATGGATCCTGCGGTGGGTTTCGAAAATTCTGGTTTTTTTATGTTTTTAATTACTGTTTCCATTGCGTTTATGTGATTGAAACCCAACAGTTTTAATTCAAATTGCAGTTGATAGTGACTTGACAGTCACATGGGTTGATTTGATACAAATGGAATGTGGAAGCCTATTTATAGGTTTTAGGGAACAAAGAAGCATTTCCATTTCCAGGCTAACTTGAAGATATTCAAAGATGCTGGATATAGAAATGAAGAAGCATGTAATTAGACTAAGAAACATTTTTTCCTACTTGTTTGTCTTTTTATCATGAAACTTGGTGATAGATAAACCAAGGGTAGCAAGTAGAACATAATCAATCAAGTAAGAAAGCAATTTACCAGAGAAATAGATAAAGCTTTATCTGTAAAGAATTTCTCTGTTCTTTATAAGTTCTACTTGTAAGCAGCTGTGTGCAAATCTTGCATCACAGAGTTCTCGATTTTATATATATCTCTGGTGGAAAAGTTCAATCCACCAGAAAGTTTTTAAATACTTGTGTTTAACTACTTTGTGTTTGATTTCTTCAATATTTTCATTCTGCACCTTAGCTAAATCAAACACAGTTATATATTTAAGATAAAACAGTTGTTAAAATCAACAAGAAACTATAATTACATTCAACCCCTCTTCTGTAATTCTTTGTTAGATTGTTTGGGAATAATAATTGGTATCAGAGCAAGTCATTGAATAACAAAGTGTTTAAAAATCACAACAACTAACAAGATGAGCAGAAAAGATGTTGGAGTAAAAATTACATTTCTGGACAAAGACAACTATCACCACTGGAAGGTGAAAATGCACCTGCATCTCCTCTCTCAAGATGAAGAATATGTGGACTATATTGAGAAAGGTCCTCATGTCTCTATGAGAGCTGCTTCAAGAAATGAGCCATTTATCCCAAAGCCTAGAGCAGAATGGTCTGATCCAGATATTGAGCAAGTTTATAAGGATAAG
Source organism: Apium graveolens (assembly GCF_009905375.1). NCBI lineage: Eukaryota > Viridiplantae > Streptophyta > Magnoliopsida > Apiales > Apiaceae > Apium > Apium graveolens. Next base: position 49,860,071 of record NC_133656.1, read on the forward strand.
AAGGCCATGAACATTTTGTTTAATGGTGTTGATGGTGACACGTTTGAAAACATCATCAATTTTAAAACTCTAAGGATGTCTGAGATACATTTCAAGTTATATGTGATGGAACTGAGCAAGTAAGGGAAAATAAAATGCAACTCTTTATTCAGCAATATGAGCATTTTCATAGTGAAGAAAGTAAGTCACTCACTGACATTTTTAATAGGTTTCAAAAACTGCTAAATGCTCTAAAGCTGTATCGAAGAGTCTATTAAAAAAAGGACTCAAACCTCAAGTTCCTTATATCTCTACCAAAGAAATGGAAGTATATGACAGTCTCACTAAGAAACTCTCAAGATTACAAGGAATTTACCTTGGGCAGAATGTATGGGATTCTAAAGACCTATGAGCTTGAAAAAGAGAAAGATGAGAAGCTGGAGAAAGGAAGGAAGTGTTAGATTTTTAAATGCAGCGGGGCGTGGCAAAACACTTTTACACACACAAAATCCAAATAAAAGCATATAAATCGTGAATAAAAATTTGAGGGATCGAATCTAACCTTTAAAAATAATTCGGAGACAACGATCAGAGATCCTTAGCAGTTGCTCCTCAAGTGTGAAGCACTCCACCGGTATCCACAAAGAAAACGACTTTTAGGAGGAGGAGGAGAGAATTTGGTTTTCTGAAACTTTTGGGTTTCTGGGGGTTGAAATAAAATAGGGTCTATAATAGTGTATTTATAGGCAAAATTTTCAGCTGAAATTTTCCCATAAATATTATTATTATTATCCCATTTATTATTCTCATTAATAATTAAAACACCTTTTAATCATTAATCCTTTTTCTAAACACTTTAGAAATAATTCTCTCTCTTGATTTAATTTCCAAAAATTAAATCCTTAATTAATAATATTAAGAACTTTTCTTAATTAATTTATAATCAATTAAATCTCATTTAATCAATTATTAAATTTGCCAATTAATTATTTATTTCACAAATAAATAATTATTAGCCATTATTAATTAATTCCTCCACCATAAAATCATTCTCTTTTTATGGCGTGACCCTATAGGTTCAATATTAAGCCGGTAGTAGAAATAAATAATAATAAAACTATTTTATTATTATTTATATAAATTCTCTAATTTATTAAATATGATTAATTAATTAATCACATTTATTCTACATCGTGAGTGATGCTTCTCAACATATCGCGACTATCCGGATAATATGAATTCACTGCTTAGAATACCAAGAACCTGTCAGTGAATAGTTACCGTACAATAAACTCCTTCTACCCTACAATGTCCCGATTAAATACAAGGCATGGATCTCGTGTCAAGCCTATCTAATTCAATCACTTTGCTTAACATTTACTATGCGTAGTTCTATGCAAATTAGAAACTCCTTTCTAATTTCATTTACTCTGGCCAGAGATTCCTGAACTAGCATAAGTGGATCAGCCTTGAACATTCGCTTCCTTCACTGGAAGGGGTAGATCCTTTATTGATCATACACTATCTTCGTGTACAAATTCCTATACCCAGAAGAGCCCTAATAATTGTCCCTGGAGACTAAGAACTAAACCAAAGCATAGTTCAGTGTACACAAGATGACTATGATGACCTCAAGTCTAAGGATACTTGTACAACTATCACTTAGCGAACAACTGCTGACACGTGAGTGAACTCCATCAGTTGTTCAGCTAGGCGAGTCATGTTCAGTGAACTTATTCTATAATAAGCACCTACGTACTAGCTATAGTGTCACCACACAAATGTTTATGAGAACAGACATCCTTCATAATGAAGCAAGCATAGTATGTACCGATCTTTGCGGATTATTAATTACCAGTTAGTAATCCTATGACCAGGAACTATTTAAGTTTAGAGTTATCATCGTTTTAGGTCTCACTATTATGATCTCATCATAATCCATAAAAAGCTTTACTCTAAACTATGGTATATCTTATTTAAACACTTAAATAGATAAAGCCCGTAATAAAAACAAAACAAGTCTTTATTAATATCAATGAAATCAAAACAGATTACATAAAAGTTATTCCTAAATCCTAATACATGATTGAACTTAGGACATATTCCTTTCAATCTCCCACTTGTACTAAAGCCAATCACTCTGGTATCTAATACCCATCTCATCTTTATGACGATCAAAGTGACTTTCAAAAAGTAGCTTTGTGAGTGGGTCTGCTATGTTGTTATGTGTGTCAACTCTAATTCAATACAATACAAGAAATGTTATCGCGCTCCCACTAATCCTTTTGTAGACGCATGGTTCATCCACGTTTTTGATAAAATCAAACTCTTTGATTATCTCATCAAAACGAATGTTCCATCTTTCGAGAAGCTTGCTTTAAACCACATTAATCGCAAGCAAAATCCGAACTGATTTTAACAGGGCTACATGTAAAAGGTTTTATCAAAGTCAATCCATTGCCTTTGTTTGAATCCTTTTCCCAAAAGCCTGGCCTTTTAGGTCTCAACCTGGCCATCTGCTATAATCTATCTTTTGTATACCGTATACATAGATTCCATTCTGGATTTCATGGCACTATGCCATTTCTCTGAGTCAACACTACTCATAGCCTCATTATAGGTCACAGGGTCGTCATCATCAAATGATTGACAACTCATTGTCATTCTCAATGACAAGGCCATAATACCTCTCAGGTTGGGGAGACACTCTCCCTGATCTATGAATGGGCTGTTCCACAAAAGGTTGTTCAGTCAGAACAGGTGTTTCCACTCGATCTGTAGTAGTTTGTGCTTTTTGAACTTCATTAAGTTCAATTTTGCTCCCACTGTTTCCTTCAAGGATAAACTCCTTTTCCAAGAAGGTAGCATGTCTGGAGACAAACACCCGATGATCGGTGCAAAAGTAATACCCTAAAGTCTCTTTAGGATATCCCACAAAACTACATTTTACGGATCGATATTCCAGCTTATCTGGGTCAACTTTCTTGACATAAGCTAGACATCCCCAAATCTTAACGTGTTTAAGACTCGGTTTCCTTACTTTCCATATCTCATATAAAGTTTGAGGAACAGATTTGGAAGGCACCATATTCAGTAAATATGCCGAGGTTTCCAATGCATAACCCCATAGGAATACTGGAAGATTTGCATAGCTCATCATGGACCGAACTATGTCTAACAAAGTTCGATTTCTCCTTTCAGATACCAATCTGGAGGAGTCCACTGGGAGACTATACCATTTACTTTGAGATAATCTAGAAACACTCCATCAAAGTATTCACCACCTCGATCTGATCGAAGAGTTATACTACTATGTTTGGTTGTTTCTCCACTTCATACTTATATTCTTTGAGCTTTTCAAAGGCCTCAGACTTGTGTTTCATCAAACACATATCCGAATCCAGATCTATCATCTATGAAAGTAATGAAGTATGAAAATCCACCCATGGCTTGCTTAGACATTGGTCCACATACATCTGTGTGTACCATTCCTAGCAAATTTGCAGTCCTCTCTCCGTGTCCACTAAATGGAGACTGCAGTGCCACTATAAAGTGAGATTTTCATCATCCCTTTTCTTTTATTAGTTTGTTCAATCTGAAGTAAATTATGTCACATATATTCAGACCATTATTTAAAGTACCACGTCCATAAAGAATATTATCTCTAAGAATAGAACATTCATTATTCTCAATAATAAATGAAAATCCAGCCAAGTCTAACTTGGGAATAATATTCCTCACAATCGAGGAAACAAAATAACAATTATTTAAAACAATGGTCTTGCCCGTAGGCATATGTAAATGAAATGATTCTACATCTACAGCAGCAACTCTTGCTCCATTTCCCATCAGTAGAATCACCTCCTCTTCCTCAAGAGTCCTACTTCTCCTTGGTCCCTGCAACAAATTGCAGATATGAGAACCACAGGCGGTATCTAATACCCAAGTAGAAATGACATATTCATTTTTATCATGAACATACCTGAATCAGAAGCGGTAGTCTCACTACCCTTCTTCTTCAATTCTGCAAGGTAAACCTTGCAGTTCCTCTTCCAGTGCCCCACCTTATTACAGTGAAAGCAAACAACTTTGCTCTTGGGGTCTTCAGCCTTTGGTGGAACCGGCATTTTCTCACCTACTTTCTTCTTCTTGGAAGAGTTCCTCTTCCTTTTCCTAGGATTGGAACCTTCACCAATTAGAAGAACAGAACTCTTCTTAGGGGGAAAATTCGATTCCGCAGTCGTCAACATGTTGTGGAGTTCAGGCAGGCTGACATCCAACTTATTCATGTGAAAGTTCACAACAAACTGCGAGAATGAACTCGGAAGCGATTGCAAGACCAAGTCTTGGCTCAGCTCCCCATCCATGGCAAAACCAAGTTGTCCAAGACGTTCAATCAAATTGATCATCTTAAGTACATGGTCATTCACAGATGATCCCTCAGACATCCTACAACCGAACAACTCCTTCGATATCTCATATCGAGCTGTCCTCCCCGCCACATCATACAACTCTTGTAGATGCATTAGGATAGTGTGAGCATCCATATGCTCATGTTGCTTCTGTAGCTCAATGTTCATGGAAGCTAGCATGATGCATTGAGCAACATTCGCATCATCTATCCACTTACGATACATAACGTGTTCATCATTATGTGCATCACTAGCAGGTTCAGTAGGCTTAGGTGAGTCAATCACGTATTCCAGCTTCTCAATCCTGAGAACAATTCTCAAGTTTCGAAGCCAGTCAGCATAATTAGGACCAGTCAATTTGTGAGCATCTAGTATGCTCCTGAGTGATAGTGTAGAAGACATAATGTACAAAGTAAATCTGTAAATGATAAACACATAACAACACTTAGCAAATATTCGATTTCATTTCAAAACACTATATGAATCGGGTCTTTATTCATAAGTGGCTCCCACTAGTTTTCCTAATTTATTCAACCCCCTACGTGAAAAATTAAGCATCATAATGCTAGTGGGAATAGGGATCCTACATTCCATTACAGAACCCCGGCTGTAGCACGAACCGCCATGCAATGTTCAATAGGCAGACAACTCTTGTCAATTACATCTCATGTTATTCCCTAATCAAACTTTAGCCTCTTGAATAATTGAGTCTCGGTTGTAGCATGATAAACTCAATATTCTAAGTCAAGTCTAACCCAACATTCCGTACAGTTGAATCAGTCCCCAAAGGCCCACGGCTGTAGCACGTACCGACCTTTAGATTCTTATTCAATGTACACATCTCTATGTAATAGACAAGTATTTCTTATTTCGAAATCAAAGCCCTCGGCTGTAGCACGAACCGACAATGATTCAAAAATAAGAACTACTTTTCTACCATGTTGGAAGGCTATGACCGACACAAGCCCGTTGTATCATTGGCCAATTACTACTTGATATTATTTAATTTTAGAGTGATTATATTACGTTACAATCATAATCATATTATAAAGAGATTCTTCCTTTTAAATTAAATATTTCAAATCAATAATCAATAATTAGACGATTCCCAGATCGGGTGGAGCATTGTCAAGAGGCGTCTCTTAATAACCCTTTCTTACAGATAGAAATTTATTGTTGACAGAATCATCCTTTCTCTCATATCGAAAATTCATATTCAATTACGTGTTTCACAAACACAAAAATCTCATGATTGTATTCATAATATTATTCTTAAGGTTATGAAACAATTTCACCATACTTGGTTGTCTAACAAACGCCTTATGTTCATTTAAGTTCACCTAAATCTATCATCGCATGATAAACTAAGCATATATCACATATATCAACATGAATCAACATCAAGGTAGGCATGTTATATCATCTAGCACATTGTTCTAAGCAATATACATCTCTATGTATCACAAGAAGCATTTAAAAGCAATTAAAAACAGTCAAAAACAGCTTTAAAACACTTCATGGAAATATAAACAGTTAAAAACTTTCATATAAACTAAAATTGATCACTCCATTAGATCCGTCTCGGAAAAACGAATCCAACGGTATATTGCACGCCCAAAACGGAGTTACGAAACTCCCAGAAAATCAATTTTAAAATCAACAAACAGGCTGTAACGCATTACAGCCTGTAACGCATTACAGCCTGTAACGCATTCCCGTGATGCGTTACACTCCTTTTCATCCAATAAAGTGTGTAACGCATTCTACAAATGCGCAATAGCCATCCCCGCGCGCGTGCGCCACACGCGCCTGTTCCTGGCGCCGCCTTGCCTGTCTCCCTCGGTTTGCGTGCTGTCAGACTGTCTCCTCCGTGCCATCAACAGAAAAACCAGCACAGCAGATGTATATACAAACATATATACATACAATTCAAATATATATATATATATATAAAAGATTTATTTAATTACGAATTTAATTGATACAACTTCAAAAATTTATAATAAAAAATCTATACATCCTAAAATTATGAAAAAAATACCCAGACGATCTACAACACTTGTAGAACCCAGATCAACACTCAAAATTATTCTGAGAAATGATTTCTCATCAGACAAAATTAAACCATAATATAACTTGTAAAAATCATAATTAATTCATACAAGCACATAAAATTCTGAAATTTTTACCATAGATCTATATGCATACAACCTATGCTCTGATACCATTGTTAGATTTTGAAACGCAGCGGGGCGTGGTAAAACACTTTTACACACACAAAATCCAAATAAAAGCATATAAATCGTGAATAAAAATTTGAGGGATCGAATCTAACCTTTAAAAATAATTCGGAGACAACGATCAGAGATCCTTAGCAGTTGCTCCTCAAGTGTGAAGCACTCCACCGGTATCCACCAAGAAAACGACTTTTAGGAGGAGGAGGAGGTAGAGAGAATTTGGTTTTCTGAAACTTTTGGGTTTCTGGGGGTTGAAATAAAATAGGGTCTATAATAGGGTATTTATAGGCAAAATTTTCAGCTGAAATTTTCCCATAAATATTATTATTATTATCCCATTTATTATTCTCATTAATAATTAAAACACCTTTTAATCATTAATCCTTTTTCTAAACACTTTAGAAATAATTCTCTCTCTTGATTTAATTTCTGAAAATTAAATCCTTAATTAATAATATTAAGAACTTTTCTTAATTAATTTATAATCAATGAAATCTCATTTAATCAAATATTAAATTTACCAATTAATTATTTATTTCACAAATAAATAATTATTAGCCATTATTAATTAATTCCTCCACCATAAAATCATTCTCTTTTTATGGTGTGACCCTGTAGGTTCAATATTAAGCCGGTAGTAGAAATAAATAATAATAAAACTATTTTATCATTATTTATATAAATTCTCTAATTTATTAAATATGATTAATTAATTAATCACATTTATTCTACATCGTGAGTGATGCTTCTCAACATATCGCGACTATCCGGATAATATGAATTCACTGCTTAGAATACCAAGAACCTGTCAGTGAATAGTTACCGTACAATAAACTCCTTCTACCCTACAATGTCCCGATTAAATACAAGGCATGGATCTCGTGTCAAGCCTATCTAATTCAATCACTTTGCTTACCATTTACTATGCGTAGTTCTATGCAAATTAGAAACTCCTTTCTAATTTCATTTACTCTGGCCAGAGATTCCTGAACTAGCATAAGTGGATCAGCCTTGAACATTCGCTTCCTTCACTGGAAGGGGTAGATCCTTTATTGATCATACACTATCTTCGTTTACAAATTCCTATACCCAGAAGAGCCCTAATAATTTTCCCTGGAGACTAAGAACTAAACCAAAGCATAGTTCAGTGTACACAAGATGACTATGATGACCTCAAGTCTAAGGATACTTGTACAACTATCACTTAGCGAACAACTGCTGACACGTGAGTGAACTCCATCAGTTGTTCAGCTAGGCGAGTCATGTTCAGTGAACTTATTCTATAATAAGCACCTACATACTAGCTATAGTGTCACCACACAAATGTCTATGAGAACAGACATCCTTCATAATGAAGCAAGCATAGTATGTACCGATCTTTGCGGATTATTAATTACTAGTTAGTAATCCTATGACCAGGAACTATTTAAGTTTAGAGTTATCATCTTTTTAGGTCTCACTATTATGATCTCATCATAATCCATAAAAAGCTTTACTCTAAAATATGGTATATCTTATTTAAACACTTAAATAGATAAAGCCCGTAATAAAAACAAAACAAGTCTTTATTAATATCAATGAAATCAAAACAGATTACATAAAAGTTATTCCTAAATCCTAATACATGATTGGACTTAGGACATATTCCTTTCAGGAAGAAGGGAGGATTCATTGCATTGGTTGTTGAACAATAGAGAGAGAAAGAGATAAAGGTAGAAGTTGTGGAATTTGCACCAAACCCTAGAGTTTGTGAAGGAAATGGGAAAGGGCTAGTAGCTGAACATAAAGAACATCATAGTCAAGATGATATGGATGACATATATGAACATCTGGCTTTTCTATCCAGAAGGTTTACCAAGCTCAAATTCAATAAGAATTTTGGAGCATCCAAGCCAAACAAAAACATGGTTGATAAGTCAAAATTCAAATGTTTCAAATATATCTTGAGTGGTAATTTTGCTAGTGAATGTAGAAAGCCTGATTCTGACAGAAAGAAGTTTGAGCCTGTGGATTATAAAAGGAAGTATTTTGAACTGCTCAAACAGAAGGAAATGGCTTTTATAACTCATGAAAATGATTGGGCTGCTGATGGATTAGAGGAGGATGAGGATACAAGCTATGTCAATCTAGCATGTATGGTCAAATCAGATGAAACTGAGGTAAGTTCATCCAGTAATCAGGTAATCACCACTAATCTAGCACATTTATCTAAAGCTGAGTGTAATGATGTTATAAATGACATGTCTGCTGAATTATATCATCTGCGTGTTACACTCAAAACTCTCACTAAAGAAAACACTAAAATTAAAGAGAGCAATTTGTTTTTGAGTGAAAGAAATAATGTGTTAAACACTCAATTTGTTGAGTTTGAGAAACTGAAGATGAAGTGCAAGATTGCCAAAGATGAATTGATTGAATCCTTAAAGAAAGAGGAGATTTAAAGAAAGCAACTTGAACGAGAACATGAAGTAATTAAGGCATAGAAATCATCTAGAGATGTCCATGCTCAAATTACTAAAGTTCAAGGTATAGAATCCTTCTGTGATGAAGCCTGGAAAAAGAGCAAAGAGAAACTGAATCCTAACTTGGAAGAAGAATTTTAACGGATATGGATTTGACGGATGATGAAGGTTATCCGTCGAATGATCAAAAGAATTATCCGTCAAAAGACAAGGAACCACATCTGTTGAGTGAAAGAAAGCCAGTTAGCAAATCCCAACTAGCTAAGTTAAATGAGAAATATGGATCAGTTTCTAAGAACTTTGTTCCAGGAGAAACATGTTAAGTAAAAAAGAACAAGAGAGTCAATGTAGGGCATCTCCCATCTCTCCCGAACTCTCTTCGCTCCCTTCTCTATATATTTTCTTTATCTTCCCTTCTTCTTCCTCTTGGCTCCTGTTCTGTGTGGTAAGTCTCCGCGTTGTTCAGTTTGTTCGGCAAAATCGCCGCCCTTCCCCTTTTTCCTTCATGTCGATCCCCGTGTATATATAAATATATATATGTATACGCGTATCTATCTGGGTGTGTGTGTAGCTTGTCATGTGTGTGGGTTCAGGGTGTAAGCGTGTGTGTGTTGTGGTGTTTTCCGGCCTGTGCCGGCCGTGTTCCCTTCTGTTTTCCGTTATGGTGGCGCGTGTTTAACACGCTAGTGTGTTGCCCTGTGTTGCCTTGGTTCGAACATCCTGATTAAATGTTTTAATTTATTTTATTTACAGGAAAATAATAATTGATTGATGTTTCGTGAAATAATATTTTGTGCAAAAATTATATTAATTAATTAATCGGTAAAATTTGTGAAGGATGTCCGAAAGTCGGAAACCCGTGTCTTTTACCGCCGTCGACGATGAGCCTCGGCGAGCCGATGGTGGACTATGATGAATATTTCTGAGTCCTACGAATAAAAACACATAAATGCGGATAATAATAATTAATAATTGGTTTGAGTGGGTTGTTGGGATTTGTGAAATTAGATTGTGGTGATTGTTGTTGTTGATTTGACGTCGAATTGCTTCGATGGGTTAGTCCGATAAATAAAGGAAGTGCTGCCCGATTTCCAGAAAACCAAATTATGGAAATACGGGAGCGTACCCAGTAATTATCGGGACATCGAGGGAGTATATATATATATATATATTCTATATGAAATCTATTTATATGTCGTGGTGAAATATTTTGCCAAAACCAATAACTCTAATTTCGTAAAATGACAAGTATGTTGTGCTGATACGTGTATTATAATAATGCATATGTTACGAGTCGGGTTTATTAACGTACGGGTAGATTGTTAGCGAGGATATGTCAAGTATACTCGGATGTCTAATTTAGGGTATTTCGGTTTTGTAGGTTCCAATCAAAATCCCGAGCATCCCTGTCGGTTCAGAGCTAGCCATTAATAGTTGTTAAAGTGCATTAAGGTAAGTACCCCTGGCCATATCTTTATGGTTCAGTAATATATGAATAACTGTTTATTTAAATTACAGACTGGAATAGAAAGTTTTAAGTTACATATCCCCTATGTTTCAAAATGATTTGTTAACTTGTGTTTTGGGGGAAAAGTAACTTCTGAAAATGCATATCTCTAAATTGTGAATAAAATTTGAAAAGGGTTTTTGAAAAGTGTGCTGTGATAGAATTGCTTTGAAAAGAGATAGGTAAGTGGTTTGAAAACTGGATAAATAGATCAGATAATTGGATGAGCGTCCGCGAGGGCCTGTAACGGCCAGGAAGATAGCATAAGAGGCGAAGTGGTTGCGCACCCTAATTTAACCACTTAGTCCAGCGTGACATGGACCTAGCTAGTCTCTGAGTTCCGAAACAAGTTTCATGGGATGGCAGATGGAGCTGTCCTATGGAGATAGCATGATCAGCTGTCTCGTCAAGGATCATACAGTACATACATATCTGAGCGAGATAATTTTGTGGTTCCCGTAATGGAAAAAATATTTTGGATCCCCGTAACGGGATAAATAGTTTTATGGTTTCCGTAATGGAACGGAAGATTTGGAAATGAAAATAGCATACTAAAATTGAACTCTGGTATTCACACAACACCATTAATGAGATGTTTTATAGAGCATGCTAGTTATTAATATCTAGTTTTACCTGTTTACTTGTTTTTATAAACGAGTTATAAATTCTGTTCCTCTAATCATTTATCATAAACTGTTTTTGATTATTATTCATATAGTGGTACTGTTGAGCGATTGATCGCTCAACCTTGCAAAATATTTTGTATATTCTCTTATTGTAGATGCCTAGGAGATTCTGCTGTCATAGGAAGGGCCAGTTTCCAGTTCCTCCTGTGTTGAGCTCCTCTGAGTTTGTGGTGTCGGACCAGGTGTGGTCTGTGATTTGCTATAGGGAGTTAGATGTGTAAGGTGGTTTTAAATAAGTTGGTTTGTATTAAAGTGTGTAACCTAAATTATAATTGAAACTTGAAAAGATCTTGTGAAGGGGTTATTTATATTGAAATAAAAGTGAGTTGATTATATTATATTTGTAGTTTGATATTGTTAGTGACATCAACTCCTAACCCCTGGGGTTGAGACCTTCAGAGGTTGGTATCAGAGCTACAGGTTTAAGTCCCTGATTTAGGTTAGAAATAGAGTCAAAAAGGTGTAAAATTGGTGTATAGGGTGTGAATCAGCAACTCACATTTAGAAGAGCAAGTTTAAGAGTTTAGTCAAGGGTTCAAAGGCGTAATCCTGGCATATATTGAGGATCCTGGAATTGCCCTAATCTTTAGTGTGTCTCCCTGGTATAGGTACTATTGGTAACGGCCGATAGAGATTTCTAGTTATCACTTTCGCGAGAACGAGTTTGATCATGTGAGTTTAGTTAGTAGGTCGTGATAGTAGTTAACGGATGTTATAAGTATTGGCGTATGCTGTTAGTATCACACTGTTATTATTGTTGTTACTTTTATTATTGCATTTATTGCTAATTTTGTTAAATCTAGCCACTCATTATGGTCGGACCCCAACTAAATGAGGATGGGAATATTTTATTGCGGCAACATTCTCTTCGCACATGAAAATGTTGCTACCCGGGGGCAATTCTTTTAAACTAAAACTATTTGTCATATTTCAGGAGAATACTGGCCAAGAAGAATATCCCGTCCAATTCCTCTAGTAGAGCTTCTGAAGGGGGCCCATTTATAGGTGGGTTTCTATATTTGTTGCGCCAACAGTCTAATCAAATGGCTCAGCAGCAAGAACAATTTTAGTAGCAACAATTTCCGCAACAGCAACAACAACAACAACAGTTCATACAACAACATCAACAACAAATCCAACAGCTGCAGCTTCAACAACAACCTCAGCAAAAAGAGGTGAATCAAATTGTGAGCTTTAAAACATTTCAGTTGGTAAAGACCCCAGAGTTTAAGGGCGAGATAGACCCAGTTGCTGCCAGAATTTGGCGAAAGAAAATGGAGAAAGCCTTTACCCACACGCAAGTAAGTGATAATCTAAAATCAGACAATGCGAGTTATTTTCTGAAGGGTGAAGCAAATTATTGGTGGGAATCCACTCGTGCCTTGAAAGGAGAAGGTCATGTTTCTTGGACCAGGTTTACAGAATTGTTTTTGTAAAAGTACTTTCCGGATTGTTTGTAAAGTCACTTGGAGGTTGAGTTTTTGGAATTGAAGCAGGATGAAAAAAGTGTGGCAGAATATGAGGCCAAGTTTACGAAATTGGCCGGATTGGTGACTGTGTATATGAGTATTGAAGCTCAGAAAGTGAAAAGGTTCCATCAGGGATTGAAGCTAGAAATCCGTAGTGGGGTTGTAGCCTTGCAGCTCAAGACATATCCCTCTGTAGTTCAGGCCGCCCTGGTAATTGAAAGTGATCAGAAGTTGGCCGCCAAGGAAAAGGGTGATAAGAAGAGAAAGTCTGAAGGTACCACTGATGAGACGAATCCAGGGGGATCCAGTCAGAGGTTTCAGAAGCGATTTGGCCAAAATAGGAATAAAAGATTCAGAAGACTGAGTTTTCCTCTTGCCAGGTTTATTACCAGAAGGGACATTATGTGCAGTGTTTCAAATGTCATCAGAAGGGACATTATGCATCAGAATGCAACTCAGAAAAACCCCCAGTTACTTGCTATAACTGTGGTAAGGTTGGACATCTTGCTAGGAATTGTAAGACAGCTACTCAAGGTACTGCGTCTCAACGACCGGCATCCAGCACAGCTAAGGCCACAACTTTCAAGATGACTAAAATATCTAATGCTTAGGATTCAAATGTAGTTGCAGGTACGCTTTCTCTCAATTCCATACTTGTTAAAGTTTTGTTTTATTTGCGACCATCTAAGTCTTTTATATCAAAGGATTGTGTGATTAAAATGGACGTAATGCTAGAGGACTTGGCTGAACCTTTGACTATAGAAGTAGCTAACCAGGATAGAATCTCCGTAAGTCGATTTTGCCCTAGATGTCAATTGGAAATCCATGGGCATTTTTTTTGTTGGATATATCGAATCTTGCCCCTGTATTTTATGATATTAATTAAAAGAGTACGAATAGAACATTAACCTCAATCATTACGACGCAAGCGATAAAAATCCACGTCTTCTACTGTATTCCCTGATTCTCCTTGGACGAAGTGTGGGCTTCGATCTCCCAAGGTGTACCTCTCCCAAAGCTCCAAAATTCCAAAACCCTATCTAGCTCCTTGAGAAAAATGGCTGCCTTTCTCAAACCCTAGGATGTGATTTCGTTTTTTGTGTGTTAACCTTAGCTTTAGGAGAATGAGAATATTTATAGGCTGCAATAGGGATCATGGACCATTAGGTCGGGCCTTCTAATGACATTTCGGGCCAAGCCCAATGTCATTAAATATTAATTCAATCCACTAAAGAATTAATACTTGCACTACCTTTCCTAATTCCGTAAATTGTTTATTTAATTCGGCTCCCATATTAATTGCTTATAAATTCCCCATGTTTAAGATATCGCATGTCCATTAATTAAATTAATTTCTGACAATTAATTTAATCAATATCTTTTATCCTTGATCATCCACTCAACCTTATAATTATGCAAGAACAAATCTGCCTACAGGACTAAAGCATAATTATCTTTATGAGCTTTCAAGAGGACATCATCACCCGAATATATTTTTCGGACACGGTTTTCTTTTATAGTTAATATCCCACTCTATATATAATGTCATTGCCCAATACATAAATTCGTAATTTAAAATAAATTACTTAATGTATGAATCAAGGCATGTGCATTATTTATAAGTGTCAATTACTATATCCGGATTAAGAACCTAAGCAATAATAATATTGTAGAATCTTAGTTCTTCTTTATTGTCAGAATTAATGAAACAATTATTCTACTATTTTGATCCCGTTGAATATACACAAAGTATACAAGTATTATTCAATAGTCAAGATAAACTATTTCTAAATAATACTTCAGCTGTTCCAGTGGTTTGTCTAATACCACTTAGACTGTGAACCTTTATTATATTATATAAGGAGTTTGACAATCTAATCTTCTGCTATCCCATTTGATACTAGATTGTCTACAATATATAATATACAAACTATGTGAAAACATGCATTCAAGATTCTCAAATAAATTATTATTAAAGTATATACTTCAAATGAATATTTCAGTATAAACCCTAACAATCTCCCTCTTATACTCAAGATATTCTTTGAGTATATCAGTGTTTATTACAAGCAATCCACTACCAACTATATAACTATGTAACCAAGTATCTGACTTTTATCACTTCCACGTGCTCCTGAAAAGCCTTAGCTGGTAAGCTCTTCGTGAAAGAATCTGCCTGGTTATCCTTTGATGATATATCAGCCATAATGATATCTCCTCGCTTAACGAACTGTCGTATGAGGTGATACTTATGCTCTATGTGTTTTGCTGCCTTATGGGCCCGTGGTTCCTTGGTATTTTCCACAGCACCAGTATTATCCCAATAAATCGTGATTTGTTGTGGCAAATTAGGAACCACATCCAAATCCAGCAGGAAGTTTCGGAACTATATAGCCTCTTTGGCTGCCTCAGAGGCTGCCACATATTCGGCTTCCATGGTTGAGTCTGCAATGCATTTCTACTTCACACTCCCCTATATTACGGCTCCACCTCCCAAAGTAAAAAAACATCCCGAGGAGAATTTTCTCTTATCCTTATCTGTCTGGAAATCTGAATTAGTATATCCCAGAGGCAATAAATCAGAGGACTTATAAACTAACATATACTCATTAGTCCTTCGCAGGTACTTGAGTATTGTTTTTACTGCACTCCAATGTTATTGTCATGGGTTTGACTGGTATCGGCTAACCATGCCCACGGAAAAGCAGATATCAGGCCTCATACATAACATAGCATACATTAGGCTTCCACATACCGAAGCATAAAGAACTGCCTTCATATTCTCTATCTCCTTAGGTGTCGAAGGGCACTGACTCTTTGATAGAGAAATTCCATGTCTGAAAGGTAAATTACCCTTCTTAGAGTCCTGCATGTTAAAACGAGCTAATACGTCATCTATGTAGGGCTCCTGAGATAAAGCCAACATCCTTTTCTTGTGATCCCTTATAAGTTTGATCCCAAGGATGTATGCTGCTTCACCTAAGTCCTTCATTTCAAATTATTTGAACAACCATGCCTTTATTGAAGACAACATCTTAATATTGTTTCCAATAAGTAAAATGTCATCAACATATAGTACTAGAGAAACCACTGCATTTCCCTCACATCTCTTATACACGTATATTTCGCTTGGACTTTGATCAAATCCATACGACCGAACTGCCTGATCAAAATGAATGTTCCAATACCTAGAAGCTTGTTTAAGTCCATAAATAGACCTCTTAAGCTTACATACAAGATGCCCTTGGCCTTCTTTAATGAATCCCTCTGGTTGCTGCATATAGATGGTTTCTTCAAGACTTCCATTAAGGAAAGCTGTCTTGACATCCATTTGCCAAATCTCATAATCGAGATGAGCTGCAATAGATAAAAGAATACGGATTGACTTAAGAATGACTACCAGCGAAAAGGTTTCCTCATAATCGATACCTTCTTTCTGAGTATACCCTTTTGCAACAAGTCTTGCTTTCCAGGCTTTCACCTTTTTATCTATCCCCTCTTTTTCTTGTAGATCCACTTACATCCAATAGGTTTTATACATTTGGGTGGTTCCACGAGCTCCCAGACCTGATTAGAATACATTGATTCCATCTCAGATTCCATCGCCTTTTGCCAAAGATCTGCATCTTTGTCTTGTACTGCCTCTTCGTATGTACGGGGATCATCATCATGTTCACCAGAGACCAGGTCTGAATACTCTCTCAAAAACATGAATCTATCAGGCTGTTGAACAACCCACCCACTACGACGAGGCACTGGTGTGGTTTAGTGACAGGTTGTACATTTTGTTGTGGTTGTTCTACTTGTACTACAGCTTCATGGGTATTATCTGTCCCTCCCACTAGTTCCTCTAAAACAACACTACTCATGGGTTTGTGATTCATTATATAGTCCTCCTCTAAGATTTTTGCATTGGTGCTAACAATGACATCCCGATTCTTCGGACTATAAAATAAATAACCTTTCATTCCCATAGGGTAGCCTACAAACAACTTTACTTCTGTACGAGATTCTAACTTAGTCGCGTTCTTGTTCAGCACATGTGCTGGACAACCTCATATCCAAATGTGTCTTAGACTCGATTTATCCCCGGTCCACAATTCTAAGGGGGTTTTAGGAACCGACTTAGAAGGTACTAAGTTCAGAAGATAAGTTGATGTCTCTAAGGCATGTCCCCAAAATGACTTGGGTAAATCCGAATAACTCATCATCGATCTAACACTCTCTAAAAGAGTCTGGTTCCTTCTCTCTGCTACACCATTCTGCTGGGGTGTGCTCGGTGCAGTTCACTGGGATTCTATCCCATTTTCTGATAAATATTCCCTAAATTCTCCAAGAAAGTATTCACCACCACGATCTGGTCGTAGTGACTTGATACTTTTATTAAATCACTTCTCCGTTTTTGCTTTGTACTCTTTGAACTTATCAAAGCACTCAGACTTACGGCGCAACAAATAAACGTATCCATATCTAGAATAATCTTCAATGAAAGTAATGACAATACTCAAAACCACCTCTTGTTTGGATATTCATGGGTCCACATAAATCAGAGTGATCTAATTCTAACACTTGGTTGCCTCTATTCCCCTTTGCCTTGAAAGGCATATTAGTCATTTTACCTTCCAAGCAGGATTCACAAACTGGAAATGGCTCCACTGCCAATGAGCTTAAAGGCCCGTCTACTACCAGTCTTTGAATCATCCTCAAGTTAATATGACCTAATCTCAAGTGCCAAAGATATGTTTGGTTCAAACTAGAAGGTTCCTTTCTTTTAGTAGAGTTAGAAGATGTGTTGTTCAATTTCCTATATTGTAGTTGCAGTGCAGGTTGACTAGGATTAATTATATACAAATTATCTTGCAATGTACCAGAACATATAATTTGTTTATTCATCATAATAGAAACATTAAGATCCAAACAAACATTATAACCATCCAAAGGCAGTTTAGAAACTGAAATTAAATTCCTTCTAAAAGAAGGTACATAAAGACAATTGTTCAAAACCAAAATCCTACCAGAACCAAAAGATAATTGAGTAACTCATACTGCAACTACTGCTACTTTCGTAGCATCTCCCATGAACACGAATATCTCACCATCTTTAAGTATCCTGGATAGCTGGAACCCCTGCATAGAATTACAAACATGATCAGTGGCTCCTGTATCTACACACCAAGTGCTCGTAGATATAGCCACTATAAATGTTTCTGTAACTAGAGAAAGAGACATACTAGTATTGTGTGTCTTCTTAGGAGAAGGAAAATCATGTTTCCAGTGACCTGACTATTTGCACCTGAAGCACTTTCCCTTAGGCTTTTTCACACCACCTTGAACTCCCACTGCCTTCAAAGCTTTCTGTGTCTGAGCTTTTTTCTTCTTCTTAATACCTTTCGGCTTAGAGGAAGAACCTTTCTCAGCAGTTTCGCGAGACTATACTGCCTATTGTTCATGTTGTAATTCAAGCGGAACTGCTCAAAACTCTTGGACAAGCTCATAAGGATAATGTCACTCTGGGTTTCCCCGTCAAGTTCAGCACCAAGGATCTTTATCTCATTCAGATGTGACATCATCTTGAGAACATGATTCCTTACAGGTGTTCCTTCATCCATCTGAGTGTTCATTAAAGCCTTCATGGCTACTTTCCTAGCATCCCTATTATGATCTCTAAAAAGTTTCTTGAGATTAAAGAGCATATCCAAAGCAGTGGCCATAGACTAATGCTGATGCTGCAAAACACCCGACATTGCTGCCAGAATGTAACATCGCGACATCTTATTAGCCTTAATCCACCGCTTATAATACTCTTTCTCATTTTCAGGAACATCAGTAGCAGGCTAATCAGGCTTGGGTTCATAAGTGCAAAACTTGTACTCCTCAGCCGTCAACATAATGTCCAAATTTCGTTTCCATTCAATATAGTTAGGTCCGGTAAGTTTGTTATCCTTAAGTGTGGTGAATAGTGGATTAAAGACCATTTTATCCTGAGAATCATGCATAAAAAAATCACATTACACATAAGTAAGGGTGCATTAAATATTAAGACCTATTGATTCCTCTAACAATTATTATATTTAAATGCACTAACATCTAAACTGTAACGACCGTAAAATTTTAATATAATGATTATTTGTTTCCGTGCTATTTATGTGAAAGTAGAGAATAAATATATATATATAATTATATATTTACTCCAGTCTGATGTATTTGAGAGGAATTGTGATAAAGTGAATTATGGATTTATTGATGCTATAATAGCATTATAAAATTTAAAGATGGAAATTTAAATGTGAAAGTGAAATGTGATAGTGGAAATTGAAAAGTGGAAAAGTGGGAATTATGGAAATATGAGAAGTTAGTTAGAAAAAAATAAAATATGTGATATTTATATGCTAAAGTGTGGTGTAAGTGATTATTAGTATGTTTGAAATTTATTTATGTGATTATTAGAGTGCTTGGAAATCTATTTATGAAATTCTAAGTGAATATTGAAAAATAAAGTGTGAATAAATGTTTATTTAAATTTCTGAAAAATAGTTGGAAAACAATATTTTTTTATTATTGTTCAACAATCATTATTTTGGTATTAAAAACTTTATAATAATGTGAAAGTGAGTATTTTGGGCTATTTCCTATTTTTAATTCGAATTAAGAACTGTTTTTGCACTTTTCGTAGTCAAACTTGTAAAATTCATACAAAAATAACCGTACATCAGAAAAATATTTTAAAAATATGCACGCGAAGCTAATTTCGACTCTAAATTTTAAAAATATAAAATTTATAATTTTCAGAACTTTCAGCACAGTTTGTATTTTATTAAAGAAACGTTTTTGCATTCATTTATCAAAAGAAAAGTATTAAAACAAAAACTTTTATATGTGAAATTACCAAAATACCGTTATTTTATTAAATAAAACATCAGCCTCCCTCTTTCTTTCCTCATTTTACCCGAGACATCATCCTCCCCCATCTCTTCCTCTCGGTTTTTTTTCCCCCGGCCAAAAACCACACACACAAGCACACAACTTTTTCTTCTTCCTTTGTTGCTAGGTAAGGATCTAATCTTTTCTCTACTTTTATATTAAACTTGTACTTTGCATGTTGGTATCCGTGTGTATGTATAGGCGTGTATATATTTGAGTTTGGTGTTTGTTGAGGGAGAAATTAGAGTTTCATGTGATTTCACTTGAGTTTATTGAGTAATGGAGTGTTAGTGTTAGTTAATTCGAATTGCATGTCATGGATTATAGTTGCATGTTGGAAATTGGTGTCTTATGTGTGTTTTATACATACGGGTGTATGTATATGTGAAGAATGTGTATGTAAATGGTGTTTCTTGGTAAAAAAGTTGTTAATTTAGTGGTTTAAAGTATTAAAATTTTGTATCATGGGAGTATATATATATATGCGGTTTGTGTATATATATATGAGAGAATGGATTTCTTGACTCATGTGATATAGTTGATGGTGATAAGAGTGTTTAAGTGAATCTAATTGTTTAAAAAGTGTTGTATGTAATTAATCTCCTTTGCATGTAGTGTTCTTTTATGAATTTATAGTTATAAAGATATAAGGTTTGATTTCAAAGTATCAGGTTCTATTTTCTTGCTAAATTCGTATAAAATTCATTACAGGTCGGAATGTTATGATTTCAGAGTCTCTAGAAAGATAATTCAATTCTATACAACTTTGATTCTTTAAGTTTTTGGAAATTATGTTTATAAGGAGGTGATTTCTACAGTTTTTGTAACCTGCCAGAACATTTTCAAAACTGAGAGGCCGACTTTGAAAATTTATAGTAAATTAAATATTTATCATAAAATTTTGAATAATACCATTCTGAAAAGATCTTTTCAAACTCTACATTTTGTGTTCACAACTCAGAGTCATATTCTGGGATTTAGGAGTCTTAAATGTCAAATTACTTCTGTGATCAGGGGCTGACTCTGTTCAGGAAACCCACATTTATCCAATTTCCGAATTCGTTATTTATACATTTTTAATGAGCCTTACCCTTCTAGAAAGATCTCAGAAGTGTCTACAACTTTCATGTTTTATGATTTTTCATTTGACTTTAATATAACAGAGTAAATTGGCATTCTTTCGAGATGGTCGGGTTATACTTTAAACTCTTAATAGTCTATGTATAAGACATTTTGATGAGTAATCTTGTATCTAGCTTTAATATGGTAAATACGATAGAATATGTGTGTTTATGTGATGGTGTGTGCTAGTATGTGACTTATTGAAATTGGTTTATGTCCTTGGTTGTTAAATGTGTTTGGCTATTTGGTCCGTTTTGATTGTAAACTAGTATCCATAATAATGTACTAGTTGTGTAAAGTGTTTATAAGTCAATGTACTTAGTTTTTATAGAATGGTTTATTATTTACTTGTTTATTCTTGAAATAGTATAAAGAGCAAGTAAGTTAAATGGTATGTTTGACTATGTGATAGTAGTTGGTCATAAAAAGCTTATAGGTACTGAGGTATTAAAGTGCATGGTTACTATGAAATGACTTATGAACTTTTAGAGTAATATAAAGTATAAAGTGTCAAAAATTATGTTTGTGGTAAAGTCTAAAGTAGCTTAGTACTACTTTGATATAGTAGGTGAAAACTTATGTGATTGTTTGATTGTGTGGTGGTGTCGACAATGGTCGACTGGCATGTTGAGATTACAAAGGGGATGCTACCGGATTTTTGTTAGAATCTTAAAGAGATTTAACGTAATTGGTTAGCTATCCAACGTAGTTTTACGTGCTTAGTAACTAGACGATCTTCGAAGGGCAATTATGTTACAAAAGTATTTAAACTATAATATAGTTTCATTTGGTCGATACGAGTTGAATTAAGTTATCGAGTGACGGTCATTATTTGATTGACTTAGTTTAACTTACGGTCGCTTAGTCAAACTATATTATAAAATTTAAAATACTTTTGAAATAAGAATTGTTTTCCCATAAGACCACATATTTTATAAAACAACTTTTAAATCAAATGATAGTTTTCAAAGTTAAATAAGATTTTCAGTTTTAAAACGAAGATCGAATAGTAAAATATTATATGCGTGTATTCAGTGATACGTGTTATGTGACTTGATTGTATATGTGCTATTTATATATTAGATATAATAGTGCATATATATCATATATGTGGGTATCGCGAAAGGGGTAATTTGAGTAGACGTTCAAGTGAACGTCGAAATATAAAAAAAGTGTTATTGAAATAGTGTTCTTACTCGTGTAGAGTTAAAGAGTGAGGACGCAAGCGTAGGAAAGGAAAAAGTTAAAGCTGAGATCCAGTGAAGATTGTGGTTAGGCAGGACTGTGATTGTGTGATACTTTTGAGAGGCAAGTAACGAAAACTCAACTGCTCTCTCTCTCTTTCTTATATTCCTGCCTGTTGATTTATATTTTGAATACCATATCTCAGCCATTGACAAATAAGCCTGTTTCCTTTATATTTTTCAAATGCTTACAATTTCATTCATTATGAGAACCGTCTGTTCATTTTGAAAATATATATGTTTAAACCCTGATTTCTCTTGGATATTCAGTTGATTGAAATGAACCTTCTGATTCTGAATTGAACATAAATATGAATTCAAACTTTCATATAAAGTCTTATCTCATTCAAAGGATGGTAAACTGTTAAAAAGTAAAATTGTTTTGTAAAGTAAAGTAGGAATTCCGTCTAAAATGTTTTCTACGGATTCCTATGGATTGGAGGCGTAAGTGGCCGTGTGACACCGGTCCAGCATTTTTGGTTATGTTGTGCTAGCAGTGGCAATAAGTGTAGCGCTAGCATTGTCAATAAGTCTAGCTGATTGGTTTTATACTGGTCTTGGGGATCCCCTATACATGGAAGCTCAAAAGGACAAATAGGTCCTGATGGGGGGCATTATGTGGCTGATCACCCGTAGTGTCTATGTTGTTGTGGGAAAAAACTCTAATCAAAAGATATATTTTGAAATACAGATTTGCTTGGAAATGTTTACTTGAAAAGGGTTTTGAAAAAAGTTTTGAAAAGATGTTAGAAAGGATTTTATGAAAAGTTTTGAAAGAAAACTTGAGCTTTGAACTGTTGATAAGGAATTTTTCTATAATTCCTTTCATTATTCTTGATATTGGATTTCCATTTGAATATCCTAGTTGGCCTTGATACCTATTGATCCCTGATAGCTTAACTGTTTTAATATTATTGTTACTTGCTGAGCTTTTGTAGCTCACATTGCTTTATTATCGAAATTTTACAGTTAAGCTCGAGTATGGTTGGATTTAGAAGGTCAGCTGGGAAGAATGCTAACTTTGGACCTTCGCGCACAGTTAGATTCGCTATGACGTCGCAGGTAGCTAGAAAGGGGGTAGATCAGTGGTAGCTTCTATATGAAGTTATCTTTTGTATTTAGAAAAGATTGTAATAGCATCATGTTGTGTAGTTAGATGTAACTTGCTTCATACCTTAACCTGTATTAGATCCTGTAGCAGTGCAAGGGGCCATGGCATTATGTTTATGAAACTGTTTTATATTATTGTAATTTGTAGCATGGTGACTCCACAATCTAGGCCCCTAATTGTGAGAGTGTCACATAAACACCATAAGTTTCTGGTACGCCACGATGTGTGACATGTATACCACCTAAATTTGTTTAAATGTTACTTCGGTCCTATTACTAAACAATATGCCAAATTGGGGTGGTCTATATTATTTTTCATAGCTAAGTGTATACCATCATCAAATCTTAAATTATTCGAAATATATGGAACTTGGTACGCCACGATGGGTGGCGTGTATACCTTCCAATATTCGTATTTTTTCCTTGAATAGAATACTTCAATTCAATATTCATCAATGGTTTGATTTCCAGGTAGTAGAGGAGTCACATCGGTCTCACTTAATACCCACAACCTTACAAGTTCGATGAACCCGTTTTTGACAAAATCACCCCATATCAGAAATGTAATAACCCCAATTTTGGAAATTTTTGAAACCCTTATGAATAGTGTTTTTGCTGAACGAGAAAACTTTTCATGCCACGCTATGTAGGGGTTCTGTTATTGATCTTATGGGATATTATTAGTACTCTATGAAGTATATAAGTGTATGTAAAGATCGTCAGAATCCAAGTCCGAACACTTTGGTTTTTCCCGGAAATCCACAATATACGGAGAGAATTGAGTATAAGGTAACAGGATAAAAAGGATTTAAATTAAAGGATTATAAAAGAGGATCATAGAAGGAATATAATATATTGAGAAAGGTTAAGGGAACCTAAGTAATAAGATCCCGGGTATGATCCTTCAAACGATAAAACGAGAACGAAAGTTAAGCGAACCGTATAGCAGATCAGCGGTCATTAGGCAAACGATTAGGAAGTTAATCAAAGGGATTAATGGGAATGATGTCATCCAACCAATAGAAAGAAGACAAGGAAGGAAGGATGACATCATGTGGATGAGATAAGCATGACATGGGAAGGAGGAGGTGTGGTGGCTTTGTAACCACACAAATCCAAGGGCAAGAAGGTAATTCACTAAAGAAAAAACAAAACCAAATAAACCAACCAAGCAAATCATTTCATTTTCATCAAACAAAACACAAAATTCTCCATTCTTCATGAAGCTCTCGGGTGGGTTTCTTAATTTTTGAAAGTCCAAGCTCCTCCACTTGTTATTTTCCAAGGTAATTATCCTAGCTTCTCCTAATTAAGTTACATACTTCCTATAAGTTTAAGCTTCTAATTCCAAGCCAATCTTTTTCTATAAATCATCAAAGAAGATGGTGAATAGTGTTTTCAAGAACTAAAATTTGTGTTCTTGAAGTTTTGTTTAGATTAAGCTTGGATAAAGACTTTAAAGGTGATTCCAAGCCATCCTCTTGATTCTCCACTCTCCAAGGAAGGTATAAACTACAAACCCTAGCTTTAGTTTTGAGTAATTAGGATTGAATGTGTTTGATTTAGCATATGTGAAGCATGATGCTTGAATGGTTGAAGTTTGGTTGAGTTGTAGAGATTAGTTGGTTTTGTTGTATTGTTGGAGTTGTAAATCTTGGTAATTAGTTAAAGAACCTAAGTAAAGCTTTTAGTTCATGTGAGGAATAAGTATAAATGGTAAATGTTGTGGTTTTGAATAAAAGAACTTAAGTATGATTAAAGTTAAGTTTAGGCATAAGTATGAATGATTAAATTGAATTGGTTGGGGTTGTTATGATGTGATAAGGATGGATGATTGTTGTATGATGGATTTGAGGTTGGATTTGGGGTTGATTTGGAATGGGTTTGAATGGTTTAAAAAAATGGGAAATCGCGTAAACATAGCCGTCGTAACGTCCGATTTTCTTTGGACTGTTTTTGTGCATAGCATTAGGACCCGAGAACCCCCTGCTAGATTGTGACCACTGCCATGTTTAGATAGCTCATGTTACGAGCTTCGTTTTGATATGTAGTTCGTTCGATTCCGATTTACGGTTTAGGAGAAACGACCGTTTCAAGTAACGGCGTTTCACGAACGAAACTTTTTCCCTCGCCTTACTTTGAAATGTAGGTTAAAGACCAAAAAGGGTTAATTAATGCATGAAACATTTATGGTAAGTGTTTTAGGCAGTTGGTAAGTCACTCGCGAAGGAATCGCTTTAAAACTCGTAAAGGTTAAATTATTAAAAATGAAGGAGCCGAGGGTACCCGAGTGACTTAAGCAAATCAGTGAGCGCAAAATCAAGCGTTAGAGTCTAAGTTAGTTAAAGTATAGATTTACAAGTGATTTTGGTTTAATTCCAACTTACTTGTTGTTTATAGGTTACCAGACTCGTCCCGAGCCTTTTATCACCCCAAGTCGCTCAGGCAAGTTTTCTACCCGTATAACTGTTGTTGTGATGTATATGTGTATATGCATGATCTTGCGATAAATGCATATTGGTTATTAGCAAATTCTTGCGATATATTGTAGCATGTGATATGGTATATATGCATGCATGTTTCATATTCTTGATTTATATATCTGTTGGTTCAAATGCTTATTCGTTGCATAATACCTATGCTAGAGGATAGCGGTAACTTGCATATACCCTTAGTATAGGGACCCAAAGGTGAAAATATTTTCTAAAACCGGGAGTCGAGGATCCCGAGTAGATTTTATATGGATATGGATATATATATATATATATATATTTATATATATATATGGTTATAGTTTTCCAAACTAGTAATCGAATAAGGTTTATTCGATAACTTTAAACTTCATTTTATTATTGAATATTATTTCGAATATTATTCGAGGGCTTATGACTCTTTTATATATTATTATTGAATATTATTTGAATATTCATTCGAAGGCTTATGACTCTTTTATATTATTTATGAATATTATTTGAATATTCATTTGAGGATCTATGACTCCGATTATGTGCTGTAATATATTCTTTATTTTATTAAAGAATAAGGCGTAAATAATCAAACTTATTTTCGGTTATTCAAATAAAGATAATACTTTTATATAAGTATATCTTTGGTTATTTAATATTCGTTTTAAGTATAAGTCTTAAAACTTCTACTTCAATTATTTTTATAAAGATTATTCTTTATGGGAATATTAATTAAAATAATAATATTCAGTCATTTTCTAAAATATTCTGGGGACTGATTTACTTCATTAAATCAGCCTTACTCCAACACTCTTTAAAGTGTTTTCGAGTCTTCAAAATGATTTTTAAAAGTCAGAGCGGATCCCAAAACTCATTTTTATATTTAAGATCTTCCTTTTAAGGGGATTTAAATACTCGCTCAAAACCTGGGGAATCCGGCTCTGTGGTGTATTTTATATTCGCAACAAGGTTGCAGATTTGGTAAATGAATTGATTACTTGCCCAACGTTCGGGAAGTAAGCCCCTCTCATTGAGTCGGCATAAGCGACAGGCCGGGGTACGGTCTATTATTGTGTAAGTGGCTCAGTGGGAGTCCATCAAATGCATAAGTGGCTGAGTGGCAGTCCAGCATAGGTCTTAATTATGACCAGGGTGATGACCAGTGGGGAATTCGTCCATCTACTAGTAGAAAAGGTTACTTATTGGTATCTTTGCCTGATCAGCGAGATATCGGGTTTATGCCAAAATTCTTTTCCTTTCCAAAATTCATTGGATGTTTCGAACTCTGTTCATACTTCACATAACAGAGGTTCCAGGAAATGTTTAAAGGGATATATATATGTGGTTATATATATATCGGGACTAAATAAAGTATCTCATAACTTTTTCATTCAATAATCTTTCAAAGATTGAATCTATTCAAGTCTTATCTTGTGGTCTCATCAGTGGGATGAACTTTTGAAATTGATTATAACTTGAACGGTGGTAGTTCAAGTAGTATTGGGAATGATATAAATGTAGTGAAGTATTTGGTAACTTCATCTTTTAAACTTATATCTAATTAATAATTGTCTTATGAATGACAAAGATTTTCAGAAAAACGTTGAGACAAGGTTAGATATATGAGATCACCTTGCAACGATATTTTTTATATACAGTTATACACTGGGACTTTGTGTATATTATGCATGGAAGAGGACTTCCAATATTTTGAAAAGTATATATGTATATATATATATACTGAATATTTTGCGACTTCATCGCATTAAGTTATCAACTTGGTTCATTTCGTTTGACCAAGACTTTCATGAGTATTATGAGTAGACTCATATACTGTAAATAATTATGCATATTATTTTGGTGGGCTTGCTGCTCACCCTTGCTTTCTTCTTTCATCACACAACAACAGTTAGGAAAGATGACCAGACTCCAGCAGACCCAGCGCAAGCGCGTGGAAAGCGTTCCGCGTCTTCCCGTTGATGTCGTAGCTGCTATAGCTGCAGAGGTAGATCTATTGTAGATTAGACCATCTGCTTTTGGAGAATCAATTATGTATAATTATAACTTGTGGCAGATAATGGCAATTAACTGTAAATTTATCAAGTAATCGTTTTGGGTTGTAATAACTTTTAAATTGTGGATTCAAAGACTTGTACTTATTTGAATTTCATCTCTGAGACTATAACGGGTTGTGGTGTATGTTAGTGTGGGGTCACAGCATAAGGTTGGTTATTATTAATTAAGTGAAGTGATATTGTGGAAAGAAAGACCGTGACGACCCGGATCCCCGACCCCGGATCTGGGGGTGTTACAGAAATGGTATCAGAGCTAAGCGTTATAAACCTCAGAGATGATGGGACGTTAAGATAATAAGTTCACTAAGATAATAAGAACTCTTGCCAAGTTCATAGTCGGGCTACCTAACGTAGTACTGACAGTTAAAACCCTTATGGGAACCCTTATAAATATCATGATAGGAGCGTAGTTCGTTATCGTATATGGTAGCGGGACTCCGAACCCTGAGGTTGAGGAGCAACATCGCGATGATATTTTATTACTAATTGGAGATCGGATTGTGGATCCGATAGAGTGTCCTAATGCAGGACCGGATGATATTGATATTGAGGATGTAGCGGTTGAGGATGTTGTCCTAGAAGGGATAGTTGTTGAGGAGGATCCCATGGAGGATCCTGACAGGATTGGATAAAGGACCACTGATGAATTGATGACCATGGTTTGGTCGACTACCAGAGGTAGGATTGGCCGGTCACTACCGGAGGTTCGTTCAAGTTGTAAAGATAGTAGCCTCTTTAACGCGGCTTACTCGTAAGACTGAGAAGTTTGAATGGACAGAGAAATGCGAGAACAGCTTTCAAGAACTGAAGCAAAGATTGGTGATGGCCCCTATGCTGGCATTGCCGGATGGAAAAGGAGATTTGTGAAGTATAGTGACGCTTCGCACTAGGGCTTAGGGTGCGTGCTTATGCATCACGGTAAGATAATCGCGTCTGCGTCAAGACAATTAAGGTAATATGAAATTTGATATCCCCGCCCATGAGCTTAGGCTCGTGGCAATAGTTTTACCCTAAAGATTGGAGGCACTACTTGTATGGAGAGAAGTGCGAGAATTACCTAAGCCATAAGTGCTCTAGTACATTCTTACGTAGAAAGAGCTCAACATACGCCAGAGGAGGCGGTTAGAGCTAATCAAGAATTATGATTGGGAGATTCTTTATCATTCGGGGAAAGCCAATATGGTGGCTGATGCCCTTAGTAAAAAGGAGAGACTCAAGATGATAATGTCTTTTGGAGAGTTTATAAGAGATTTTGAGAAAATGGAAATAGTAGTGAAGGTAACCGGAGCCGGTACCGAAAAGCTGTTGAGATAGCAATACAGCCCGAATTATTGGAAAAGATCATATGGTGCCAGAAAAGTTATGAATGAAGGCAGAGAGCCAACAAATAGATAAGAGGTTAATACCGAGAAAGATGAGAAGGGAATAATGAGGTATTCCTACAGAATTTGGGTTCCAAATGTTCAAGAGCTTAAAGATGAGATCTTAGATGAAAGCTAGTTTGAGGAATAAGATTTAGAGCAAACCCTGAACGTGATAGTCAGGGAGGTCGCCATCAAGATAGAAGGAACCCATGACATAATGGAGTGAAAAATGAGGATTTTAAATTAAAAGATGACCCCAATTATGGGGAGTAGGATGAAACATTTCATACTAAGGAAACAAAAAGTCGAGCGAGATAAGGAGACCCGAGACGGTACTCCTATACGGAAATTCATGGACCTGTCTAAAGAGAACTTAGACTATTATCCCCAACCACCACCCTGAGGAGACAGTGCGGTGGGAAATTCTTTCAGGACCTTTAAATCGCTAAGCTCTCAGAGTTCCAAGGAACAAGCTGACCCAGTCGAGGCAAGAGCCTGGCTAAAGGAAATATAGGAATCATTTGAGATTCTAAATGATTGACGAATCACAAAAGACTGTTTTTATCACTTACCCTCCTAAGAGAGAGGCCACCCGCCGGTAAAAGGCCAAGGAAGGCACGGAACAAGAGATTATAATAAACTGATTTAAGTTCAGTCAATTGTTTTCGGGAAAGTAATTCCCAAAGATAAGGAGATAGTGTAAAAGCTTTAGAGCCAGAACAAAGGCAGACGAGTATGATAAATTATGAATCTAAGTTGTAAAAGTTATCAAGATTCGTTCTGAGGACACGAATCCAGAATGACGGGATGTTTGGAATCAATGCTTATGTTGTGATGGTTCATGAAATAATAATAAGAGAAAGGGAAATAAAAAGGAACTGAAGTGGAAAGGGATATAAAGGCAAAGGAGTTTGAGGTATGATAAGGGAGTCGGGTATGAGGAAACCCTAAAGACTCATAGCAATAGAAATAGAAAAGTATGTAATCGTCCGGATGAGAGTGATTCACCATGAGTTAAATTGATGGTTGAAGGTATAAGAGATACATATATTTTATCCCCTGTAAGTTGGGAAGATTCGAGGAAACCTTGAGATAATTCGAAGGATAAATAATGAGACGCCAGATATGAAAGATATCCCAACATTGAGGTGACTGTTGAGATAAACAACAGAAGTAAATAAGGAATTATTAAAAAGAAGTTCACGTTGAACACGACCAATATCTTCCAGAACATCCTTGTTATCGTTACCAAATTAGGCAAGACAAGCGGATAACCGTTGTTATCTTTTGGAGGCCATATGGATTGACCTCAATTTGAATAAGGATGCTATTATGAAATTAGGTATCGACTATCGAGGTGGGAATGATGAATAAGATAATCTGTCGAGGATATATGACTTGATTTATCCATGGATGGATGCAGGTACCTTTTAAAGGTGGAATTAAGGCTAGAACATCGGTAACTTAAAATGAATCCTAGGGGAATGCATAAAGGTTTGCATTTCACCCTTAATAGGGACGGTATGAGTTTTGACAGTATGATTTGGAAAGGGTTAAGGTAACAATAACCTTTAAGAATTCGTGGAGAAATTTTCAGAAGTATATAGACAATGGTTCTAGTAATAGTAAATGGTATTTTGATATGCCCTGTATCTAGGGAATACAGGAGGAACGATTCAAGGATAACCTTAGAGGTTTTACAAGGAGAAAGGTAATATTCAAAATTCTCAAGAATAGAAATGTTGATAAAGGAAATATGACGTAATTATGATGTTGCCAAGTGGGGCACATGTTAAACCACGAGAAAGTATGGATCGAACCAGTAAAGGTTGAAATTGTCAGGGCAATTAGGGCCTAGGATAAAAGATGTTCTAAGTATGATTGAGAGTCAGTCGTGACAGTGATTAACCTCTAAAGACTGAGGCAATAACTTATGGAAAAATGGTGATTTTTTTTTTTACTCATCAGATTTTAAGGAATACATCTTCACATAAGCTGTGATTGAAATGAGGTAGAAAATTATTTGGAGGTGGTTAAAATGACATTGACTGTAAGGAAATTTTACTATCAGGAAAGGCCAAAGAGGTGGCCGACACTTTAAGGGTAAGAGGATAATTATAGGCGCGTGTGCCAAAAGAATACAGTGATGATGGTTAAAAATGTGAAGGTTGAATTATGGTTTGGAAGATTGACATTCCTTCTGATGACTGTGCAATACCCAACCGTAATAGTAGTTGGTAAAGGTTTAATTCGTGTAATCGCCATGAACGGGCTATCTATCTTAGAAGGTCCTATCTTGAGATAATCCAGGACCATGTTTCAAAAAGGACTAGATGAACCCTTGAGTTAATTCTTCTATTTAGGGCGTATGATTAAGAATAGTATTAACCTGCTATCGTTGCTTTGATTGAAACTCTTCTGCACTTTTATCTGCTTCATGTCATGAAAGTACGTCAGAGTTTGGAGTGTTCTTCATGAATTGTGATTGGTGGTTATGTTAACTCCTTAGGAGAATTAGATACGAGATGGATGGACTCCGTATGGTTAGTTATTAAGACTTCATGGAAAATGAATGACTACAGTAGGTCAGTGGTGGACCTTAGTAAGGCAGCAATGATTCTGCGAGTAATGAGCTGATTACAACCGTGAGAGTTGTATTGGAATGGGTGTTGAGATTGAGTACCACTAATCGGGTAGTGGTAGTGTATAAGTTATCATTGATAGACTAATTAAGTAGAGTATCTACCTAGTGAATAATTATTCTTTCTTATCAATAGAGAGTCGTATTATTATACAAGGAAGGTTGCGGTGCAAGCATAGAATTCAAGTAACGATGATGTCTAGAATGAGATCCCAGATTCGATTTTCGATGTCGAGGGAGTTTCAAAGGTAATTGTGTATAAGCTCGAGGAAGAGCATGGGTCCATAGAATGATGGACGGGATAGCGAAAATATTTAGGCACGTGAAATGCGATGCTATAATACTTGATGTTGATATAAATACATATATGTTTTGTTCTTCTATGACAAACCTCTATAGTTCAGAGGTAGGTTCCAAGCCAGATATTTTGTGGCAGTATATTTTTTTTTCATATATACAATTCTCTTCAGTTCGTTCTTTTCTCTTCTTTTCATTTCATGTAAGCTGAGAAGAACAACCCTTCCAAAAGGGGAGGTATTGCCGAATGACTATCTATCTGTGTGATAGAAGCCGAGTAGGATACCAGCTATTGTTTAATTGCTTGTCAAGTACTAAAGGCTGGCCACCTTCTGTACTAACTATGCAATATAACAAGTGTTCATGATCATAGTGATCTCTCAACAAATTCCTTTACTTCTATTTGATTGATCAAAACTTTGGAAAATAGAAATAACTGAAAAAGGAGTAATAAAGTGGTGGTAGTATGCGGAATGGGAACACATTCGTGATACTAAGGTTGACGTGGTTATTAAAAGGTTATAGAACGCTAACGAGCAAAAGTATAACCCGTATAATATTAGGAACGGAAGGTAGTAGCGATTACGAACTGGAAAAGAATGGGTATTGAGAAGCAAAAGTTCTAATGATAAAAGCAATAATGAGAGTCTGTGCAATAGACTTGAAAGAATTTGGAATGATCACTTAATTCGGATTGAGTTATCTTACGACAATAGATCATATGTCATTATCGAGATGTCGCCTTATGAGATCCTTGAGGGAAGACAATGTCGATCTCCCTTATGTTAGGATGAAGTTGTAGAGCGCAAGATACTCGGACCCGCAGTAGTCCAAAAGATCAAGGATATGATAGATCTAATCAGAGGACGGCTGGTAGTAGCCCAAGATGGACATGATAAGTATGTTGATTTGAAACGAAAGGATAAAGAGTATGAAATAGGGGACCTAGTAATGTTATAGGTATCCCTTGGAGAGGATTGATGAGGTTCGGAAAGAAATGAAAGCTAAGTCCACGAATTGCTGGACCCTTGGATATATTAAGACGTATTGGGAGGATAGCATAGAAGCTAGCCCTAACCCCGAACATGTAGCAGGTCGTAACGTGTTTCACGTATCAATGTTAAGGAAGTGTAATTTAGATGCCAGATAAATAGAGGCATATGAGCGCATAGATATGCAACCCGACGTAACCTGTATGGAGCAACCAGGAAGGGTTATAGAGTGAAAAAGAACAAGTGCTTAGGAGAAGGATTATTAAACTAGGCAGAGTTTGGTGGTAGGACCACAATGTGGGAAAATTTACTTAAGAGTTAGAAGGTGCAATGCTAGGAAGGTATCCCTATTCATTTTCTATCTGATTCCGGGACGGAATCCTTTTAAGGAGGGGAGACTGTAATAACCCCAATTTTGGAAATTTTTGAAACCCTTATGAATAGTGTTTTTGCTGAACGAGAAAACTTTTCATGCCACGCTATGTAGGGGTTCTGTTATTGATCTTATGGGATATTATTAGTACTCTATGAAGTATATAAGTGTATGTAAAGATCGTCAGAATCCAATTCCGAACACTTTGGTTTTTCCCGGAAATCCACAATATACGGAGAGAATTGAGTATAAGGTAACAGGATAAAAAGGATTTAAATTAAAGGATTATAAAAGAGGATCATAGAAGGAATATAATATATTGAGAAAGGTTAAGGGAACCTAAGTAATAAGATCCCGGGTATGATCCTTCAAACGATAAAACGAGAACGAAAGTTAAGCGAACCGTATAGCAGATCAGCGGTCATTAGGCAAACGATTAGGAAGTTAATCAAAGGGATTAATGGGAATGATGTCATCCAACCAATAGAAAGAAGACAAGGAAGGAAGGATGACATCATGTGGATGAGATAAGCATGACATGGGAAGGAGGAGGTGTGGTGGCTTTGTAACCACACAAATCCAAGGGCAAGAAGGTAATTCACTAAAGCAAAAACAAAACCAAATCAACCAACCAAGCAAATCATTTCATTTTCATCAAACAAAACACAAAATTCTCCATTCTTCATGAAGCTCTCGGGTGGGTTTCTTAATTTTTGAAAGTCCAAGCTCCTCCACTTGTTATTTTCCAAGGTAATTATCCTAGCTTCTCCTAATTAAGTTACATACTTCCTATAAGTTTAAGCTTCTAATTCCAAGCCAATCTTTTTCTATAAATCATCAAAGAAGATGGTGAATAGTGTTTTCAAGAACTAAAATTTGTGTTCTTGAAGTTTTGTTTAGATTAAGCTTGGATAAAGACTTTAAAGGTGATTCCAAGCCATCCTCTTGATTCTCCACTCTCCAAGGAAGGTATAAACTACAAACCCTAGCTTTAGTTTTGAGTAATTAGGATTGAATGTGTTTGATTTAGCATATGTGAAGCATGATGCTTGAATGGTTGAAGTTTGGTTGAGTTGTAGAGATTAGTTGGTTTTGTTGTATTGTTGGAGTTGTAAATCTTGGTAATTAGTTAAAGAACCTAAGTAAAGCTTTTAGTTCATGTGAGGAATAAGTATAAATGGTAAATGTTGTGGTTTTGAATAAAAGAACTTAAGTATGATTAAAGTTAAGTTTAGGCATAAGTATGAATGATTAAATTGAATTGGTTGGGGTTGTTATGATGTGATAAGGATGGATGATTGTTGTATGATGGATTTGAGGTTGGATTTGGGGTTGATTTGGAATGGGTTTGAATGGTTTAAAAAAATGGGAAATCGCGTAAACATAGCCGTCGTAACGTCCGATTTTCTTTGGACTGTTTTTGTGCATAGCATTAGGACCCGAGAACCCCCTGCTAGATTGTGACCACTGCCATGTTTAGATAGCTCATGTTACGAGCTTCGTTTTGATATGTAGTTCGTTCGATTCCGATTTACGGTTTAGGAGAAACGACCGTTTCAAGTAACGGCGTTTCACGAACGAAACTTTTTCCCTCGCCTTACTTTGAAATGTAGGTTAAAGACCAAAAAGGGTTAATTAATGCATGAAACATTTATGGTAAGTGTTTTAGGCAGTTGGTAAGTCACTCGCGAAGGAATCGCTTTAAAACTCGTAAAGGTTAAATTATTAAAAATGAAGGAGCCGAGGGTACCCGAGTGACTTAAGCAAATCAGTGAGCGCAAAATCAAGCGTTAGAGTCTAAGTTAGTTAAAGTATAGATTTACAAGTGATTTTGGTTTAATTCCAACTTACTTGTTGTTTATAGGTTACCAGACTCGTCCCGAGCCTTTTATCACCCCAAGTCGCTCAGGCAAGTTTTCTACCCGTATAACTGTTGTTGTGATGTATATGTGTGTATGCATGATCTTGCGATAAATGCATATTGGTTATTAGCAAATTCTTGCGATATATTGTAGCATGTGATATGGTATATATGCATGCATGTTTCATATTCTTGATTTATATATCTGTTGGTTCAAATGCTTATTCGTTGCATAATACCTATGCTAGAGGATAGCGGTAACTTGCATATACCCTTAGTATAGGGACCCAAAGGTGAAAATATTTTCTAAAACCGGGAGTCGAGGATCCCGAGTAGATTTTATATGGATATGGATATATATATATATATATATTTATATATATATATGGTTATAGTTTTCCAAACTAGTAATCGAATAAGGTTTATTCGATAACTTTAAACTTCATTTTATTATTGAATATTATTTCGAATATTATTCGAGGGCTTATGACTCTTTTATA
This sequence comes from Apium graveolens, assembly GCF_009905375.1. Taxonomy (NCBI): domain Eukaryota; kingdom Viridiplantae; phylum Streptophyta; class Magnoliopsida; order Apiales; family Apiaceae; genus Apium; species Apium graveolens. Next base: position 49,895,788 of record NC_133656.1, read on the forward strand.
TATTATTATTGAATATTATTTGAATATTCATTCGAAGGCTTATGACTCTTTTATATTATTTATGAATATTATTTGAATATTCATTTGAGGATCTATGACTCCGATTATGTGCTGTAATATATTCTTTATTTTATTAAAGAATAAGGCGTAAATAATCAAACTTATTTTCGGTTATTCAAATAAAGATAATACTTTTATATAAGTATATCTTTGGTTATTTAATATTCGTTTTAAGTATAAGTCTTAAAACTTCTACTTCAATTATTTTTATAAAGATTATTCTTTATGGGAATATTAATTAAAATAATAATATTCAGTCATTTTCTAAAATATTCTGGGGACTGATTTACTTCATTAAATCAGCCTTACTCCAACACTCTTTAAAGTGTTTTCGAGTCTTCAAAATGATTTTTAAAAGTCAGAGCGGATCCCAAAACTCATTTTTATATTTAAGATCTTCCTTTTAAGGGGATTTAAATACTCGCTCAAAACCTGGGGAATCCGGCTCTGTGGTGTATTTTATATTCGCAACAAGGTTGCAGATTTGGTAAATGAATTGATTACTTGCCCAACGTTCGGGAAGTAAGCCCCTCTCATTGAGTCGGCATAAGCGACAGGCCGGGGTACGGTCTATTATTGTGTAAGTGGCTCAGTGGGAGTCCATCAAATGCATAAGTGGCTGAGTGGCAGTCCAGCATAGGTCTTAATTATGACCAGGGTGATGACCAGTGGGGAATTCGTCCATCTACTAGTAGAAAAGGTTACTTATTGGTATCTTTGCCTGATCAGCGAGATATCGGGTTTATGCCAAAATTCTTTTCCTTTCCAAAATTCATTGGATGTTTCGAACTCTGTTCATACTTCACATAACAGAGGTTCCAGGAAATGTTTAAAGGGATATATATATGTGGTTATATATATATCGGGACTAAATAAAGTATCTCATAACTTTTTCATTCAATAATCTTTCAAAGATTGAATCTATTCAAGTCTTATCTTGTGGTCTCATCAGTGGGATGAACTTTTGAAATTGATTATAACTTGAACGGTGGTAGTTCAAGTAGTATTGGGAATGATATAAATGTAGTGAAGTATTTGGTAACTTCATCTTTTAAACTTATATCTAATTAATAATTGTCTTATGAATGACAAAGATTTTCAGAAAAACGTTGAGACAAGGTTAGATATATGAGATCACCTTGCAACGATATTTTTTATATACAGTTATACACTGGGACTTTGTGTATATTATGCATGGAAGAGGACTTCCAATATTTTGAAAAGTATATATGTATATATATATACTGAATATTTTGCGACTTCATCGCATTAAGTTATCAACTTGGTTCATTTCGTTTGACCAAGACTTTCATGAGTATTATGAGTAGACTCATATACTGTAAATAATTATGCATATTATTTTGGTGGGCTTGCTGCTCACCCTTGCTTTCTTCTTTCATCACACAACAACAGTTAGGAAAGATGACCAGACTCCAGCAGACCCAGCGCAAGCGCGTGGAAAGCGTTCCGCGTCTTCCCGTTGATGTCGTAGCTGCTATAGCTGCAGAGGTAGATCTATTGTAGATTAGACCATCTGCTTTTGGAGAATCAATTATGTATAATTATAACTTGTGGCAGATAATGGCAATTAACTGTAAATTTATCAAGTAATCGTTTTGGGTTGTAATAACTTTTAAATTGTGGATTCAAAGACTTGTACTTATTTGAATTTCATCTCTGAGACTATAACGGGTTGTGGTGTATGTTAGTGTGGGGTCACAGCATAAGGTTGGTTATTATTAATTAAGTGAAGTGATATTGTGGAAAGAAAGACCGTGACGACCCGGATCCCCGACCCCGGATCTGGGGGTGTTACAAGAAATAAAGAAAAGTCATATTTATTCCTTGTTTTTAAAACTTATTAATTTAAGAAGTTTGTTCTAGTAATTTCTATAACATTCTAGACACAATAAATTACATGCCACGATGGGTCACGTATATATAATTTATATTCGTCTATATGTTAAATTACATACAAACAATAATGGAGACCATGGGATTTAATTTCATATTAATTCCCTCTCCCACTTAGTATTTACTTTGAGGATTTTAATCTAGATGCATCGTCCTATGTTATTTCTTCGAAGTCCACATGTATAATAACACAAAGAACACATAACATAGCAGCATACTATCATGATTAAAGCATATATAAAAACATCCCTATGTCCATGTCATTCTAGCATGCACAGGGTTAGTATCACATCACTACACCATAGATGGGCAAATAAGACACTTTTCTAATGTAATGCCTGTTTTACGTTACATTAGACAAAAATTTTTGACCTATCGTAACACTAACGAAATAGCGTACTTTACATGTGAAGTTACTGTTACGTTAGAGGGCTTGTGTTGCAGTAGAAAGCTAGTGTTACAATAGTGCTGACATGACGTAACGCTTTGCTTTATCATTATAATAATATTTAATTTATTTATTATTTTTTTAGGCCCCACCAGTGTACACGTCAGCAAAACTGGGTCCCCCATGTGGGCCCCACTAAAACTTGTTCCAGAAAGTGGGTCCCACACTGACAGGTGGACCCCACATGTGGGCCCACACTGCCACGTGGCACTGCCACGTCAGCAAAGCGTTACGTTAGCTTTTCTGTTACAACGCTACTGTTACATTTGCTCAAACCTGCCACGTGTGCACCACCACGTCATTAAATAATTAAATATTTAATTATTTAATAAATAATTATTTAAAAAATTAAATAAATAATAATTAAATAAATAAATAATAGAGAAGTGGGCCCCACATGTGGGCTCCCCTTGTGGGCCCCACATGTAGGCTCCACTTGTGGGCCCCACATGTAGGCACCATATTATCCAATTATTTAATTATTTAATAAATAATAATTAAATAAATAAATAATAAAGAAGTGGGCTCCACTTGTGGGCCACACATGTGGGCCCCACATTATCCAATTATTTAAATATTTAATAAATAATTATTTAAATAATTAAATAAATAATAATTAAATAAATAAATAATGGAGAAGTGGGCCCTACTTGTGGGCTCCACTTGTGGGCCCCACATGTAGGGCCCACATTATCCAATTATTTAATTATTTAATAAATAATTATTTAAATAATTAAATAAATAAATAATGGAGAAGTGGGCCCTACATATGGGCCTGCCATGTGGGCCCTACATGTGGGCCCGCCATGTGGGCCCCACATTATCCAATTATTTAATTATTTATTAAATAATTATTTAAATAATTAAATAAATAAATAATGATGAAGTGGGCCCCACATTTGGCGTAGTGCATGGCATCACAACACAGACAAGAAACACATAGTAGCAATCATCAAGAGAAGCAGAAATTATGTAAAACATAATAAAACACATCCACTATTATGGCCCCAGAAAAATAGCTTCGAATTCATCCTTCGAAAAATTCTGGAAATCTTCGAGAGCCCGGTTGGAGGCCTAAACAGCCTCAAAACGCCTTGAAATAATGGGTCAATGGTCTTTTTTTTTACCGAAATCTTGACCGAATTAGCCCTTACCTAGTCTTAGACGATAGCTATTTTGATCTGGAGTGTTCGACTAGGATTCCTGACCCTTTCGGTCTGGATTTCTTTTATTTTTCTGACTGAATTCAGCCCTCCTTTTGATCCTGGTCGTGGCCTTCTTCGACCAAGAGTATTCGATCAGGAACCTAGTTAGAATCCTGACCGAATTTAGGTCAGGATTAACTTCTGATTTTAGCATTTTGGTATATTGGGCTCCCCTTTTTGTTTTTTCTCTAATTGGGCCTCAACCCTGCGCTTTCCTTTGAGCCTTTCCCTTATTTTCTTCTTTAGATATTTCTAGATTTGGGCCCTTCTACTGGGCTTGATTTGAAAGGGGCTTGTTATATTTCTCAGGCCCAATGAGATTCACATATTTATTATATATTTTCTCTCTTGGGCCCTTACACTGGGCTTCTATACTCCCAGGCCCAGTAAGATTGGAGATGGGCCTTTATTTCAAATCCAAATCCCAGAATGTTCTGGAATTCTGAAGTTTGTTCCACACTTGCCATTTATTTCCAGAATTTCCTCAAAAATATACACTTAAATCAAGTTTTAATTTTTTATTCTTAAAAAACTCCTAGATCCTTCTAGATCCTTATGTTTTTTGGGCCCAAATGGGCTTTTTCGGCCCAATTTGCCTTGTTAGAGGCTATATAAGAGTGAGGTGGGAGTGTGATCTCCTCACACTTCTCATTTCATTCCTCCTTATTTCTTAAACACTCTCAACACTCCTCTCCTTAGAGTTTTCCGGCGATCTTTCTAGCCTTTTCCGGCCTTCCTCCCCTTTCAAGGTTTCAAGCTTTCTTTATCAATGGCAGACAAGGGTTCTGAGAGAGCAACTAAGATTGCCTCAGCTTCGAAACAAGGTAACGATATCGGAATCTGCTCTTCTTACATGTCTTTATTAGATATGATTAACACTAGAGGGGATGAGTACCCCTCTAATGCACATCTTGATTCATTTAACTATTGTAACACATGGCATAATATAGATTTTAATAAAATAAACGAACTTTATAACGTTCGTCCTCCCCTTAGGCTAGTTCCTGTTAGTGGTGGTGATCATACTTGCCACTGGAAACCAGATACTCTTTTTATTTATACAGATGCCCTTAATGCCGGGCTTAGGTTTCCTTTCCAAGACTTCATCCCTCACTTGCTAGCAGACTTGCAAATCAACCCATGTCAGCTTCCTCCAAATGCTTGGAGGAACATTTTATGCTTCATGGTTTCCTATCTTAGGGGATGTTTTCCTTTGTCAATAGCCGTTTTTAGGAAAATCTTCCAGTGTTATAATAGTTCTTAAAGTCTCTGTGGTTGGGTCTACATTAAACAAAGGCCCAAGTGTAAACACATATTTAATAGTGCTTCTATTCCCGACAACAACCCATATTTGAGGAGTAGTTTTATCGGGTTAAAGTGGGAGAATGGGGACTGGGGCACTCTCTTCAGATCTTCCTTCGGGAAGGTTAGCGATGGTAGCCTCAAATCCATTCACCTAACTCCTGAGGAGACTGCCATTTATAATGAGCTCATTTGGGATGATGGTGCCACTCCTAGCTGAACTCTTCTAGAGGAGTTTTCCCTTATTCAAGTGGGGCTCTCCTCAGTTTCTCCTCAGGGTATTTTTCTATCTTCTTGTTTTTATTTTCTTCCATGCATTATTGACACCACTTATTTTTGTTTTTCTCTTATTTTTGCAGCTGCAAAGGAAATTAATAAGGATAACGTGCCTGTTGTTGAGGAAACCATGAGGATGAAGAAGGCTTGGCTTGCGGGGCTGGACACCCGAGGAAAGGCTACAGAGCCTAGCTTCTTAAGGAAGCACAAAGAGCCTATGGTGGAGGCTCCTTCTGAGGGAACTGAATCCCCAAATTCTCTTATCTCTACTGTTGCTCCTGTCTTTGCTGCTACTGGTGCTCTCCATCCTCTTTGGGGATTTCGCCGAGGGGATACTGTGGTTGGATCCACAAAGCATGCCTGGGATTGGTCTTACCACGGTGTAACCCCCAAGGACTTCACTCATCTTGTGGCTTCCCCAGACTTGAGAGGATAAAGCTCATGGGGGCTCAGTCTTTGGCCTCGGTACGACCCTTTCTTAAAATTTTACTTTTTTTTACTTGTAGCATTCACTTGCCTTATATCTTTGCTTATTGTTTCATTTCATTCTAACACCTACTTCCAAGGCATTGTGAGGCAAGCTGAATCGTAGAAGAGGGCCTCGAACAAGGCTGATAATGCCCTCAGGAAGCACCAGAGGAAGTACGCTTCTTTGGAGAGAAAGTTGAAGCATAAGGAGGAGGAGCTCGTAGAGTCTAATGCTGAGTTGGTTGTGCTGAGGGCTGAGAAGGATATGGTGATCAACAACTATTTGGACTCGGAGGAGTTCACTCAGTCTATGAGAGTGAGGGACGACTCAGTGTTCCCTGGGTTTTTTAGGACTGGCTGGGACACGACCCTTGGAACCGTGAACGAGGCTTGTCCCGACATCTACCCAGCGGACTACATCTACCCTGATGACGAGGCTTTACTACAGAGGTTTCTCACCCAAGTGGTTGTCTCGGACCGTGCTCCTCAGGCCTCACTTCTTCCTCCTCCCGAGTCATCTTCTCGGCCCTCAGCTGATCTTAGCTCTTCTTCCTCCGGGACCACTGAGACATCCAGCGAGAGTGGCGGAGACGATAATATGGATGCCGAGGGCACCTCTGCCCCTTAGAGCTTTTCTAGCCCTGTGTGGCTTATTTATTTTATTTTATCTTTGAGACTTTATTTATCAGACTTTGTATTGCTTATTTAAACTAGTCTTATTTATTGAACTTTATGCTTTTATCTCATGCACTTAGTTTACTTTCCATGTCATAGGGATTTGTTAAATATATTTCATAATCTTTCTAAATTTCATAAACTATTGGGATTTATCCCTTAAACAAGTCTTAATAAACCTCAAACTTAAATAATAAAACTAAAACATGTAACCCTAAGGAAGCAAAGCTTCAAGGTGCTTTTCAACCTACTTGTCATCTTGATAAGTGAGAATCGTGCTAAAGCTTTTTACATATATTAAACCTTCAGGTTCTGCGCGTGCCAGGTCCTTGGGACTTCAAAACCTTCCATAGTCTCCAGCTTGTAGGTTCCTCTTCCTTGAACACTTTTGACCTTGTATGGCCCTTCCCAATTTGGGACGAGTTTTCCTTTCTGCCCAACACCGGAAGTTTCCACTTTCCTCAGAGCCAAGTCACCTTGCTTGAAGAACCTTTCCTTAACCCTTAGGTTGTAGTAGAACGAAGCCTTTTTCTGATATTCCACTATCTTCGCATGTGCCTTATCTCGTACTTCATCAATTAGATCCAGGGCTAATCTTTGCCCTTCCTCATTTTCCTCAACATTAAAAGCTTGAATCCTGGGAGACGAATGTGATATCTCTACAGGAACAACCGCTTCTGTCCCTTATGCTAACATGAAGGGAGTTGCTCCAGTCGTGACTCTACAGGTAGTCCTATAGGCCCATACCATTGGGAGTATTTCATCCACCTAGTTATTCCTCGACTTCTCGATCCTCTTCTTTAGTCTAACCGTGATTATTCGATTTGCCACTTCCGCTTGCCCATTGGCTTGCGGGTGAGCCACAGAGGTAAATCGCAACTCAATCTCATTTTCCTCACAATACTTCTTAAATTCTTCATTGTTGAACTATGTTCCATTATCGGTGACTAGGATACGTGGAATTCCATATCGGCACATGATATTTTACCACAGGAATTGTACAACCTGCTTAGTTGTAATCTTGGCCAAAGGCTTGTTGTGGCGCCCTCCAAACCCGGGTCAGAAGTTTGGGGTCCATAACACATACACAATATATAAACCTATATAGGAAATATTATTTTCAATGACCCTGTTTCACATAACCATGGATCGCAACAGGTTAAAGTATGAAAACAAGCCACAATCTTAACCTTTATTACAACGTACCAAATCCCAAGTAATTTAACTTACACTGATAATAAAATCATTCTTACAATCTGACTATCTCTCTACCGCATAAGCTTCTGCTAGCTCGATCCAACTCAACTGGAACCTTAGCCCGCACTTTGGACTGAGGAACTTCACTATCATCCATATTCTTTCAACTGTAAAATATATAAAAGAATCGCAAGGGTGAGCTAACTAGCTCAGCAAGTCTTAATAGGGATAACTGAGATTAAGCAATAATCAAATGAAATGATTCAGAGGAATCAAGTTTCTTTTTAACTAATCATTAGAATTGGATATTTATTTTAAATTTTAAAAACCAAGGTTAGGCTGCTGATCAGTCACGCACTAACCCCGAGCGAAGCACACATCTCTCCTCTACGAACTGGATCCAAGGCACACATTGGCCTAATTCGACCACGAATCTGGTCTGACCATGAATCTGGTCCATATAAAGAAAACTATTCAATTCTAAAACAATTTACTGTAATAAACAATGTAATTCAATAAGCAAGATCATAATCAACAGCAATAAAGTATTGGTATAAAAGCGTAATGCAATTCTTGAGTATCATAAGGGTATATCACGGTATGTATATGAAATGGTTTCTAGTTTGTAAGAGGATCAGATATTAGACCAGTGATGATTTTCCAAGGTATAGTTCTTTGATATTATAAAGAATGGTTGGAGTATAAAAGTTTCTGTATTTTCAAACAATTCTCTTCCAGTGTTTGGTGTTTGGTAGTTATACATTTGGGGAGTAGTATCATATTTGGGAGGGTTGGTATCTGGAAATCAACACAGGATGGTTTACGAAGAATAAGGCTTATGGCTCAAGATCATGAAAATCAGGGTTCAAGGTTAAATAATTTAAAGCACTTGCAATATTAAAACATGAGTTATTTTGAATAATAACGACATGTTATGAAACAGTTCGAGAATATTTACAATATATCCTGAAGAAAAGTTCAGAAGTACTTGCCTTACAGGGCTTTATAACTATTACTGATCAACTCTGAGCCGACTCTGTCGCTCAGGTTTTAACGTTCAACCATTATACCACATTAGATTCGACACTCAGGTTTTTCTATAAAAAATATTGAAACTCTACTGAGCTTGTCGACTGCCTACTAGGTCTTTTTTAGTCCAATATCCATTTTCGGTTTCCCGACTAGAACCTATAGGGGCGAAATACTCTTTGTTAGACGTCTAGGTATGCTTGACATATCCTCGATACTAATTCTTACCCAACAATATTCAAACCCGACTCATAATTATGAATATTATAATAACATATGCAACAAATAGGGTTCACAATCTCAAAGATCGGTTTGGTGTTCATTTTCGGAAAATATATATATATATACTCTTTATTTTATGAAATCAGGATTATCGATTTGGCAAAATATTTCATTATATCGTACAACCAAGTTTCGTATATAAAATATACACATATACATATAGTCACTCGATGTCCCGATAATCATTGGATACGTTCCCGTATTTACATAATTCAGTTTCCCGGAAATCGGACAGCGTCCTCCTTGTTTATCGGGCTACCCGTCGAACATCATCGACGTCAATAACAACAAATCACAACCCATAATCACCACAACCAATATTTGTAAATTCCCAAGTACCAATTCAATACTATTATTAGTTATTGTTTGCACTTTACATTTAATTCGTATTTTATTTTTATTTACTGATTTAGGACTCATAAAATGATCATCACGGTCCACCGTCGACTCGCCGAAGCTCATCGTCAACGGCGGCAAAATTCGCGGGTACCCGATGAAATTTGGATTTCCAATGCGAATTCCGCCGATTATTGAAATCATTTTTCCCGCACGAATAATTTATTTCACGAAATCAGTCAATAATATTCCTGCAAATAAAATCAAATAAATCACATCAAAATCAACTGTACGATAATCGACCTCAATACTAGAGGCCCAACTGTCAGGCCCAATAACGGGCCTCACATCACAGCCCAACAAAGAACAGGGTTGACAAAAGTGAAGCACAACCACAAACACGGCTGAAACACGGCCGAAACACGGTCGCGCCGCACACACTAACACACACCAACACACACCAACACACGCACACAGCACACACACTTACTCACACACCATTACACACACAACATACACATATATATACACACGGAACTGAACTGAGAGGCATAGAACCAACCGGAAAAATGGAGAGTCGGAAAACAAAGGCGAGCAACCGTGAGAGGCGGAAGAACGGGAGGGAGAGGAAGGAAAACGAGAGAGATGATTCCCGAGAGAACAGAGAGAGAGTCAGAAAAATCGAGAGATGCAAGAGGAGAAGTAAGAGATTGATGTTGAACCCAGGAGAGGAAAAATAAAAGGGGAAAAAAATATACACAGGGCACGTATACAACACATTGCCATACCCCTATTTCTGATTAACACGTGTCCTGCCATACTAATATGTTCCGAAAATTTACGATTTATCGAACCATGTTGCGGGTAAAATAAACCCGAAAAATTATCAAAATAGGTTTAAAATATCACAAATAATTCAAAGTTATTAAAAATAAAATTTTCATAATTTTTAAAATATTTTTGAAATACAACTCATACCCGTATTTCACAATTAATGAGCCGAGCTGTACTTAAAACTAATTCAGAAAATTACGAAAACAGTTTTAAAATGTTAAGAATATCCCGAAGTTTATAAAAACATAAATTTGGAAATTTTAAGATAATTTCTGAAACACAATTTGTACCTGCTTTTATCAATTAAACGAAACATCGCGCAGGTGAAATTAATCTCGAAAATTTCCAAAATAATTTTAAAATTCTCGGAATATTCTAAACTTAAATAAATATGAGTTTCATAATTTTTGAAGAATTCTATGATTGAATATGGATTTTAAAAATAAAAGTAATCAGAAAATCATTTAAAGATAAATAATTAATAAAATATTGATTTCTCAATTTTATAAAATCCTAAAAATAATTATTGTAATTATAAACTCATAAAAACAATTTTAGAGACATTCCAAGTATTTATGCAAATAAATTTGCACTAAATCGACTTTTGAAATTAGAAATAATTCAATACGACTCCATAATTAATCCCACAGACAACCCGGTACAGCATAAATCACACCTAGATAATAATAAAATAACACATAGCGGTCAAAACCAATACACATATTTTATTTATTTAATAATTTCCATAATCACATATTTAAATTATTCAAAAATACACGAGTCGTTATATCCTCCCCCTTAAAAAGATTCTGTCCTCAGAATCTGGTCTAACTAAATAAGAGAGGATATTTGTCAAGCTTATCTGATTTTAGTTTCCAGGTAGACTCTTCTACTCGAGGATTTCAAACGTACTTATTATAGATATATCCTCATTTCCAAGGACTTGCCTTTAACGATCAAGAATTTGAATCGATCACTATATGCTTTACAAACTTGGACAAGAGCCCCTTGGCTCATAATCAGTCACTCGATTCAAATCAAACACTTATCGTCTTAATATTGACACGCAGAACACATTATATGTACACACTGTCGTGATGGTAACATCAACTCATGAACAACTTTATCTATATTTATCAATACCTTGAATGGTTCACTAAGTTTAGGACTTGATCTGTCCCTTCTACTTAGACTTATCCGGTTTCTTTCAATATGACACTTTTACTAACACTACTGGTCCTATTTCTATACTCATATTCTCTCTCGATACAATCTCGCCTTCTTTCTTTGTCTACTCCGAGCTGCTTCAATCAATATTACTATGCTCTTGGTGTGCTGAATTAACTTAAAATTTGACAACTTTCTTTCGCCCACTTTATCTCAATAAAAATGGGGACCTACATTTGCGTTCACATGAAGCTTGGTAAAGCTGTATTCCAAAGGTGACATCGCTGATAAATGATCATTCTAGTGTTTCCTTAAAACTCAACCTCTCAACATATCTTACATTTCCTGAATCACTTTCGTACTTTGACTCTCCGTTTAAGGATGATAGGCAGTGCTCGTTTTCAACTTGGTTTCCAAACATTTAAACATTTCTTACTCTTTTCCATCATTTAAGGCTGAAAAGTAATCTCATATATTCACGTATTATCACCTTTAAGTATTTGAACTTCAGATTCCACTCTTTCCAATTCGTTTATTAATTTCTCGGTGGTCTTAATTACATCCAATCCTTTCTGTCGACATAAGGCATTTATTACCATACGGCTTTGCTTAGGTAGTTGTAAATGGATCAATTCAGGATCTTTTGTTAACCTTAGTCAAAATTACATTCTTGAAGACTCAACGTATAGTTGCTTTCCTTCTAATCTTTGGAGAAAAATCCTTGGGCATTCCACGCAGCCTTTCTTATTCATTGAGGGGCTGAGGATGTTATCAATAAATATAGTTTGCTTATCCAAGTACTCCTTATACACCATGATCATTAATTCCTTATAATCACCTGATACACTTGTTATTTCACATAATATCACCAGAGCTTGCAATGCTCTTAACTCAATTTAATCGTAATCTCTGATATGTTCTCAGGTCAGATCTTAAGTTAATCCCCGAGATATAACATACTTCTTGAATTGGGTCTCATAAGTAGTCAATTCCTTATAGGGTCTCACTTCTTCTTATTCGTTGTTTTGTTAAAGTTTCGATAATCAGTACATACTTTTATACGTTCATTCCTTTTTCTCCCTTAACATCACTAGTACACTTCACGATTCGCTTCTTGTAAAACCACTTCCTGGGTCTACCTTATCTACTAGGCCTTCAATATTTCGCCTTAATCCTTTGACATGTCCATACTTCCTAATCCATCTTGAAATTTCCTTCTTATACCTGGTTATCACTATTTTATTTATATTTCCATATATCTTGGCATTTCTTCAGTAACTTAAATACTTTACATTGTAAATTCCCTGTGGGATCTCATTTCTTAATCCTTCTACTTATAGCATCCAGGTGCTGGAAGAAAACCTGGGGAAATCGTGATCATTCTCCTGGGCGCATAAATTTCCTTTTACTAACTACTAACATCGTGATCAATTATCTTCTCTTGACATCTTGTCTTTCCCTTCACAACTTCAACTGAAAGGTCATACTATCCATCCTTGTTTCTTTTGAATTATGAATTTTAGCTTCCAATTCCAACTTCCAGAATTCTATAGTTAATTCTTCTGGTGCAGTCTCTATGTTCGTTCTCTCCTCTCTTTTTTTGTTGCTTATCGCTTGTCACTATATTTGTTTTTCCTCGTGAATACATACTTCAAACTCTTAGGGTCCGTATAGATCTTACACCTTTCTCCATACATATTATGTTTCCCAATCTTTTAAAACAAATATTATTACTATTAGTCCCAATTATAAGTAGGATACTTCTGCTCATAAGATATCGGTTGTCTGGGTGCATATACAATAACTTTCTCGTGTTGCATCAACACACATCCTACTCCCTTATGAGAAGCATCACTATAAACTACCAAATCTCCTTGATACTTTCAAAATGATAAAGCAGGTGCTATAACCATTCTTTCATTTAACTCCATAAAACTTTCTTCACCCTTCTCTACTTCATATAAACTTCTTGTTTTTCCTAGTTAGCTTCGTCCAAGATATTGCAACTTTCAAGAAATCTTGTACAAATTTTCAATAGTAACCGGTCCATGATAAAACTTTTTACTTTTGTTGGTGTTTCTGGTCTCTTTTCATTCATAGTAACTTTAATTTCTGCTGAATCTCTTTTGATCTGCTCCACATTGACTATTTATGGTAAGAACTATACTTCATACAACTTCTTTCTTCTCCAACTTCCCAGTTATCATTAAATACTTTGCATGATCCTCCGTTAATTTCAAGTATCACCACTACAACTTATCCAGATATTCCTTAAAGATTCTGTCCATCAAGTTCAAATATTACTGGTATATTGGTTAATCCAAATGGCAATATGAGAACAATACTTAGTTCTGAAAATTATCTTTAATATATCTATAGGTTTAATCTTCAATTGGTGAAATACCAAGTCTTAAATCAATCGTATAAAAGTACTTTGCTTCTTTCGTTTGATCAAACAAATCATTGGGTCGAGGTAACAGATACTTGCTCTTGATAGTAAGCTTGTTGAGCTTTTGCTAGTCGACGCATAATCCCATACTCCCATCTTTTTTTAATAGTTTGTACCGGTGCACCTTATGGGATACACTGGGTCTAATCACTTCTTCTTCTAGCATTTCTTGCATCTGCTTTGCTAACTTTCTCATTTTAACTGGAGTCATTTTGTATAAAGCCTTGGTCACTGGCTTCGTCTCAGGTGCTAAGTCAATCGCGAACCTCATTTTCCTATATGGAGGAAATATGGATAACCCTTCTGGAACATATCTTGAAACTCCTTAATCGCTATAAAATCTTTAAATTTTTGTTTACTTCTGACTTTTATGTATCCCGTAATCACCATAATGCTCATATCTTGATCACCGTAATCATCATTAACAAATTATTTACTTTCTTTCATCTTCTGAACCTCATCACCTTCTCATTTGAAGTCCTCAAAATTATCTTTTCATCACGACGGTTTGTCTGTACATCACGCTTTAATAGTTAATCCATTCCTTAGAATAAGGTCAAATCCTCTTATCTTCCATGATATCAATTCTTCACAACTTATTGCCAGGAATCTCAATTCCACCATTGGTACTCACTTGTTCAACAATTTCACGTTCTTGACTTGTTAGTCCTTTGATTATAATCTTATCAATACAACAGGGTAATTTATCTTATCAACAAAACCTTGAGACATAAAAAATTAAGTTTCTCTCACATCTTTTAATACTTTAACGCATAAGGTATTCACCATAATCATCCATATCATCACGTCCGTATTCTGAATAACATATTTCATAGGAAAATCGCATATTCTCGTTCTCGAAAACGTATTCCTTATTGGAGTAGATTCCCTTGACTCTTAGTGGATCCTTCAATGGGGCTAGTGATTTGAAATCCTCTCCAGGTGCCCTTATTTCCTTCCCATGCATAAGATGTAGATGGAACTTCGTCCGCTTGATTCAGGATACGTTGATTTCTGTTTGAAAACCTCTTGCAAAGAACGACAGTACAACGAAACGACTAGAAGGATTCAAAATTCAACAAAAATTAGAGTTGAAAAGAAAGAAGAAGTAAGGATTTGAATATGAATGAGACAACCACATTGGTACTTAAGATGGTCAGTCTTTCGTACCATATGGCATACAGCACATGATTAGGTGGCGTCCCACCCGACTCTTCGTCATCCCGACAAAGCGTCTCATCATAACACTGTTTGTCCCAATCAGAAAGTAAAACTTGAGGAAAACAATCAAATTTGAAAGGAATACAATGTCCTCCTTTTTGACATCATCATAAGGAGTTTATTAAAAAAAGAAGTTCATACATTTTTAGGAATTAAATAGGAATATACGCTGTAATATTAAGGACAAGAATGATACCATTGGTCACCATCCACATTCCACTTGTGTTCATCTTTCGTGCTTGTTCGATCATATCCCAATTGCGTCATATAACAACTTTAAAGGGTACGCTAAAATACCTTCGCACATTAAGCATTATGATAGATTCTTACTTGTTAAGTCTTGCATCTTTAACATCGCACCTACACGTATAATACTTTAATAATTCGATCATAATGGCATTCCCACCAGATAACTTCGAGTTTCCTCTTTTTAATTTAGAATAACCGTGAATCATTCAACATAACGATCCTTTTGTTAATAATATTCTTCTTTTGGAAAGATCTGGAAATCTTCCCAATCTTCTTCGGTCATCCTTCGGCTTCTGTTAAATCAATGAATTCTTCGAACTCTGATAGTCCTAGTAATTGAATGTATAGTTACTCCGTACGCTGATTCTGTTGTAAATTTTATCAAACAATATGTGCATCTTATTGTTAGGAATAATCAACTCCTTCATAATCGTAGGTTACTTTATCCTCTGAATTAACAATACTAAGTCTGAAACAAATATCCTTCCAGGTAATCCGGGTCTTCTGACAAACAAGAAACTCAAGTAGTAACCTGACAACCAGTGTTTAAAACTTATTTTATTCAAAAAGGCTTTTGAAAATGTTGTACGGAAAAATCTTTTTCGAAAACTTGTTTAAAAATTTTAAAAATCACAAACCTGGTTATCCTTACTATATGAGTTGGTTGTTGTCCTTCCTTCTTATAACAAGGTACCGAATTAAAGAAACGATCACATAAAGATCCATTTATTTCAATCTATCCTCTCTCTTTTATTGGGTCCATTTGCCTTTCTTAATCAACGAAAAATTCAGTTGTTGTTGCATGCTATCTTATGCTTAGCTTCACATCAAGCTTCCATAATGGTAATACTCCTGTTATCCACTATACAATCGTTAAGTGGAACAGACTATCCAATAGTCAACAAGTCGGCTAATGTCACATCATCTTGTTAAAACATATATCACATCATCATAACACCATTATCTAACTCCAAGAAATCTTCAGATCCATAATCTTCTCTAACTCTCTATTTCAACACTTATGTACTCTATTCCACAGGCTAGTCATGGGTGGCCTAATCACTAATAGCTTCTTGTAACCAGGTAACAGCTATCCTCCGAAACAGTTGAATCTTTTTTCTAAACTTCTTCTCACCTTTATTTGTATCTCAATATTCACCATTTACTGTGACTCCCGCATCCATCCTCATAGGTATAATTGCTTCATAGGACAAGTTTTAAACCGAGGGTATAAAACATGATGTAGGGTAAACTAAAGAGATACACTCACAACCGAATGTCCAGTAAAACAAGAATAAACAAATGGAGGTTCTTAAATAGGTCATCTCATATCAAGAGGTGGTAAAATAGCGTAGAATAGCTTGAAGAGGGGCAACTGTCATAACGGAAGGTAGTACCATTAATACTGATGAAGGAACAAGGTACAAACCAAATTTGAGAGAAGATGACGATCCTCGAACGGAAAGCTCCAAACGATCAGATGATACAGGGAAAACAAGATATGCCATTTCCGTTGTCTGGAAATCACGTCGCAAGCTAAGAATCCCGAGTCGCACATGAATCGTTCCGGAGACCTACTATACAATTGCACTCAACCTCATGATGCCTTATCTTTCCACTTCCTATTCCTAATCCTAACCCTCTACCCAATCCTGACAATCTAGACTTGTTTCAGTGACTTATAACATGTAGCTCTGATACCAACCTGTGGCGCCCTCCAAACCTGAGTCAGAAGTTTGGGGTCCACAACACATACACAATATATAAACCTATATAGGAAATATTATTTTTAATGACCCTGTTTCACATAACCACGGATCACAACAGGTTAAAGTATGAAAACAAGCCACAATCTTAACCTTTTTTACAACGTACCAAATCCCAACTAATTTAACTTACACTGATAATAAAATCATTCTTACAATCTGACTATCTCTCTGCCGCATGAGGCTTCTTCTAGCTCGATACAACTCAACTGGAACCTTAGCCCACACTTTGGACTGAGGAACTTCAACATCATCCATATTCTTTTCAACTATAAAATTTATAAAAGAATCGCAAGGGTGAGCTAACTAGCTCAGCAAGTCTTAATAGGGATAACTGAGGTTAAACAATAATCAAATGAAATGATTCAGAGGAATCAAGTTTCTTTTTAACTAATCATTAGAATTGGATATTCATTTTAAATTTTAAAAACCAAGGTTAGGCTGCTGATCAGTCACGCGCTAACCCTGAGCGAAGCACACAGCTCTCCTCTACGAACTGGATCCAAGGCACACATTGGCCTAATTCGACCACGAATCTGGTCCATATAAAGAAAACTATGCAATTCTAAAACAATTTAGTGTAATAAACAATGTATATTCAATACTCAAGATCATAATCAACAACGATAAAGCATTGGTATAAAAGCGTAATGCAATTCTTGAGTATCACAAGGGTATATCAGGGTATGTATAAGAAACGGTTTCCAGTTTGTAAAAGGATCAGGTATTAGACCAATGATGATTTTTCAAGGTATAGTTCTTTGATATTATAAAGAATGGTTGGAGTATAAAAGTTTCTGTGTTTTCAAACAATTCTCTTCAAGTGTTTGGTGTTTGGTATTTATACATTTGGGGAGTAATATATTTGGGAGGGTTAGTATCTGGAGATCAACAAAGGATGGTTTACAAAGAATAAGGCTTATGGCTCAAGATCAAGAAAATCAGGGTTCAATGTTAAATAGTTCAAAGCACTTGCAATATTAAAACATGAGTTATTTTGAATAATAACGACATGTTATGAAACAGTTCGAGAATATTTACAATATATCCTGAAGAAAAGTTCAGAAGTACTTGCCTTACAGGGCTTTACAACTATTACTGATCAACTCTGAGCCGACTCTGCCACTCAGGATTTAACGTTCAACCATAAGACCACATTAGATTCGACACTCAGGTTTTTCTGTTGAAACTCTACTGAGCTTGTCGACTGCCTACTAGGTCCTTTTTAGTCCAACATCCATTTTCGGTTTCCCGACTTGAACCTACAGGGGCGAAATACTCTATGTTAGACGTCTAGGTATGCTTGACATATCCTCGATACTAATTCTTACCCAACGATATTCAAACCCGACTCGTAATTATGAATACTATAATAACACATGCAACAAATAGGGTTCACAATCTCGATGATCGGTTTGGTGTTCGTTTTCGGAAAATATATATATATATACTCTTTATTTTACGAAATCAGGGTTATCGATTTGGCAAAATATTTCATTACATGGTACAACTAAGTTTCGTATATAAAATATACACATATACACATAGTCACTCGATGTCCCGATAATCATTGGATATGTTCCCGTATTTACATAATTCAGTTTCCCGAAAATCGGACAGCGTCCCCTTTGTTTATCGGGCTACCCGTCGAAAATCATCGACGTCAATAACAACAAATCACAACCCATAATCACCACAACTAATATTCGTAAATTCCCAAGTACCAATTCAATATTATTATTAGTTATTGTTTGCACTTTACATTTAATTCATATTTTATTTTTATTTACTAATTTAGGACTTATAAAATGATCATCACGGTCCACCGTCCACTCGCCGAAGCTCATCGTCGATGGCAGCAAAATTCGCGGGTACCCGATGTAATTTGGATTTCCAACGCGAATTCCACCGATTATCGAAATCGTTTTTCCCGCACGAATAATTTATTTCACGAAATCAGTCAACAATATTCCTGAAAATAAAATGAAATAAATCACATCAAAATCAACTGTACAATAATCGACCTCAGTACTAGAGGCCCAACTGCCAGGCCCAATAACGGGCCTCACATCACAGCCCAACAAAGAACAGGGGAGATAGAAGTGAAGCACAACCACACACACGGCTGAAACACGGCCGAAACACGGCCGCGCCGCACACACTAACACACAACAACGCACGCACACAGCACACATACTTACTCACACACCATTACACACACAACACACATATATATACACATGGAACTGAACTGTGAGGCACAGAACCAACCGGAAAAAGGGACAGCCGGAAAACAACGACGAGCAACCGCGAGAGGCGGAAGAACAGGAGGGAGAGGAAGGAAAACGAGAGAGATGATTCGCGAGAGAACAGAGAGAGAGAGTTAGAGAAATCGAGAGGTGCAAGAGGAGAAGTAGGAGATTGATGTTGAACCCAGGAGAGGAAAAATAAAAGGGGAAAAAAATATACACAGGGAACGTATACAACACATTGCCACACCCCTATTTCTGATTAACACGTGTCCTGCCATATTAATCTGTTCTGAAAATTCACGATTTATCGAACCGTGTTGCGGGTAAAATAAACCCAAAAAATTATCAAAATAGTTTTAAAATATCATAAATGATTAAAAGTTATTAAAAATAAAATTTTCATAATTTTTTAAGTATTTTTGAAACACAACTCATACCCGCATTTCACAATTAATGAGCCGAGCTGCACTTAAAACAAATTTAGAAAATTACCAAAACAGTCTTAAAATATTACGAATATCCCGAAGTTTTTAAAAACATAAATTTTGAAATTTTAAGATAATTTCTGAAATACAATTTGTACCCACTTTTATCAATTAAATGATAAAACGCGCGGGTGAAATTAATCCCGAAAATTTCCAAAATAATTTTAAAATTCTCGGAATATTCTAAACTTAAATAAATATGAGTTTCATAATTTTTGAAGAATTCTATGATTGAATATGGATTTTACAAATAAAAGTAATTAGAAAATCATTTAAAGATAAATAGTTAATAAAATATTGATTTCATAATTTTATAAAATCCTAAAAATAATTATTGTAATTATAAACTCATAAAAACAATTTTAGAAACATTCCAAGTATTTATGCAAATAAATTTGCACTAAATCCACTTTTGAAATTAGAAATAATTCAATACGACTCCATAATTAATCCCGCGGACAACCCGATACACTATAAATCACACCTCGATAATAATCAAACAACACATAGCGGTCAAAACCAATACACATATTTTATTTATTTAATAATTTCCATAATCACATATTTAAATTATTAAAAAATACACGAGTCGTTATACTTGGCTTCAATTCATTTAGTAAAATAATCAATGGCTACAATCAGGAACTTCCTTTATGTCGTGGCCATGGGGAAAGGCCCAAGTATATCCATTCCTCATATGGCAAAGGGGATGGGAGAGTTGATGGAAGTCAACATCTCGGGGGGGGGGGGGGGTATCGAACAACAGGTGCATGTTTCCGACAATGATCATACTTCTTCACATACTCTTTAGCATCGGCCATCATCTCTGGCCAATAGAAGCCTAAATGGGTTATCTTATGAGTTACGGCTCTTCCCCTCAATTGTTGCCCGTAGATAACTTCGTGTACCTCATCAAGAGCCAAGTGTGCCTCATCAGGCCTGAGACATCTTAAGTATGGAACTAAATAAGATCTTTTGTATAAAATCCCATCGATCAAGGAGTATCTCAGTGCTCGAACAACCAACTTTCGTGCTTCAGTCACGTCATTTGGAAACTAATCAGTTTGAATATGGGCCTTAATAGGATCTATCCATGACGTCCCCAGCCCTATAGGGGCTACAAGCTTAACATCAATGCTTCATGTCTTTAAAACGCGGAAGTATACGCTTCCTGAATTTTCCTCTATCTCAGATGAAGGAAACTTTGACAATGCATCCGCCTTAACACTTTCCTCCCTTGGGATGTGCTCAACATGGAATTCATCAAACTGAGTCATCACAGCCCTTACTAGGTGCACATACTTAGCCATCGTATCATCCCTCGCCTCAAACTCTCCCTTCACCTAGGATATGACCAACTTCGAGTCTCCACAAACTTTCAAGTTCTTGACTCTTAGCATCCCTGCTAGGCCGAGGCAAGCTATAAGAGCTTCATATTCTGCTTTGTTATTTGTGGTTGGAAAGTCTAACTTCATAGCATATTCAATCAAGAACCCATCGAGGCTTTGTAAAACTAGCCCTGCTCCACTTAAATTTGTTTTTGATGCTCCATCAAAATAGAGAACCCAATATTCCTTCTCCTTAACGTCCTTTTCTTTGCCCCCTTTATCACCTTCCATGTCTTGAGGTATAGTATCTTCCTACCCCCTACTTCTTGGTTGGGTATGGTATATTCCACCATGAAGTCAACCAATGCTTGGGCTTTTATTGCCGTTCGTGGCTTGTACTTGATGTCAAATTCTCCCAACACTATTGCCCACTTAATCAGCCTCCCACTAGCCTTAGGACTATGAATAATATTTTTCAAGGGCTGATTTGTTAGCACCTCAATCTGATGAGCCTGAAAATAAGGACGCAACTTTCTTGAAGCCATTACTAAGGCTAAAGCAAACTTCTCAATAGTTGAATAATTCAACTCAGCCCCATGCAGAATTTTGCTCCCATAGTATACGGGTTTCTAGACTTTAAGTTCCTCCTTAACCAATACAGTGCTCAAGGCATTTTCTGAAACAGCCAAGTATAAGTATAAGATTTCATTAAGAGCTGGCTTGGCCAACAACGGGGCCTAGGCCATATATTTCTTTAATTCTTTGAATGCCTTCCGGATTTCCTCAGTCCATTCAAAATCTTTAACCTTCTTCAAGGACTTGAAGAATGACAAGCACTTATCCCCAGATTTGGAGATGAATCACCCCAATGCAGCAACCCTTACAGTGAGCTTTTGAACATCTTTGATAGTCTTTGGTGGCTACATGTCCAAGATCACCTTTATTTTATCTGGGTTGACCTCAATTCCTCTCTTGGAGACCATCAGTCCCAAAAACTTTCCAGATCCCACTCCAAAAGCATACTTTGCAGGATTTAGCATCATTTTGTGGTATCTCAGGACTTTAAAAGCTTCCCTCAAATGGGCTATATGGTCAGTCTTTAATAGACTCTTGACTAACATGTCATCGACATAAACTTCCATGGTCTTGCCAATAAGATCCTTGAAAATCTTATTTACCAACCTTTGATAGGTGGCTCCTGCATTCTTGAGACCAAATGTCATAACAAGATAACAATAAACACCAAAGTCAGTAATGAATGATACATTTGGGATGTCGTCCTTGTGCAACTTGATCTGATTGTATCCACTGAATCCATCCATGAAACTCAGCATCTCATGTCTAGCATTAGCATATATTAATGTATCTATCTTTGACAATGGGAAACAGTCCTCGGGGCATACGTCATTCAAATCGGTGAAATCCACACACATCCTCCATTTTCCATTAGCTTTCTTTACCATCACAGGGTTTGTTAACCACTCCGGAAATTATATCTCCTCGATGAAACCAACCTCTAAGAGCTTCTCTACTTCTTTTTAATAGCTTCTTTCCCCTCTGGAGTAAAACTTCTTTTCTTTTGCTTCACTGTCTTCCGATTCAGATCCACATTCAGCTTGTGAGTAATCAGTTCCGGGTCTATGCCTGGCATATCAGTTACCGACCATGCAAACACATCACTATTTTCTTGCAAAAATTTCACCAACTTCCCTCTAAGGGGCTCTTCTAGTGTGGCTCCAACGAAAGTCACTTTCTCAGGATCCTCGGGAGCCAAAGGAATCGAAACCAAGTCTTCTATTGGCTTCCCTCTTTTCTCATCATTCTCTCGGATATACAGATCTTCAATAGGCAAAACTTGCCCCCCCAACTCCATCTTCCCTAAGAGAGACCACGTAACAACTCCTTGTCATCTTTTGATCTCCTTTCTCTTCTCCAATCCCATTCCGGGTGGGAAACTTCATCACTGAATGGTAGGAGGAAGGGACTGCCTTGAAGGCATATATTCCTATTCTTCCCATGATCGCGTTGTAAGTTGAACTAGCCTTTACCACTAAAAAGTCCAGCATGTGAGTTGCTTGTCTTGGTTCCTGACCTAAGGTTGTTTATAACTTAATTATCCCTTCCACGGGGCACTCCACTCCTGCGAATCCATATATTGGCATATCGGTCGGGGTTAGTTGAGAATTATTGTAACCCATTTTTAAAAAGGTATCATGGAGTAAAATATCCACCGAGGCACCGTTATCTATAAGGACCCTCTTCACCGGGCTATTCCCTAAAAACTTGAACTCATGACATGAAATGAGTTTAAATAATGGGTTGAGAGTCACCCATTTCCTCTTCTTCTCGATGTGGGAAGTAGTGAAGAAAAATTTTAAACTAGAAACTTATTTATTAAGTCCTTTATGTTAAAAAATTCAGCACATCCATCTACTTATATAGATATAGGTCTAGCATCTTTATCATTTTGTCTCGATGTGAGACAAAAGCCAATACATTAAAAGTTAAACTAGCACTTGTAAGTACATACCACAAGTTTGTGCCTTCATTTATAGTTTAAGGATACGTCTTTGCTCACATTCTCACTAATATGGGAAGTGAGCCAAGTACTTATCACACAATTTAGACCCAATACACTCCATACATATATAGTGCAAGAAGAGTTTCCCCTCTTATTTCTAATTAATGTGGGACAATAGTCTAAATAACGATACACATTAATACCCGAATTTTAATTGGAAAACAAAAATAATAAAAATATATCTCATATGATCAATAAATTTAATTCACATATATCTCAACTACTATTATAATAATATAAAATAAAATAACTCATATTTTATTATATTGTCAAACCTGGATATTACAAGTCTCCCTGCTTTATAAAAATTTCATCCTTGAAATTTGCTATTAAAATAACTCCGGATATTTGGATCTTATTTCATCTTCTCGCTCCCACATACTTTCTTCTATTTTAGAGTTCCTCGAAAAAATACTTACTAGTGAAATCTTCTTATTTCTAAGCTCTTTTTCTTTTCTATCAAGATTTTGCACAGGCTTTTCCATATAGGTCAGATCTTGACTTAATTTCAAAGGTTCATAGTTAAACACATGAGAGGGTTCGGCCATATATTTTCTTAACAACGAGACGTGGAACACATTATGAACCTTTTCTAATGATGGAGGCACGGTTAATTTGTAATCTACTTTTCCAACTTTTTCGAGTATCTCAAAGGGACCTACAAATCTTGGGCTTAACTTTCCCTTCTTTCCAAATCTTATTATCCCCGTTACTGGTGCTATTTTAAGAAATACTTTATCGCGAACCGAGAACTCAACATCTCTCTGTTTTGGATCCGCGTAGCTCTTTTGTCGACTCTGTGTGGCTAACATTCTTTCTTTAATTCTTTTCACCACCTCTGTTGTATCTCTGACCAACTCAGGGCCAAGATAATTTCCTTCCCCCTTTTCATCCCAATGGATAGGAGATCGACACTTTCTACCATAGAGAATTTTGTATGGAGCTGCATCAATTGACGCTTGAAAACTATTATTGTACGGAAATTCTATTAGTGGAAGGTACTTACTCCATGAACTTGAGAAGTCAAGAACACACGCCCTAAGCATATCCTCTATCCTCTGAATCGTTCTTTCACTTTGACCGTCTAACTGTGGATGAAAAGCAATATTAAACTTTAATCAGGTACCCATGGCTTTATGCAAACTTTCCCAAAACTTAGAAGTAAATCGAGCGTCCCTATCATAAATTATCGATACTGGTACTCCATGTAATCTAACTATCTCTTAGACGTACAATTTAGCTAATTGATCCATAGTATATGTCATGCGTACTGGAATGAAGTGTGCTGATTTTGAAAATCTATCAACAATAATCCAAATGGCATCATGCTGTCTAAGAGTCTTTGGTAATCCAACTATGAAATCCATGGTGATTGTAATAACCCCCAAAATTTTCAACTTTTTTGTAACCCTTGTGAATAGTGTTTTTGCTGAATGAGAGAACTTTTCATGCCACACTATGTAGGGGTTCTATTATGGATATTCTGAGATTTTATTAGTACTCTATATGGTATATGAGTGTATGTAAAGATCGTCAGAATCCAATTCCGAACACTTTGATTTTTCCCGGAAATACACTAGATACGGATGGAATTGAGTATAAGGTGACTCGATAAAAAGGATTTAAATTAAAGGATTATAATAGAGAATCATAAAAAGGAATATAATGTATTGAGAAAGGTTATGGGAACCTAAGTAATAAGATCCCGGGTATGATCCTTCAAACGATAAACGAAAACGAAAGTTAAGCGAACCGTATAACAGATCAGCGGTCATTAGGCAAACAATTAGGAAGTTAAGCAAAGGGATTAGAGAGAGTGATGTCACCCAACCAATGAGAAGAGGACAAGGAGGGAAAGATGACATCACAACATGACATAGGCATGACATGGGAAGCAAGCGCGTGGGAAACGTCCCGCGTCTTCCCGATGATGTTGTAGCTGCTATAGCTGCAGAGGTAGATCTATTGGTAGACCAGGCACTCTACTTTTGAGAATCAAATTATGTATAATTATAACTTGTGGCAGATAATGGCAATTAACTGTAAATTATCAAGTAATCTTTTTGGGTTGTAATAACTTTTAAATTGTGGATTCAAAGACTTGTACTTATTTCAATTTCATCTCTGAGACTATAACGGGTTGTGGTGTGTGTTAGTGTGGGGTCACAGCATAAGGTTATTTATTATTAATTAAGTGAAGTGATATTGTGGAAAGAAAGACCGTGACGACCCGGATCCCCGACCCCGGATCTGGGGGTGTTACAGAAATGGTATCAGAGCTAAGCGTTATAAACCTCAGAGATGATGCGACGATATAATAACAAACTCACAAAGATAATAAGAACTCTTGCCAAGTTCATGGTCGGACTACTTAAAGTAGTGCTGACAGTTAAAACCCTTACGGGAACCCTTATAAGTATCATGATAGTAACTTAGCTCATTTAATGTGTAGGCGCCTGACATAGAGGACCCTGAGATGTTCGAGCGTGAACATGATGAAGCACTGCTAGATGTTGAGGATCAGGAGGAGCCTGAGATGGAGGAGGATGAGGAGGACCCCTCAAAGGAGTCAGAGACGGAGGTCATTGCTATTTCAGATGAGGAGGACCCCTCAGAGGAGTCAGAGACAGAGGTTATTACTATTCCAGATGAGGAGGACCCGGATGAGGTCCCAGTAGCTGAGGAGCGTGTTGGACCTATGGTAGTGTATGTTGGTACCCCTTTACCCACACTTCCGGTGGTCAGAGCCCCTACCCCTCTACCACTATCTTGGATTCCCGATGATGACAGCTCAGAGACCCATACTTCCGAGCCTAGGCAGACCGAGGAGGCACCCTCAGCGGCTCCGGATTCACCACCTCTTGACCCTGCCCACATGCAGTCTTCGTTAGCTCATGGATATGTTCAGGATGTTCTGAGGACCCGAGTGGCTGTTGCCGAGGGCCGACTGGATGAGGCCAGGAGGGAGTTGGATGCGGAGAGGGCGGGTAGGCGTACCCGAGCTTATGAGACTAGGGCTTCTATACCCCGATCCTTGAGGAGGGAGCTTACGGAGATAGAGCTCACGTCCCGAGCGAGACTCAGATCTCTCCAGGGGGACAGGCATGGTAGGATCTCCAGGCGGCAGGCCGACTATATTTTCCATCGTGCGATGAAAAGGGTATGGGAGCTGACCCGCTCCGGTGTGTGATTCAGGATTGACGATGGAATAGTCTAGTTGTCTAGTTAGCCGAGGCCTTAGTAAGAGCCAATTTTCCGGGATAGTTGACTTGTATATAGCATCCCTTTTTCTGACTAGACAGATAGACTCTTGTGTATCACTTTTGGGACAGATGACTGTAGCACTGTTGTACTTTTGACCAGATCAAACTATGTAATTCTCGCATTATGTGTATATTTGTTTCCTTCGGTTCAGTTCCTTAGTGACGAGATCACTGTTTTTATCATTATTATTACTGCACTTCGTATTAGAACTGTCATAAAATAATAGAATTGCGATATACGTTCTCCCCATTATGAAGCTGTGCAAGGCACAATGTTGTATATGATTGTGACCTAACGTTGAATTTCCCAATAATTTTTTTATTATCAGAATCACGCCGCCAAGAAAGATTGGAACTAGGGCGAACCCTGGATCTGAGGACCAGGGAAGCCATAACCAGGATGATAGGAACCAGGAACACAGTGAAGAGGAAGATGAGGATTATGTGGAATAGGATGACTCCCTGTATGAAGAGGAAAAGGAAACATATGATGTTGAGGGATTTGAGATAGAGGCTGAAGAAGGAGAAACTGAGGTTGAGCAACCAGTACCAAACCCATGCATGGATCCCATGGGCCAGTTCATGCAACTCCTAAGGCAGAATTTGGAACGTCAACCCACCCCACCCCCTCAAGGAAATAACAATACTGTGGCAAACTCTTTCAGGGCTTTTAAGTCCCTTAAGCCCCCTGAGTTCCACGGATCAGCCGACCCAGTTGAGGCAAGGGCATGGTTAAAGGAAATGGAGAAATCCTTTGAGATCTTGAGTACCGATGAGGAACAGAAGACTGTATTTGCTACCTACCTTCTGAAAGGAGAAGCTAACTACTGGTGGGAGGCCAAGAAAAACATGGAGACATATGCTATTATAACCTGGGAGAGATTTAGTCAGTTGTTTCTGGGAAAGTATTTCCTGAGGTTTATGGAAAACCAGATGGAGCTCAAGTTCTTGGAGCTAAAGCAGAATAATTTATCGATAGCAGAGTACGAAGTGAAATTTACTGAGTTATCAAGGTTTGTGCCGGAATTTGTGAGCACCGAGGAAAAGAAAGCTAGGAGGTTTCAGCAGGGACTGAAACCGTGGATTCAGAATAGGGTGGCAATCCTTGAGCTTATGGACTATGCCACTCTGGTGCAAAAGGCAATGATTGTAGAAGTCGGAAGTGAACAGATGCAGAAGGAAAGAGAGAAGAAAGGAATTAAGAGGAAAAGTATGAGCATGGGTGGAGGTTCCGCAGGAAGGAGCTTCCCAACTAGATTTAATCGAGGAGCAGTGTCCCTACCAGGAAGGAACACTGGGTTTAAGCAGCCAATGAGTGTGAGTGTGAGCCAGGGCGGCCAGAAGTCAAGAATGTCCTATCCCAACCAGTCTCGACCCCCATTGTCAGCCTGTAACATATGTGGAAGGAATCACACTGGGGAGTGTAAAGGAAAGCCAGTAACCTGCTTTAAGTGCGGTCGGGAAGGTCACTATTCAACTAAGTGCCCATCATCAACCCCTGCCGTCATTCCAACCACCACTTGTCATCAGTGTGGACGCCCAGGTCATTGGAAGAGGGAATGCCAAATGAATAAACCAGCACCTTCGGGAGCAAGCAGGGCTGCTTCTAATAAGCCACCTACTACAAGGACTTTCAATATGACAGTCCAGGATGCTATGAAAGATTCAGATGTGATAGCAGGTACCCTTTCTCTAAATTCAGTCAGTGCAAACGTTTTATTTGATTCGGGAGCAACTAAATCTTTTATATCAAAGGACCTTGCGCGTAAGTTAAGACTTAAGGCTGAACCCTTGATAGAACCCTTACAAGTAGAAATAGCTAATCATGAAATTATTCCTGTTAATCAGATTCACCCCGCCTCTGAGATAGGCATAGGGGAGCAATCTTTTAGTATTGATCTGATTCCTTTTAAATTAGGGGATTTTGATGTAATTTTGGGAATGGACTGGCTATCTAGCAATGATGCTCAGATAGACTGTAAAGGGAAGAAAGTTAAGCTAAATATCCCAGGGAAGAAAGAAGTTATATTTAGAGGAAAGAGGCAGACGCAGAAATTTTTGACTATGGCCCAGGCCAGAAGGATGCTACGAAAAGGAAATGAGGCCTACCTAGCCTATGTGGTGGACACGCAGAAGGAGGTGCCCAACTTACAAGATATTCCAGTAGTCAACGAATTTAAAGATGTATTCCCACTAGACCTTCCGGGATTACCACCCGATAGAGTGATTGAATTTGCTATTGAGTTGGCCCCAGGGACGACGCCAGTTTCAAAAGCACCTTACCGGTTAGCCCCGTTAGAAATGAAGGAATTAGCTATCCAATTGTAGGAACTCTTGGATAAGGGTATGATAAGACCCAGTGTGTCTCCATGGGGAGCACCAGTTTTATTTGTTAAGAAGAAAGATGGGAGCATAAGGCTGTGCATCGACTATCGAGAGTTAAACAAGCTAACCATAAAGAACAGGTACTCATTACCTAGAATAGACGATCTATTCGACCAGCTAAAGGATGCTGTTTATTTTTCCAAGATCGACCTGAGAACTGGATATCACCAACTAAAGATTAAACCCAAAGATATTTCCAAGACAGCGTTCCGTACCAGATATGGGCATTATGAGTTCTTGGTAATGTCCTTTGGATTAACCAACGCCCCAGCGGCTTTCATGGATTTAATGAATAGAGTATTTAAGAAGTACTTGGACAAGTGTGTGATAGTTTTTATCGATGATATTTTGATCTACTCAAGGACTGAGGCAGAACATGCAGAGCATTTGAGGATAGCTCTAGGAATACTCAGAGAGGAGCAGTTGTATGCCAAATTCTCGAAGTGTGAGTTCTGGCGGAATGAAGTACAGTTTTTAGGACATGTGATCAATAAAGAAGGAGTATTGGTCGACCCCTCCAAGATAGAGGCGGTCTCAAATTGGGAAAGGCCAAAAACACCAACAGAGGTAAGGAGTTTCATAAGATTGGCCGGCTACTATCGTAGATTTGTACAGGACTTTGCGAAGATCGCAGCCCCTTTGACACGACTTACTCGTAAGACAGAGAAGTTTGAATGGACGGAGAAATGCGAGAACAGTTTTCAAGAATTAAAGAAAAGGTTGATAACGGCTCCGGTGTTGGCATTGCCGGACGGAAAAGGAGATTTTGTGATATATAGTGACGCGTCGCACAAAGGATTAGGGTGTGTGCTTATGCAGCACGGTAAAGTGATTGCGTATGCATCGAGACAACTGAAGGAATACAAGATTAGATATCCTACTCATGACCTTGAGCTCGCGGCAATAGTATTTGCCTTAAAAATTTGGAGGCACTACTTGTATGGAGAGAAGTGCGAGATTTTCACAGACCATAAGAGCCTCAAGTACATATTTACGCAGAAAGAGCTCAACATGCGCCAGAGGAGATGGTTAGAACTAATCAAGGACTATGATTATGAGATTCTCTATCATCCAGGGAAAGCCAATGTGGTGGCTGATGCCCTTAGTAGAAAGGAAAGACTCAGAATGATAACGACTTCGGAAGAATTGATAAGGGATTTTGAGAGAATGGAAATAGAAGTAAAGGTAACCGGAACCGGAACTGAAAAGCTTTTTGAGATCTCAATGCAGCCAGAGTTATTGGAAAAGATCAGATTGTGCCAGGAGAAAATAATGAATGAAGGCAGAGAGTCAATGACTGGAGAGGAGATCCATACTGAGAAAGATGATAAAGGGATAATGAGGTACTCCTACCGGATTTGGGTTCCGAATGTTCAAGAGCTTAAAGATGAGATTTTGGATGAAAGCCATAGTTCAAGGTATTCCATTCACCCGGGAAGTACCAAGATGTATAGGGATTTGAAGGAATATTACTGGTGGCCCAACATGAAGAGGGACGTAGCAGAATGGGTAAACAAATGTTTGACTTGCCAAAGGGTAAAAGCAGAGCACCAGAGACCCAGTGGACTCTTACGACCCCTGGAGATTCCCGAATGGAAATGGGAACAGATAGCGATGGATTTTGTTGTAGGCTTGCCAAGGACAAAAGCCAATCACGACGCCATTTGGGTAATTATAGACCGACTGACAAAGTCAGCTCATTTCATTCCTATCAATGAGAGATACACAGTCGATAGACTGGTGGACATTTACCTTAAGGAAATAGTGACGCGACATGGAGTCCCAGCATCCATTGTCTCAAACCGAGACCCCAGGTTCAACTCCAGATTTTGGAGGAGCTTTCAGGAATGTGCGGGGACCAAGTTAAATATGAGTACCACGTACCATCCCCAGATGGATGGGCAGAGTGAAAGGACCATCCAGACACTAGAGGATATGTTGAGAGTCTGTGCAATAGACTTTAAAGGGAGTTGGGATGATCACTTGTCGTTGATCGAGTTTTCTTATAACAATAGCTTTCATGCTAGCATTGGAATGCCGCCTTATGAGGCCCTGTACGGAAGAAGGTGTCGATCTCCCTTATACTGGGATGAAGTGGGGGAGCGGAAGATGCTCGGACCCGAAGTGGTCCAAAGGACCAAAGATATAGTGGATCTTATCAGAGGGCGACTTGTAGCAGCCCAAGACAGACAGAAGAAATATGCAGACCTAGCCCGAAAGGATAAGGAATATGAAGTAGGGGACTTAGTACTGCTAAAGGTATCCCCTTGGAAGGGATTAATGAGGTTCGGAAGGAAAGGAAAACTAAGCCCAAGATACATTGGACCTTTTGAGATATTAAGACGGATTGGAAAGTTAGCTTACGAGCTAGCCTTACCCCCTAACTTGCAACAACTTCATAATGTGTTCCATGTGTCAATGCTAAGGAAGTATCATCGGGATGCCAGACACATAGTGGAGTACGAACAGGTGGATATGCAACCAGATCTGACTTACGTGGAGAAGCCAGTAAGGATTATAGATAAGAAGGAGCAGGTGCTTCGGAACAAAGTGATTAAGCTAGTCAGAGTACTATGGCAGAATCATAATGTGGAAGAATCAACTTGGGAACTAGAGAGCGCAATGCTAGAAAAGTACCCCCATTTGTTTTCTGTTTGATTCCGGGGCGGAATCCTTTTAAGGAGGGGAGACTGTAATAACCCCCAAAATTTTCAACTTTTTTGTAACCCTTGTGAATAGTGTTTTTGCTGAATGAGAGAACTTTTCATGCCACACTATGTAGGGGTTCTATTATGGATATTCTGAGATTTTATTAGTACTCTATATGGTATATGAGTGTATGTAAAGATCGTCAGAATCCAATTCCGAACACTTTGATTTTTCCCGGAAATACACTAGATACGGAGAGAATTGAGTATAAGGTGACTGGATAAAAAGGATTTAAATTAAAGGATTATAATAGAGAATCATAAAAAGGAATATAATGTATTGAGAAAGGTTATGGGAACCTAAGTAATAAGATCCCGGGTATGATCCTTCAAACGATAAACGAAAACGAAAGTTAAGCGAACCGTATAACAGATCAGCGGTCATTAGGCAAACAATTAGGAAGTTAAGCAAAGGGATTAGAGAGAGTGATGTTACCCAACCAATGAGAAGAGGACAAGGAGGGAAAGATGACATCACAACATGACATAGGCATGACATGGGAAGGAAGGAGATGTGGTGAATTTTTAACCACACAAAATCAAGGTTAAATTGGTAGTTAACCAAAAACAAAACAAAACCAAATCAACCAAGCCAAATAATTCATTCTTCATCAAAATAAAAAAGAAACCAAGGCATTGCTCTTGATTGCTCTCGGCTTTTTGACATTTTAAAGGCAAGAAATTTCAAAATCAAAGATCCAAGCTTCCTAAATTGGTGAGTTAATTCCCTAATCATCCTTATGCATAGTTAGGGCTATATCATGAGTTTAAGCCATCAATTCTTTCTCAATCTTCTTCATTAAATCAATGAAGAAGACAATGAATAGTGTTTTCAAGTTTTTAACTTGAAATTTTTCTTCTTTTCCTTTAAGATCCAAGCATTCCTAAGACTTCTCAAAGCTTCTTAAGGCTTCCTAGCTCCTCCCACCACTTCAAGGAAGGTATATCATCTCCAAACCCTAGATTCCTATGTTTAATAAGATGATTTTGATTATTGTGGTGATATTGTAGCTTAATGTTTGTGGTTTAGAGTTTGGGTTGAAGTGGTATTGAAATGGAATGGTAAATCTTGTTGTTTTGGTTAAAAGAATGTAGTATAGTTAAATTCAAGCTTAGGCATAAGTATGAATGTTAAAAATTGAATTTATTGGGGCTGTTATGATGTGATAAGGATGGATGTTGGTTGTATGATTGATTTGAGGTTGAATTGGGATGGTTTTTGAATGGTTTAAAATTGGGAAATCGCGTAAACATAGCCGTCGTAACGTCCGATTTTCTTTAGACTGTTTTTGTGCATAACATTAGGACCCGAGAACCCCCTGCTAGATTATGACCATTGCCATGTCTATATAGCTCGTGTTACGAGTTTCGTTTTGATATGTAGTTCGTTCAATTCCGATGCACGGTTTAGGAGAAAAGACCGTTTCAAGTAACGGCGTTTCGCGAACGAAACTTTTCCCCTCGCCTTACTTTGAAACATAGGTTAAAGACCAAAAAGGGTTAATTAATGTATGAAACATTTATGGTAAGTGTGTTAGACAGTTGGTAAAACACTCGTGAAGGAATCGCCTTAAAACTCGTAAAGGTTAAATTACTAAAATTGGTGGAGCCGAGGGTACCCGAGTGACTTAAGAGAATCAGTAAGTGCAAAACAAGCGTTAGAGTCTAAGTTAGTTAAAGTATAGATTTACAAGTGACTTTGGTTTAGTTCCAACTTACTTGTTGTTTATAGGTTACCAGACTCGTCCCGAGCCTTTTATCACCCCAAGTCGCTCAGGCAAGTTTTCTACCCGTTATAACTGTTGTTGTGATGTATTTGTGTATATGCATGATCCTGCGATAAATGCATATTTGTTATTAGCAAATTCTTGCGATATATTGTAGCATGTGATATGGTATATATGCATGCCTGTTTCATATTCTTGGATCATATATCTGTTGGTTAAAGTGCTTACAGTTGATAATACCTATGCTAGAGGATAGCGGTAATTTGCATATACCCTTATTATAGGGACCCAAAAGGTGAAAACATTTTCTAAAACCGGGAGTCGAGGATCCCGAGTAGATTTTATATATACGTATATATATATATATATATTTATATATATATATGGTTATAGTTTTCAAAACTATTAATTGAATAAGGTTTATTCAATAACTTTATTTTATTAATGAATATTATCTTGAATATTCATTCGAGGACTTATGACTCCTTTATATTATTTATTGAATATTACTTGGATATTCATTCGAGGATGTATGACTCCTTTATTTTATGAATATTATTTATAATATTCATTCGAGGTATTATGACTCCGCTTATTACTGAAATATATTCTTTACTTTATTAAAGAATAAGGTGTCAATAATCAAACTTATTTTCGATTATTCAAATAAAGATAGTACTTTCATATAAGTATATCTTTGGTTATTTAATAACCATTTCAAGTATAAGTTTCAATACTTCTACTTCGATTGTTTTTATAAGGATTATCTTTATGACAATATTATTTAAATAATAATATTCAGGCATTTTCTAAATATATTGGGACTGATTTACTTCATTAAATCAGCATTACTCCAAACACTCTTTAAAGTGTTTTCGAGTCTTCAAAATGATTTTTAAAAGTTAGAGCGGATCCCAAAACTCATTTTTATATTTAAGATCTTCCTTTTTAGGGGATTTAAATACTCGCTCAAAAGCTGAGGGATCCGGCTCTGTGGTGTATTTTATATTCGCAACAAGGTTACGGTTTTGGTAAATGAATTGAATACTTACCCAACGTTCGGGAAGTAAGTCCATCTATTGAGTCGGCATAAGTAACATGGGCTCAGTGGGCGTCCATGATAGTGTAAGTGGCTCAGTGGGAGTCCATCAAATGCATAAGTGGCTGAGTGGCAGTCCAGCATAAGGTCCTATTGAGACCAGGGTGATGACCAGTGGGGAATTCGTCCATCTACTAGTAGAAAAGGTTACTTATTGGTATCTTTGCCTGATCAGCAAGATACCTGGTTTATGCCAAAATTCTTTTCCTTTCCAAAATTCATTGGATGTTTCAAACTCTGTTCATACTTTACATGACAGAGGTTTTCAGGAAATGTATAAAGAAGATGTATATGTGGATATATATATATATATATATATCAGAACTTAATGAAGTATATCATAACTTTATTTCCTTTAATAATATTTCAAAGATTTAATCTATTCAAATCTTGTCTTGTGGTCTCATCTATGTGATGAACTGTTGAAAGCTCATTATACTTTGAACAGTGGTAGTTCAAGTAGCTTTATAAATGATATAAGTGTAGTGAAGTATCTGGTAACTTCATCCCTTGTTTTTACTTATATCTAGTAAGTAATTATCTTACACATGATAAAAGATTCTAGTAAGTATCCATTTAGATACTTATATTATTGTTATCACTATATATTATCTTGCGAGCTGTAAGGCTCACTCTTGCTTTATTTCTTCATCACACAACAATAGTTAGGAAAGATGGCCAGACTCTAGCAGACTCAGCGCAAGCGCGTGGGAAACGTCCCGCGTCTTCCCGATGATGTTGTAGCTGCTATAGCTGCAGAGGTAGATCTATTGGTAGACCAGGCACTCTACTTTTGAGAATCAAATTATGTATAATTATAACTTGTGGCAGATAATGGCAATTAACTATAAATTATCAAGTAATCTTTTTGGGTTGTAATAACTTTTAAATTATGGATTCAAAGACTTGTACTTATTTCAATTTCATCTCTGAGACTATAACGGGTTGTGGTGTGTGTTAGTGTGGGGTCACAGCATAAGGTTATTTATTATTAATTAAGTGAAGTGATATTGTGGAAAGAAAGACCGTGACGACCCGGATCCCCGACCCCGGATCTGGGGGTGTTACAGTGATCTCTTCCCATTTCTATTCGTTGATCTGTATTGGTTGTAACAATCCAGTTGGCCTTTGATGTTCAGCCTTTACCCATTGACACGTCAGACACCTCGCCACAAATTCTACCACATCTTTCTTCATTCATGGCCACCAGTAATGCATTTTTAAATTATTATACATTATAGTTGTTCCTGGATGTACTAAATATGGAACAGTATGAGCTTCTGTAAGGATCTCTTTCTTTATCTCTTCATTATCTGGAACACATATTCTATCCTTAAACTTTAAACTTCCATTCGCTGATATCTTGAAGTCCGTGGCCTTTCTGCTTCCACATAAACTTTACGTTCATTCAACTCAGTGTCTTCAAGATGACCTTGCCTAATTCTTTCAAGAAGTGTTGACTTAATACTCATTTTATCTAATCTATTGGTAATCAACTGTATTTCTGATCTATAAATTTCTTCTTGAAGAGGTTTGGACAACGTCCTTAAAACTGATAGGTTACCATGAACCTTTCTACTAAGCGCATCAGCAACCACATTCGCCTTGCCTTGATGATACATAATCTCACATTCATAATCCTTAACTAATTCCAACCATCATCTTTGTCGCATATTCAACTCTTTTTGAGTAAAGAAATATTTCAAACTCTTATGGTCCGTGTATATTTCACATTTCTCTCCATATAAATAATGCTTCCAAATCTTAAGAGCAAATACAACTACTGCCAACTCCAAGTCATGCATAAGATATCTCTTTTCATAATCTTTTAGTTGTCTAGAAGCATAAGAGATAACCTTACCATTTTGCATCAGTACGCATCCCAGACCCTGCTTAGAAACATCACTATAAATCACAAATCCTCCTAATCCTGATGGGATAGTAAGGATTAAAGCAGACACTAATCGATTCTTTAATTCTTGAAAACTCCTTCACAAGCATCTGTTCACTCAAACTTGTGATTCTTTTTCATCAAGTGTGTTAATGGGGTAGCAATCTTAGAAAAACCTTCAACAAATCTTCTGTAATATCCTGCGAATCCAAGAAAACTTCTCACTTCTGACGCATTCGCTTGTCTATTCCAGTTGCTCACTGCTTCAACTTTTGCGGGATCCACTAAAATGCCCTCTCTTGATACTATATGCCCGAGGAATGCTACTTTCTCTAACCAAAACTCACATTTCTTGAACTTGGCATATAATTTCTCTTCCTTTAGCCTTTGTAAGGTCAGTCTCAAATGTTCCTCATGTTCTTCCCTAGATCGAGAATATAATAATATATCATCTATAAACACTATCACAAACTTATCAAGATCATCCTTAAATACTCTATTCATAAGATCCATAAACGTCGCTGTAGCATTTGCTAAACCAAATGCAATCACTAAGAACTCGTAATGACCGTACCTCATTCGAAAAGCGGTTTTGGGTATATCATCTTCTCTTATCTTTAATTGGTGATACCCAGACCTCAAATCAATCTTTGAAAATACTACGGATCCTTGTAATTGATCAAAAAGGTCATTAATTCTTGGAAGAGGATATTTATTCTTTATAGTAACCTTATTTATCTCCCTATAATCGATGCACATTCTCATGGTTCCATCTTTCTTCTTCACGAACAACACTGGGGCTCCCCATGGCGAGAAACTAGGTCTAACAAATTTCCTTTCTAATAGCTCGTGTAATTGACTTTTTAATTCTCTCAATTCTGCGGGGGCCATCCTATAGGGTGCTTTGGATATTGGAGCTGTACCGGGTATTAAATATATTTCAAATTGTATTTTTCTATCAGGAGGTAATCCTGGTAACTCTTCTGGAAACACTTCTAAAAATTCTTTAACTACAAGTACCTCTTCAGGCTTATTTTCTACTATTATGTCATTTCCTATCACATTTCCAAAATATCCAACACAACCATCTTGTAACATTCTCCTAGCCTGTATAGCTGAGATAGTCGATATCATATACTTGGAGAAATTAGCTACAAACTCAAACTGGTCTCCCTTGGAAGGGTTGAACATCACCTTTTTTTCCAATCAATGGTAGCATTGTACTTGGATAACCAATCCATACCTAATATTACCTCATAGTCATGCATTTCTAAAACCACTAAATCAACATACACTTCATGGTATCAATATATACAGGAACCACTCTTAACCACTTATTCAAATATAATATCTCCCCAGATGGTAAAATTGCACTAAATTCAATTGGTAGTCTTTCAAAGGGTCTACTAATTCTTTTCAAATAATTGACATATGCAAATGAATGAGTAGCTCCAGAATCTATCAATACTTATGTAGAAATATCATCGATAGTAATGTTACCTGATACGATTGTGTTCTTAGCATCTGCATCCACCTGGGTTATCATAAAAAATCTAGCATTAGTCTTTGGAGGCTCCTCTTTATTTTGCTCATTTCCCCACATAGGATAGTCCTTGATTAGATGATCCTCCTTTCCACACCCGTAACATTTGCTATTTGCTGATTTACATACCCCGGAATGACGCTTTCCACAACTCTGATATTGTGGCCAAGGTTGTTGCCCCGCCTGTTTGTTTCGTTGGTCACCTTTGAACTTTTTATTTGGATCAAATCTATTTTGAAGTCCTTGATCACCTCTTTTATTTAAAAATCAATTTTGATCTCTATTAAATTGAACATCTCCTCGAGGCATTGTAGTAGATCCCTTCACCTTCACTATTTTTTCCTCCCTATGCTCAGCCCTCAAAGCTTTTTCAACTGCCTGAGAATAAGTGAGAGGCCCAGTACGTCCCATGTCAACGTCCCTAGCTAACTCCGGTTGTAATCCCTCAAAAATCGATTTACCCTACTAGCCTCAGTGGCAACCAAATTCGGCGCAAATTTAGCTAATCGATCAAACTTTCGAGCATACTCAACAACTGACAGACTTCCCTGGTACAACCGACTAACCTTGTTTACTTCAGCATTAGGCATAGCTTCACTGTAAAACTTCTCATTAAAGAGAGTCTCAAATTCTGCCCAAGTCATCTGAGTAACATCGCGTGTAAGATTAATAACATCCCACCATATCTTAGCATCTTTCTTTAATGTATGTACTGTACAAGACACTTTCTCCCTATGATTCAATTGCATAAACTCAAAGATATCTTCTAGAGAACTCTTCCAGTCTAGTGCCTCTAGTGGATCACTTCTACCCTCGAAAATAGGTGGACGTTGCTTTCTAAATCTCTCATATAAAGGTTTCATATGATGTTGTGGAGGTGGCGGAGGGGGTGGGATATCTTCAACATTACTTCTTTGTCGTAATTCTTGAATTAACTTCTCCATCTGTTCACGTAGCCTACGAATAATTTCGTGTAGCTCAGCTAATTCCCTAACATGTATCTCTCGAGTGCGACTATCATTGGCCTTGGATCTTTATCCTTCATCCATCTATCTCTACCCAAAATTAAATTCATATAATTTAATTATTCACCGGTGCCACATAGTGGGGAACAAATAGGCAAACAAAGAAAACATACAACTATGTATATATATAAACACTTACTACCGAGTGAAACATTTCTTCCCTTAATGTGTACATATGGTTGGTCTACAGAACCACTTTAAACCGAGGCTCTGATACCAAACTTGTAACACCCCAACCCGAATTACAAAAGAAAATATACTACAATAACATTTCGATTTCATCATATAAGCTTTAACATTTTTTTAACCCCAACAAAACCACATTACACATATATAAAGTCTACTTTTATTCTTTAATACAAACCATACTTAAAAAATGTACTATAAAACATGTCATTACTAGGTGACATATAGCAAAACATATAGATAGGCCATCCCCAAGTCAAAGTAGCCATATGTACATCATCCAGGAAAGGTTCTGCTTCAGCTCGATCCCAATTCTACTTATTTTTATCCTTACCCTTGCCTGCAACACAAGGAAACTATGAGCTACTTCGCTCAGTAAGTAAAGTAACTAAAGATAAATAACACACATAAGTAACTCATCATGTATAAGTGCATTTCATCTTATCTTTATTATTTATGAATCACGAGACAAATAATTAGTGCACCATGTTCAATACATTTGCATGCAGGGCTTTCTCACAACATAATATCCCATGGGAAACCTCCCCTAACGCCATTACCAACAGAGTGGCTCGTTGTATACCTTATTCCATCGTTTCCCCATCGAGCTCAAGACCTAAAGTGGCCTTGCTCTGCGGCATCTAATCACATAGATCTTAGATCACATAGATCTTAATCACGTGGAGGAGGCAGGATCAATTCATATTCGATAACCGAACCTGGCCTGCCGGTAATGGACTACCCTTATTATCCAAAAAAAGGCTTGGTAAAAACTCATCTTCTCGTAACAGTGACATAATTCAATATATATATATTCATATTCCCAATTGATAATATGCATAATTTCATATATATATTTATATATCAACATTTGTTATCGAAATTTCATGATAAGCACACGCATCAAGTCGCGTAACTACAACCATTTCAATCATCACAAAGTAACAACAAAAATTGAAAATCACCAAGGACAGATTAAAATAAGTAATCTTGCTTTGCGGTTAAGTACGTTACTTACTTCAAGTCCAGCTTAAACAGCAAGATACTTTTGATCAAGGTCTTTTAGAATCACCTAAAATTATACATATTTTCCTTTATCATAAATCGTTCTCTATGCCACATATATAATTTATAACTTTGGTTAAGTTAATTAAACCATGATTAAACCTTTAAATAACTACTCATAATATTATATTTACCATCTAAGAAGTTAATAAAATATTGAAATATTATTCAATAAAATAAGTAGAAAATACACAACTTAAAAGAAGTGAGATAAGTAGTTACCTCAAAGTTGAGCTTAGCTTTGATTCCTACTTCTCAACTAGGGGATGATTTCCCTCACTTATATAGATGAGAGTTTGTCCCTACTCACCTAGTGGACTTGTGACATTTACTCCAACAGTTTGTTGTCTCTGGCGCCCATATCATTTGTGCAACTAAGTTTTAAATGTGTGCTTAGTAGTACTATATAAATAGCGGCCTACTATTTGTATCCAACTCGATGTGGGACTCTAGTATGATTTTGAAAACTTCCAACACTTAGGGTGAAACACTAGCATGCTCAACATTTCAATAGTTTGCTTTTCTGGTTCATTTGTTAACATTCCTGAACTAACATTTTAAAGACACAAACTTATACTCTTTTAATCACTTGTAGGTTCTTGGGAAAAATATTTCTTATAACAAAAATCTAAGTTATCTTTTAATTTTAGTTGTATGGACCAAGCAAGAAGCTTAAAGTCCTAAACAACACTTAGTTTCTATTCATCTATTTGAAACCTATCTTGTTTAAGGAGGCTCTGTGAGCCTTGAACTTCCACACCTTTTCGATGTGGGAGGAAAACTTGATTCTTGCAAACATTTTCATGATATATATAGGAGTTATAGCTCCTTTCATCTTATTTGGTCTCGATGTGGGATACTAATCCTCCTATAGCACTCAATATTATTCAACTTATTATACACAACACTTGAGTTGTTTATTATGCTTGGTGAGAGAGGCATCTAATTGAAACTAGTCTCTTTTAACCAAGTTTAGTAAAAAACAAAAATTAAGTTTGCTTAAAGAAAATGGACGAATAAAGCAAAGGCTTTAAGTCCATTTAAACTTGAACTCATGACATGAAATAGTTTAAATAATGGGTTGAGAGTCACCCATTTCCTCTTCTTCTCGATGTGGGAAGTAGAGAAAAAAAGTTTTAAACTAGAAACTTATTTATTATGTTATTTATGTTAAAGAATTCAGCACATCCATCTACTTATATAAATATAGGTCTAGCATCTTTATCATTTTGTCTCGATATGGGATAAAAGCCAATACATTAAAAGTTAAACTAGAACTTGTAAGTACATACTACATGTTTGTGCCTTCATTTATAGTTTAAGGATACCTCTTTTCTCACATTCTCACC
This sequence comes from Apium graveolens, assembly GCF_009905375.1. Classification (NCBI taxonomy): domain Eukaryota; kingdom Viridiplantae; phylum Streptophyta; class Magnoliopsida; order Apiales; family Apiaceae; genus Apium; species Apium graveolens. The sequence continues at coordinate 49,937,553 of NC_133656.1, forward strand.
AATGTGGGAAGTGAGCCAAGTACCTATCACACAATTTAGACCCAATAGACTCCATACATATATAGTGCAAGAAGAGTTTACCCTCTTATTTCTAATCAATGTGGGACAATAATCTAAATAAGAATACACATTAATACCCTAATATTAGTTGGAAAACAAAAATAATAAAAACATATCTCACATGATCAATAAATTTAATTCATACATATCTCAACTACTATTATAATAATATAAAATAAAATATCTCAAATTTTATTATATTGTCAAACATGGATATTACAGGAAAGCAGATCAAGGAATCATTCAAAAAGAAGCTTGATTCAACAATTGAAGAACCTTTACAACAACTGCACATAGATTTATTTGGACCAGTCAATGTGTTATCCATCTCAAAGAAAAGATACTGCCTAGTAATTATGGATGATTTCTCAAAGTTCTCTTGGACTTATTTTCTCAAATCCAAAGATGAAGCTAGTGAAATCATCATCAATCACATAAGGCAAGTCAACAATCATCCTGATTTCAAAGTTAGAAGAATCAGGAGTGACAATGGAACTGAGTTCAAGAATTCTGTGATGAGACTGTTTTATGAAGAGAATGGTATCAAGCATGAGTTTTCAGCAGCAAGAACCCCACAACAAAATGGAGTGGTGGAAAGGAAAAATAGATCTCTTATTGAAGCTGCAAGAACAATGCTAGAATAATCAAATTTACCAACATACTTTTGGGTAGAAGCTGTAAATACTGCATGCTACACTCATAATATCTCTTTGGTTAATCACGCAAAATGCATGACACCTTACCAATTATTCGAGAATAGGAAGCTAACATTAAACTTCCTTCATGTCGTTGGCTGTAAATTCTATATCTTAAGAAATCAAAATGATCAGAATGGAAAGTTTGATGCCAAAGCAGATGAAGGAATTTTTATTGAATATGCAGTTGGAAAAGCATACAGAGTCTACAATCTCAGATTCAACATTGTTATGGAATCCGAACATGTTGTGTTTGATGATAAGAAGATTGAAGGACTGCAGGCTGGAAATTTCCATGAAAGCCTCATATTTGACAATGTTGAGATGATTTGTGATGATAGTGAAGATGAAAGTGATCAAAAAACAATATCTAAGGATAATGCAGAAAAATCTACAATAAATGAAGCACATAATTCAATATCCGTTGAAAGACCAAGTGCATCATCCGTTGAGAGACAATCTGCATCATCCGTCGAGAGGCAAAGATCAATATCCGTTGAACCATCAATAGGGGTTGAAAGCCAATACATATAACAATCAGAAAGAACCCTAACTTCAAGTCAAAGATCTACAAACTCAGGGGGAGTTTCTTCTAATCAAAACTCAGTCACACATCTAGAAAAAATGAGGCCTCTTCATTTAGAGCTAATCTACCATAATAGAGAAAATGGACTAAAGATCACCCCTTTCAATTAATCATTGGTGATGCATCTTCAAAAGTGCAAACAAGGAAAACAACTCAAGAAAAATGTTTATACATCAGCTTTCTGTCTCATGAAGAACCTAAAAAGGTAGATGAAGCTCTGTTGGATCCTGATTGGGTCTTAGCTATGCAGGAGGAGCTAAACCAATTTGAAAGGAATAAAGTTTGGAAGCAAGAACCCAAGCCTAAAGGAAATAATTCTATTGAGACCAAGTGGGTATTCGGAAACAAGATGGATGAAAATGGAATAGTAGTCAGGAACAAAGCTAGATTGGTTGCTAAAGGCTACTGTCAACAAGAAGGAATAGATTTTAATGAAACTTATGCTCCTGTTGCAACACCTGAAACCATCGGAATCTTTCGAGCCTATACAGCTCATGCCAATTTCAAGGTCTATCAAATGGATGTTAAAAGTGCATTTCTGAATGGAGATTTGGAGGAGGAGGTTTATGTCAGTCAGCCTCCTGGTTTTGAAGACCCCAACTTTCCAGAATATGTCAACTATCTTTTCAAAGCACTGTATGGACTGAAGCAAGCACCTAGAGCCTGGTATGACACCTTGTCAAAGTTTCTCTTATAAAATCATTTCACAAGAGGTACTGTTGATAATACTTTATTCTTTAAAAATATTAATGGCTCTAGTACACTTGTTCAAATTTATGTAGATGATATTATATTGGCTCTATAGATGAGAAACTTTGCAAAATGTTTGCCAAAATGATGCAAAGTAAATATGAAATGAGCATGATGGTAGAACTAACTTACTTTCTTGGTTAAGCAAGTTAGTGATGGAATACTCATTAGTCAAACCAAATAAATATATGATCTTTTAAAGAAGTTTGATCTAATGGATTGCACATCTGCAAAAACTCCCATGGCCTCGGCCACTAAACTTGAATTAAACACTACTGAAAAGTCTGTGGATATTTTAAGCTATAGAGACATGGTTGACTTACTTTTATATTTAACAGCCAGTAGGCCAGATATAATGTTTTCTACTTGTCTTTGTGCTAGATTTCAGGCTGATTCTAGAGAATCTCATTTAGTAGCTATTAAGAGAATTTTCAGATATCTCAAAGGAACACAAAAACTTGGCATCTGGTATCCTAGAGATTCTAGTTTTGATCTAACTGGTTATTCAGATGTAGATTATACAGGTTGTAAAATTGATAGAAAAAGTACCACAGGAACCTGTCAATTTCTAGGAAATTAGCTAGTATCCTGGTTTTGTAAATAGAAAAATTTAGTCTCTACTTCTACAGCTGAGGCTGAATATATTTATGCTGGTAGTTATTGTGCACATATTTTATGGATGAAAAATCAATTGCTGGACTATGGTCTACAGGTGAATAAGATTCCTATTTTCTGTGATAACACAAGTGCCATTGCAATTACTACAAATCCAGTACAGCATTCAAGGACCAAGCACATTGATATCAAGTACCATTTCATTAGAGAACGTGTCATTAATGGTATTGTGAAACTTTATTTTGTTCCAAGTGAGAAGCAACTTGCAGACATCTTCACCAAGACACATGATGAATCCACCTTTACTAGGTTGGTAAGTGAGTTATGTATGCTTAATTACTCTTAATCGGTTTTGATGTCTAAGCAATTTGAAATATAGCCAGAATAAAATTTGATGTTTCTTGTCAAAGATGAACTTTTGGCTAAGTTAGAATTTGCATCTCGAGGGATATTCATTATCCGTTGAAAATGAATATCCCTTGAATTTTATCATCCGTCGAAATATCAAATATTATTCTGGGTACTTTTGCCTCGATGGATAATTGTTTAATCCTTATCCGTTGAATTGCTCTCAATCTTAGCCGTTAATTCTAGTCATTATCCGTCGAATTTACTTACAGCCTGTAAGTATATTTCGATGGATAATCATTAGAATTTCAATAGTTTATTTTATTTTACAAGGCTATTTTGGGCTAATTTCATTGGTTACTTTATTTTTTACCTTTTACTTTTTAACCATTTATTTATGAGAAAGCATAAAAGCCTATTTCACTTTCATTTTTATTTTTATCTTTCTCAAGCAATTTCTCTAACTCTTTTCGTCTCCAAAGCAAAACCCCCTTTTCTGCAACTACTTTCAATCACAACAATGGCACTCGTAGTCAAAATCATGTCTCAAACTAGGTATGTTTATGAAAAGAATAACTTCATGGCTTTGGTGAACAAAGAGATTCCTGCATCTGAAGACTATCACAGAATGATGGACTTCATTCAAAGCTGCAAACTGAGTTATGCTATGCTTGAGTCTCCAATCATCTACTGTGAAGTTTTTGAGGAAATTTGGACTACTGCTATGTTCAACTCCAAGGATAAGACCATTACCTTCTCTCTCAAAAGTAAGGAACATTGTATTAACTGTGGAACTCTTGAAGCATGCTTTAAATTTCCTGAAAATAACACTCTTGCTCCACACACAGACACAAATGTGAGTAACATGTTTTTTATGGGTTATACTCTTACTGCTACCAACTTAGGTGAAGTTAGGAGACCAGGCCTAAGGAAAGAATAGAGCTTTCTCTGTGACTCCTTTGTTAAGGCTCTTTCTGGAGAAGTTAGTAATTTGATGCTGTTAGCTATTCTATTGTCAGCATGCTCTATATGCTTCTGAGTGATAAGTATTTTAATTTTAGTACTTCTGTAATTTATGAATTAAGGAATAAATTAGGATACATTAAGAGAAGGTCTAAGAACATCTATTATGCTGGATTTTTTATGATGATAGCTAACTTTATTTCTGAGGATCTCTCAATTGTGAACCCAACAAACAAGTTAGATTGATGGGTCCAAGAGAGAAGAGTTATTGCTGATCTTAACAGGGCTAATCTTCATAAGGAGATTCCCCTCATCTAAATGCCAATTATGGAGCAGCCTCAGGTAAGTGAGGTAAACACTTTTGTCTCTCCTACTCATCTACCATAAATTTCTTTGTAGAAAACAGTGGATGTGACATCTGAGAGTTTTCCCCAACAGATTCCTACCCAAGCCACTAAAACAAAAGTTTCCAAATCCAAGTCTCAAAGACCCCACTCTAGTTCCTCGAAAAAGGACTAGTTTCAAAAACTACTAAAACCAAAGAGGGGAGTGTGAAGGGAAGTAAGCTTGGTGAGGGACATGGTGAACATCAAAGAAACCCTAAGGATAAGGAGGGAGAGGTGTGTGTAACCCAGCCTAGCCATGCTACAGTTTCCCAATAAACTACAGTGCTTAATAAGGAATCTGGCTCATTACTGGTTGCATCCTCCCAAAAGGATGTTACTATTGAACAAAGCTCTCAGCTAAGAGCACAGGCTAAAAAGGTTAGGGACACAGACTCACCTTAAACTTACACAAGAAAGAAGAAATCTAAAACATATGGGGATATACAGGGTGCACACACTGTGCAAACTGCAGTCAAAGACTCAGTTATAACACCTTCTCAAAGTCAGATTGATGTGGCTCCAATAAATGTGGAGTCACATCGAAAATCTCTTACAATATAAGCACCTCACACACAAAACTCACCCACTAACTCTCTGGATGTTGACATGATTCACACATCAATTTCTGATTCTCCTTCTTTAACTCTTTTGGAGAAGCCAAAATCTCAAGCAAGTGAGCATCATCTTTTAGATGATTTGTTGGCTCACTTGCCATTTCTTTCTGATTCTACTGAGAAATATGTGAAAAATCTCAAATCAATCACCACAGAGTCTACAGTAGTTTCCACTTCAAACTCTATCATTTCTACTATCTCGACGGATATCCTGCATCCATTGACTAGTGATTGTATCTCGATGGATGTGCTTAACAGCAATCATCCGTTGACACTCTCAACTACTATCTCGACGGATGTTTCTCATCCGTTGAATATCACTGTACCACTTGAAATTTCAACTAGTGTTACAAGTGCAGATGATCTAGTAGTTGTACAATCACTCTTAGGATTGAGGGAAGGAAGTGAATAAAGTGAGAGGCTGAGTTGCTCTCAGGCAAAAGGAAAGGAAATGAGTGAACACATGTAAGCTATTTCTTCCAGCTTGGAAAAAGTAAATGATAGGAGTCCCACCTTAGATGGTGAAGGTGAGGGTGTGAGGGTGGGAAAGCAAGGGGAGCCCTTGATGCAAGAATAGAGAGAAAATGAGAGAAAAGCAGGTACTGGGAAGAACCCATTGTTAGTGTTTTAAGGGATGTTAATGAGGCTAAAAAAAGCAGCTATTTTAGCAAGAATATCAAGTTGTCTTAGACTTTGTTTCTTATGAAGCTGAGGCATTTACTCACCCTGTTCCAGCTTAACAAACTTTGGCTGAACAGGATAATGAGGCTGCTGTGAGAATTCTCAACTTGTTGCACACAACAACTTCAATGCTAAGGGCCAAGAATGCAATCAACTCAAATCTACCTACATATGGTGATGATTTTGAGTTAGATTCTAGTGCACATTTGGGGTGCTTCTAATGATAAAGAGGATTTCATGGACATAGGGGGAAATGCAGGTCTTAGCTCAAGCACAAACACTCCAGCATGGATGTTTAGCAAAGACTGCAGTGAGCATCACTTCAAATCAACTCTATTCCACATAATCTATCAACCTCAGACAGCTCTTGAAGCTACTACAGATGCCAACACCAAGAGTCTTCTCCAAGAACACCTTGAGTCTATTCACTTGCATAAAAACCAATCTCTCAAGAAAAATCAAGATGTGTCTGAGATCAAGACAGAAATTGGACAAGTCAATAAAGACATCAATGAAAGATTCGAGTCTATTCTTCCTGACACAACAATAAGAAATATTAACAGGCAACTCAGGAAAGATTCTAATCTCAGTAGCAAGGTTGACTCTTTGGACACCAGGCTGAAGGTCCTAGAAACTTCTATCACTAAAATCCAACTCCAGCAAGCTCAACAGACACTCCTTCTTCAGAAATTGGTGGCTGCACAAACTTCCAACCCTGCTCAACTTGATGCTAACAAAAAGGGGGAGAAATATGTACTTGTCTCAGTTATTGAAGGGGAGACAACTGCAATCATTCCAGTTAGCAAGGGATAGTCAGCTAGTGAGGGGGAGAAAGTGCACAACATTCAAGTCAGTAAAGTGATTGTTCCAGCAATTATTTTCTCTAAGCCACCAGTTCTTGAAAGCATTGACTTGATCAAGATAGCAGCAGCTGAACTAAAACTGAAAGAAAAATGGAAGAAGCTTGATGAGAACATTGAGAAGAATTTTGGTCCAATTGAGAAACAAGACAAAGCTGTGAAACACTTCTCACATTTCTCTTAATGGAGACCAATTTCAATAAATGAAATAAACTTCGGGAATATGAAAAGGGGTCAAGCATCAGCAAGAAAACCTCAACAGGCCAATGTAATTTTTCAGCCAAAGAGAAACTATCCAAAGAATTCAAGCAAAAATCCATTGGAACTAGTCTATGAAACTCCCAAGCCTGACGAGAAGAAGCTACTTGGAAGATCTATTACTTAGTTCAAAGATCCCAGAGACCTAGTGTTGAAGAAAAGAATTGTTAAAATCTACAGGAATGGAAACATCGATATGTATGATGGCTGGACATCCACAGTTTGCAGAAGCTAAGAAAGAAGAAAAGGTGAGGCTCAAACAACAACAAGAACAAGCTGCTTTAGATGCCAAGAACCAAGCTAAGAATCCCGCAATCACAGAATTTGAAATGCCTATTGTGATAGCTGAGCCTCTAAATTAAGAAAAGCAAGAAAAACCAAAGCAGAAAAAGTTACCAAGACTGAAATTCAGACCAAAGAGGAAGCTGGATTTTGATGAAGACAAGAAATAATACATTCCAAACCAATCTACCACTTCAATTCAACCATCCATGCCCACAATGGAGCAGGCTGAATTCAAGGTTTATTCTGACACGAATTTCTATGGTAAACCCATAATTCCCAAGGATGAACCTATAGATTTGGAAAGCGTACCAATCCCTGATCTAAATATCCAAATCCAAACCAAACCAAGGAAAACAACGTCAAGAGCAATCGAAAAGGCCAAACCTGTCAGACTTCAATCCAAAGCCTTATCCAAACTGAAACCAACTGTCAACAAGGGAGATCAACTCTTCATTTGTGACATCAAGGAATTTTTAGTCATAAATCTCTATCTAGATGAGCTAGAAGAAGTAAGAGCTATTGATATTTACAAGCATCTTCCAGAGAGATTGGTCTTCAGGTATAAGGGTGGAAAAGAGCTAACTTGGCCTCTTCACAGAATTTTCAATGAAGGCTATTTTGTTCTGTAACGACCGAGAAATTTATGCTTGTATTATATTCTAATAAAGATAATTATATGTATTATTATGTGATTAAGTGTGTTGAGTCATAAAACCCTAACTGCTATGTGTTACGTGTTGTCTGTTTCGATCAGAATGTGTTTCGGGTATTATTGAGTGTTTTATTATAAGTTATAGGTTTTATATCAAAACCCGTACAGCTCAAACAGTGTTTTAAAAGCCCGTATTTCAAACAAAATCATTGGCCCTGTTTTTCAAAAAACGACCTATACCATATCGCTATTCTGAACATCTAGACGTTTTACAAATTTACCTCTTTCGCGAAAAATGACTTTTTCGGACCCCTTCGGGAGTCAAAACCCCCACAAAAATCACATTTTTATTTTTATATGATCATGAAATTATCAAACATCATTTTTCTTTGCATTTTTGTAATATTCACAATATTTGGGAATTTTTGGCATTTATTTTATATTTATTGGAAATTTAAAAATTCATAATTGATAACCAAAAATTATAAAAATTGGGGCCAAATATTTTTATTAGATGTGTAATTAGACCCTTAACTTTATTTAGGGGTATTATTTACATTAGTATAAATACCTATTTTATTATTAATTATTCATTAAATAATTATTAAAAATCAGAAAAAAATCAAGAAAATTTGTGTTGGTGAAGAACAGGGCATAAATTAAACCACTATTTTGAAGGTGATTCTATTAACCGAATCGATCATGTGCGTAACCAAAATGATCCTCTTGATCTTTACTTTCTATTCATATCACCGATTTTATGTGTTGTTGCTTTGATTTTTAATTCATTTTTTTAGGGTTCATGTTTGATTTGGGGGTTTTAAATTTAAGAATCGTTTGTTTGTTCTGATGAGTTGTATAGCTTTATATAAAGTTGAGTAATGATTTTATATGATTAATTGGTTCGTATAACCGTTAGAAGGTATTGTTCGAGTTCTTGGGTTTTAGGAAAGTTTGAATTCGTTTTTATTAATTTGTAGATATTTTTGGTTATTGTGGATTGTTGGGATAGTTTAAGGAAGTCTGTAGCTTTGATTTGGCATATCGATGTTAAAGTTTGGTGTACGAACGTGGCAAATCGTCTTTTGGCCGGTAAAATGACGGTGGCGGGCCGTCGTTTGGCCGGAGAAGACGGAGGAGCATCTGGACGTGGTTTCGATTGCAACAACGAGGAAGAGGAGGTCGTGGTGATGGAGTACAGGGGAAGAGAAGCTCGAACCGGTGTAAGGCTGAGGTGTAATCGAGTCTCCGGATTTTGGCCGGAAAAGCTCGCCGGCATCGGGTTTCTGGGCAGCCAAGGGGCTGTTCTTGATGACCCGAGGTCAACCCGGTTTCGACCCGGGAAACGACCTGGGTTTGATCCTCCAGAACCCGAAACCCTTCCTTGTTTTCTATTTTTGCATTTTTAATTATTTAGTTTATTTTATAAAATCAAAATCAGTTTTTAATAATTCCAAAAATCAATTAAAAATCAGTTTTAAAATCTGAAAAATTATCATTAATAATTTCTAAATTATTTTATTAATTTGGAAATTTGAAATTATTTATTTATTTATTTATTTATTTATCTATTATTTAATAATTAAGTAGTTAATTAATAAATAAGATTAAAAGTATCGAATAATATGATTAATAATTTGATAATTAACCGAATAATGCAAGTTGCTCGTATTTATACGAGTAGTAGTTCGATAAGTTGGAGTTATTATTCGAGCGTTCGTTTATTTATACGATCAGAGTTGTAATAATTATTTGTATCGAATAGTTAATTGTAAATAGTCGATTTACTCGAATAATTTGTAATTAATTGTAATAACTTGTAATTAATTCTAAAAATTAGGATTAATTATTTTAAAATTCAATAATTCTTAAATAATTATTTGAAAATATAATTAAGGTTTAATTAATTGTGATTAATTAATTATAATTGATTTATAATTAATTAAATCTTATTTATTTTGTAATAATTAAACCGTTAGTCCGATTTGAGTGAAATGATGACCCTTAGACTCAGAAAAATGACCTGATTCCATTAAAAATAATTATAAATCATAATTTATTTTGGAAGAGAGTCGTTTTATGGTGATTAATTGTTTATAGGCCCTATTAGGGGTACAATCGAGTTAAATAAATCCCGAAAATTAGTAATCGAACCAGATAATGTTAGTTAATGTGAGTTCAAGTCTAATATCGATTCTAAAAATAATTATAAGTCTAGAATCAATTATGTGCCTTATGTGCTTTACGTGATTATGTAAACTTTATGTTTTATATAATTATATATGCGAGTAAGATAGAATCGTATGGGTAGACGATTAGGGTTTCATGGTATCAATTCAAGATACGCGTATGAGATAAGTTATTTAAACGAAATCTTTCCATGATAGATTCCATATCCTCAAGGCGATTCAAGCAAGAGGCAGAAGGCAGTGAATCGCACGAGCTGAAGTGCATACCAGACAAGTTTTTCCCTTATTCCAAGTTCAAAATAGTGAAATATATCCCACTTTCCATAACAATTACATCTTGATAATTATTGTTCACAAATACTGATACACAATTATTGATTCTTGTTTTTATTTCATTTCGATTCTTGATTTCTCCCAATTTATTGACTGGATGGTTACGATATGGGTCGGGTATTAAGCGGACCCGTTATTATGAGGCCATAGTTGCATGGGTACCTCTTATGTTGGTTAGGTCTATGTAGTTGTGTATAGATCCACATTATATCCTGACTGATCGGCAGGTTATAATGCATTTGTTGGTTCTTATTTCCAGTCTTGTTCATTTGGCACTCGCCTGTAATGGCAAGTTATTATTCTATACAGAAATAGATGGTTGTTCTAACCAATAGATTATGGTTCATATATTCTTCTCTCTTTATACTTTACACATTGATGCAGGCTTGATGAGAAATTTTAGCTCACCCCCTTTTATTGTTGTTCACCTTATTTTTCAGTTAAGGTAGAGAATGAAACTCATCTGAACCCGAGTTGTCAAGGAGCGAATCAAGCAGCGGGACCCTCTTATACCAAGGATGTCCATCCCTATCCTAGAAGAAAGCTTTGAGTTACTAGATCAGGTGTAGCAGGAAGAATAATAGTTGTAGTTTGAATAAAAGATGTTTAGTTTTAAATGTGAATAAAATAATCTTTTGTAATAAAGAGAGTTCTTGAGACAGATTGTTTAAACTGGTTTGTAATAGAGTTGGATTATCGTTCTTGTTTTCAATCCTTAACCTTGAAAAGATCCTGAATAGTAGTAGTTCAGGATAATTATTTTATTTATATCTTGCTTGCATAGGTTTAGTGACTAGTTAGTGCTAATAATTCCCCAAATCTATACCCCGAATTTGGAGGGTGTTATGGTTTGCATCAGAGCTTAGGTTTTGGCCCTTGAAAATAAGAACATTAGAGTTAAGATAAGATAGGAAGATCACATAAGATAGGAGTAATGGTATTAGGGTTGTTTGTTTATTAGATTAGGAGTTTATGAGTTCTAGCCATTTGATTTGATCTTTTCTTATGTTATGGTTACTCTATTAGATGGCTTCCTCAGCGTCATCCTCGGAGCGGACAACTTCAGACTCGGTGGTACCACTAGCACCAGCATCGATTCAGGCATTTCCACCATTGCCACCATTGCCACAGGGACCCCCACCAGAGCAGTTGTCGGTACCCCCAACACCAGAGGTACCTGACTTTGTTGATTGTTTTCCTTATTTTGAGCCAGAGATACCTTATTTTCTGTCGTTGGAGTTTTTGATGTTTGACATTCCTTATATGGTTGACATCCCACAGTGGGAGGATTTAGAGCCGCAGATTCCAGCACCACAGCCAGAGATCCCACAGTTTCAGCCAGAGCCACCTATGTTTGCACCCCAGAGCAGCCATTTATGCACCTGTATTTGTGATAGGAGTTTATGAATGAGGTAGTTGTTAATTAGCTATTACCTACCCGAGGTTCCCAGACTGATCTTCGTGAGTCTTATATGGTGTCTTACCAGCAGTTCCAGAGTACGAGGGAGGAGAGGCTGAGATGGCAGGACCAGTGTCGAGAGATACTTGGGTTGTTCGAGACTTGAGAGGATGGACCAGTCAGAGCACTTTAGCCAGATTATATAATGAGGGATAGACTTCATCAGATACTTAGGGAAGGATCTCAGGAGATGGTTGATTTGAGATAGCAGGATGTGCGCACCGATGCCGTGTATCGCAGGGCTATGAGACTTACCGAGGCCGTACTAGAGGCGCTACAGTAGGAGTTGGGCCGTGTGCCACACGGATTTTGATTTCAGCTGACAGTATGATATTATACCATATATATTATATGTAGATATATTCAGCGTAGTATAGTATGACTAGTTTGTATGCGTGTAGCCGTTAGTTTTGACTGGTAGTATTAGCAGGATAACTGATATGTTGTAGACCTTTTTGTATCATGCACTGACAGCTGTAGCTGGTGTTATACCCATATATATATAAAATGAACCTTTTCACGTTTTCTTTTATTTTCCAGTCTTTTAATCATTTACATTTATTTTACTGTTTTACCGTTGCATATATTAAAATGTTGTTTTCATTTACAACCATGTTATACTATTTTTCCAAAGTTTTCAATTATTTCTAAACGATTTATTTAAACATTAAACTGTATTTAATTACTTGTTTTAAATACTTTGTAAATTGTTTTTCTTTCCAATATCAACTGTTTAAATTTTTTTTTAATACCATATAAAATTGTTTATTTATTCAAACCACCTGTTTAATAAACGGTTATTAAAAGAACCAATTATTTTATTATCAGAACTATGGCACCTAAAAGAAAAGCAAGAACTGACTCGTCTAATGACAATACCGAAGTTCAGAATAATAATAATCACATGGACTAAATGTTCCACCTCATGTAACAACAGATGATGATGATGCAACAAGAAATGCAGCAACAACAGCAGCAATTTCAATAATAAATGTTACAACAAGTCGTTCATCCAGAGAAACAAGCACCACCAGCAACACCAGTAGTTACTTTCAAGCAATTCCAGTCGGTGAAGCCTCCAGAATTCGAAGGTTCCGTAGATCCTATAAAGGCGAGAAATTGGTTAAAAGAAATAGAGAAGGTTTTTGTGTTGGTTAAAGTTGAGGAAGACCAGAAGACATATTTTGCTAGTTACTTTCTGAAAGGTAAAGCCAATTACTGGTGGGAATCGAAAAAGGCTTTGGAGGCCGAAGGTGTAGTGTATTGGGATAGATTTACCAATCTTTTTCTGGAGAAGTATTTTCCTCATTACATGAAGAATCAGATGGAGATTAAGTTCTTGGAGTTGAAGCAGGGTAATTTGTCGGTCGCGGATTATGAAGCCAAGTTCACTGAATTGGCCAGATTTGTTCCCGAGCAGGTGGATACTGATGAAAAGCGAGCCAAGAGGTTTCAGCAGGGGTTAAAGCCATGGATCCATAGCAGGGTAGCAGTGTTCGAGCTGACAACTTATACAGCCGTTGTTCAGAAAGCCATGATTATTGAAGGAGAGAGTAAAAAGTCTCAGAAAGAAAATGGACCAGGAAGTTTCCAGAATCGTACCACTAGAAGGTCGGGATTTAAAGCCTGGGGAAATGTGAATTTTAGAAGGACAGAGCAGGGCAACCAGAGGACGGGTAACCGACTCCCAGCCCCAAACCAGCAGAGATTTATCCGACCTCTTATACCTGATTACAGAATATATGGGAAGAAGCATACCGGGATTTGTAACAAGCCAAATATCACGTGTTTCAAGTGCAAGCAGATGGGACACTACTCTGGAGAATGTCCAATGGGGGCAGAAGTCACTTGTTTCCAATACGGAAGAAAAGGACACATTGCCAAGGACTGTAGAGGAGCAGTAATGGTCGCCAACATTCCAAGGGTTTTAACATTACCTCCACCACCACCACAGAATCAGCCTAAGGCAAGGACTTTCAATATGTCAATGAAAGAAGCGGTATAGAGTCCGAATGTGGTTGCAGGTACGCTTCCTGTGAACTCTATAAATGCTCAAATACTGATAGATTCAGGAGCTATGAGGTCTTTTATTTCTGAAAATTTTATTCCTAAGATACATTATAAGATTCATCGGTTAGATGAGGTGTTAATTATAAAGTTAACAAATGATTTTCAGATTGCGGTAGATCGAGTGTGTCCAGGTTGTGATATCGAAATAGCGGGACATCATTTCTCAGTTGACTTGATACCTTTCAAGTTAGGAGAATTTGATGTAATTTTAGGAATGGATTGGTTAGCTAATAATAATGCTCCGGATCAATTACGAAAACAAGAAGGTAAAACTACGAACCGAAGAAAATGCAATGGTAACGTTCAAAGGTGAAAAGCAAAAACAGAGGTTCTTAACAATGATGCAAACGAAGCGATTGTTACGTTAAGGATGTCAAGCTTATTTAGCCTACGTGTTGGATACGGAAAAAGAGAGCCCCAAGATTGAAGATATTCCCGTAGTTTGTGAGTTTCCCGATGTCTTTCCAGATAAACTTCCAGGACTACCTCCGGATCGAGAAATCGAGTTCACTATTGATTTGGCACCAGGGACTGAACCAATGTCAAAAGCTCCGTATCGAATAGCGCCTGTTGAAATGACAAAATTAGCAAAGCAATTGCAGGATCTTCTCGATAAAGGAATCATAAGGCCCAGTGTATCGCCCTGGGGTGCACCAGTGTTGTTCGTGAAGAAGAAGGACGGTATCATGCGACTATGTATCGATTATCGTGAGGTGAACAAGTTAACTATCAAGAACAAATATCATTTGCCCCGAATTGATGACTTATTTGATCAACTAAAAGGAGCGACATGGTTTTTGAGAATCGATTTTAGATCGGGTTATCACCAATTGAAGATCAAGATAGAAGATATTCCAAAGGCTGCATTCCGAGCGAGATATGGACACTACGAATTTCTTGTGATGGCGTTTGGATAAACCAATGCACCAACAACATTTATGGATTTGATGAACCGAGTATTCAAGAAGTATCTGGATAAGTTTATCATTATATTTATTAATAACATCTTGATCTATTCGAAACCGAAAGAAGAACATGTAGAGCACCTGAAAATGACATTGGTAACGTTGAGAAAGGAACAACTTTATGCGAAATTTTCGAAATGCGAATTTTGGTTAAAGGAAGTGCAGTTTTTAGGACATATCATCAGTGTTGAAGGAATTAAAGTCGATCCAGTGAAGATTGAAGCTATTTTAAACTGGGAAAGACCAAAGTTTCCGACAGAAGTCAGAAGTTTCTTGGGATTAGCAGTTTATTACAGAAGATTTGTTAAAGATTTTGCAAAGATAGCCACGCCATTGACCAAGTTGACCCGGAAGAATGAAAAGTTCGAATGGAATGAGAAATTTGAAGAAAGTTTCCAAGAATTGAAGTATCGACTGGTAACCGCACCTGTACTTGTTTTACCTGATGATCAAGGAGACTTTGTTATTTACAACAACGCTTCTTGTCGAGGAATCGGATGTGTTTTAATGCAGTATGACAACGTAATTTGCTTACACTTCTAGACAGCTAAAGCCTCATTAGCAAAAATATCTGACGCATGATCTGGAACTAGCAGTATTTGTATTCGCACTGAAACTCTGGAGACACTATCTTTATGGTGAAAAGTATGAGATTTACACGGATCATAAAAGTTTGAAGTATATTTTCACGCAGAAAGAACTCAACATGCGACAACGACTAGAGCTAATCAAAGATTATGATGTATCAATCAATTATCATCCAGGCAAAGCAAATGTGGTAGCAGATGCATTGAGTCGAAAGGAAAGATTGAACTTGTTAACATCTGCAGAGGACTTGATCAAAGAATTTGATAAATTGGAAATTGAGGTTCGTGTTCCAGAAAGTTCCACTGAAATGATTTATGCCATGACCTTTTAGCCAGAATTATTGGAGAAAATAAAAAGGTGTCAGGAAGAAGTAATGGATCACGAAATTGACAATTTTTCAGGAGAAGAAATTACCAGCCAGATAAATGACAAGGGAATTTTTTGAGTTGCTTCGAGAATCTGGATACCTAACGTACCGGAATTGAAAGCGGAAATTTTGCAAAACGCTTACAGCTCAAGATATTCAATTCATCCTGGAAGCACCAATATGTATAAAGATCTGAAGGAAAACTTTTGGTGGCCAGATATGAAGAAAGAGATAGCGGAATGGGTCAGTAAGTGTTATACATGCCAAAGAGTCAAAGCTGAACATCAACGCCCGAGCGGATTACTACAACCACTAGATATTCCAAAATGGAAATGAGAGCACTTAGCAATGGATTTTATAGTGGGACTTCAGGACCAGGGCAAATTACGATGCGATTTGGGTTATCATCGACAGATTAAAAAAGTCAACACATTTTCTTCCAATTATTGAAAGGTTTTCTCTTGACAAGTTAGTACATTTATATCTCAAGGAAATTGTGATGCGTCATGGAGTACCAGTATCCATTGTATCAGATCGAGATCCCCGTTTTAATTCAAGATTTTGGAGACAATTCCAGGAATGCCTAGGAACCAAATTAAACATGAGCACCGCTTATCATCCACAGATGGACGGGCAAAGTGTAAGGACTATTCAGACAATTGAAGATATGCTACGTGTGTGTGCGATAGATTTTGAAGGTAATTGGGACGAGAATTTACTGCTAGTGGAATTTTCTTACAACAACAGCTATCATGTGAGCATCGAAATGCCACCTTATGAAGCTTTATATGGAAGAAAATGCCGATCACCTACTTGTTAGGATGCAGTTGGAGAGCGCAAAATTCTAGGTCCAGAATTGATACAGCAGACCAAGGAAAAAGTAGAACTTATTCGAAAGTGACTCAAAGCAACGTAAAATTGACAACGTAAATATGCAGATCCAACTAGAAGGGATGTGGACTATCAAGAAGGAGAGCATGTACTGCTAAAAGTATCACCATGGAAGGGATTGACTAGGTTTGGCAATAAAGGCAAGCTAAAGCCTCGTTGGTCCATTTGAAATTCTGAAGAGAGTCGAAAAGGTTGTTTACCTCCCCATATGCAGCATATTCATAATGTATTCCATATGTCAATGCT
This sequence comes from Apium graveolens, assembly GCF_009905375.1. NCBI lineage: Eukaryota > Viridiplantae > Streptophyta > Magnoliopsida > Apiales > Apiaceae > Apium > Apium graveolens. The sequence continues at coordinate 49,954,414 of NC_133656.1, forward strand.
TAAGAAGTATAACCCTGATACAAGGCATTTAATAGAGTATGAGCCGATAGAACTTCAGGCAGATTTGTCGTATATAGAGCAGCCATTAAAATTTTAGATCGGCAAGAGATAGTCGTAAGAAATAAGTCTGTACTGTAATAACCCCAATTTTTGGAATTTTTGAAACCCTTATGAATAGTGTTTTGCTGAATAAGAAAACTTTTCATGCCACACTATGTAGGGGTTCTTTTATTGATCTTCTGGGATATTATTAGTACTCTATGTGGTATATAAGTGTATGTAAAGATCGCCAGAATCCAAATCTGAACACTTTGATTCTCCCGGAAATCCACCAGATATCGAAAGAATTGAGTATAAGGTAACAAAATAAAAATGATTTAAATTCAAGGATTATAAGAGAGGATCATGAAAAGGAAAATAATGTATTGAGAAAGGTTAAGGAAACCTAAGTAATAAGATCCCGGGTATGATCCCTCAAACGATAAACAAAAACGAAAGTTAAGCGAACCGTATAACAGATCAGCGGTCATTAGCCAAATAATTAAAAGCTAATCAAAGAGATTAGAGGGGATGATGTCATCAAACCAATGAGAAGAGGGAAATTAAGGGATGATGACATAACAAGGTGACATAAGCATGACATAAGGGGGAAGGAGGTGTGGTTGATTTAAAACCACACAAAGTTTATGGTTAAAAAGGTAATTAACCAAAATCAAGCTAATAACAACCAACCAACAATCATTTCACCCAAAACACAAAGATTATTTCATTTTCTTCACCTTGCTCTCGGCTTCTTCTTCTTTTCCAAAGCAAGAAAGTCAAAATCATAGTTCCAAGCTTTGTTAAATTACAAGGTAATTATCTAAGACTCCTTATGCATAGTTATGAATATCCTATAAGTTTGAGCTCCTAAATCATCCACAATCTCTTCCTAAAAATCATGGAAGAAGATAGTGAATAGTGTTTTTCAAGAACTAAATTTTTTTGTTTTTGAAGTTTTGTTTCGATTAAGCTTGGATAAGGACTTTAAGGGTGATTCCAAGCCATTATCTTGATTCTCCACTCTCCAAGGAAGGTATAACCCCTCCAAACCCTAACTTTATTTGAGTAATTAGGTTTAGTTTGTTGTTATAATTCATGAGAGGTTTTCTAGTGGTAAATGTAGAGATTAGTTGATTTTGTGAAGTTTTTGGAGTGGTAGTTCTTGGATTGTTGATTAATGAACTTAAGTGTAGTTAAATTCAAGTTTAAGAATAAGTATAAATTGTTGATGTTGAGTTTTTGGGGCTGTTATGATGTAGTATGGATGGAGTTTTGATTGGGTTGTGATTGTGGATTGATTGTGGGTTGAATTGGAGTGTTTTAAATTTGGGAACTCGCGTAAACATAGTCGTCGTAATGTCCGATTTACTTTAGGCTATTTTGTTCATAAAATTAGGACCCGAGAACTCCCTGCTAGGTTCTGACCATTGCCATGATTAGATAGTTCATGTTACGAGCTTCGTTTTGATATGTGGTTCATTTGATTCTGATGTACGGTTTAGGAGAAACGACCGTTTTAAGTAACGACATTTCGCGAACGAACCATTACCCCTTGCCTTACTTTGAAACATAGGTTAAAGACATTAAAGGACTAATTGGAGTATGAAACATTTATGTAAAGTGTAATAGGAAGGTGGTAAGATACTTGCGAAAGAATCACCTTATAACTCATAATGGTTAATTTATTAAAAATTGTGGAGTCGAGGGTACTCGAGCGACTTAAGTGAATCGTTAAGCGCAAAGCGAGCGTTAGAGTCTAAATTGGTTAAAGTATAGATTTATAAGTGACTTTGGTTTAATTCCAACTTATATGTTGTTTATAGGTTACCAGACTCGTCCCAAGTCATTTGTAACCCCCAGTCGCTCAGGCAAGTTTTCTACCCGTATAACTGTTGTTGTGATGTATATGTGTATATGCATGATCTGGTGATAAATGCATATTTGTTATTAGCAAATTCTTGCGATATATTGTAGCATGTGATATGGTATATATGCATGCCTGTTTCGTATTCTTGATTTATATATCTGTTGGTTCAAATGCTTATTAGTTGCATAATACCTATGCTAGAGATAAGCGGTATTTGTGTATACCCTTATTATAGGGGATCAAAAGGTGAACCCTTTTCTAAAACCGGGAGTAGATGTTCCCGAGTATATTATATATATATTTATATATATATATATATATTGATGTAGTTTTCAAAACTATTAATCGAATAAGGTTTATTCGATAACTTTATATTATTTAATGAATATTATTTCAAATATTCATTCGGGGGCTTATGACTCCTTTTATTTTATTTAATGAATATTATTTCGAATATTCATTCGGGGGCTTATAACTCCTTTTATTTTATTTATTGAATATTATTCGAATATTCATTCGAGGGCTTATGACTCCTTTTATTTTATTTAAAAATATTATTTCGAATATTCATTCGAGGGCTTATGACTCAGTTTATTTTATTAATTGAATATTATTTGAATATTCATTCGGGGACTTATGACTCAGTTTATATTATTTAATGAATATTATTTGAATATTCATATGAGGACCTATGACTCCGATTATTTTCTGAAATGTATTCTTTATTTTACTAAAGAATAAAGTGTCGATAATCAAACTTATTTTTTTGATTATTCAAATAAAGATAGTACTTTCGTATAAGTATATCTTTGGTTATTTAATACTCATTTCAAGTATAAGTTTTACAACTTCTACTTCAATTATTTGTATAAAGATTATTCTTTAAGGAAATATTATTTAAATGATAATATTCAGATATTTTCTAATATATCGGTACTGATTTACTTTATTAAATCAGCATTACTCCAAACATTCTTAAAAATGTTTTCGAGTCTTCAAAATGATTTTAAAAGTTAGAGCGGATCCCAAAACTCATTTTTATAGTTAAGATCTTCCTTTCGAAGGGGATTTAAATACTCGCTTAAAACTTGAGGGATCCGGCTCAGTGGTGTATTTTACATTCGCAACGAGGTTGCTGTTTTGATAAATGAATTGATTACTTACCCAACGTTCGGGAAGTAAGTCCATCTATTGAGTCTGCATAAGCAACATGGGCTCAGTGGCCGTCCATGAAAGTGTAAGTGGCTCAGTGGGAGTCCATCAAATGCGTAAGTGGCTGAGTGGCAGTCCAGCATAAGATCCTATTGCGACCAGGGTGATGACCAGTGGGGAATTCGTCCATCTACTAGTAGAAAAGGTTACTTATTGGTATCTTTGCCTGATCAGCAAGATATCAGGTTTATGTCAAGGTTTTCTCTTTTCCAAAATTCATTGGATATTGCAACTCTGTTTATAATTTTCATAACAGAGGTTTTCAAGGAGTGTATGAAATGTATATATATAGGTGTATATATATATCGGGACTTAATGAAGTATCTCGTAACTTCATTATTTATAATGATATTTCAAGGATTGAATCTATTCAAGTCTTATCTTGTAGTCTCATCTGGGTGATGAACTTTTGAAACTGATTATAACTTGAACGGTGGTAGTTCAAGTAGTATTCGGATATAAGTATATTGGAGTATCTTGTAACTTCATCTTTTAAACTTATATCTAGTAAATGATTATCTTGTGCATGTCAAAGATTTTCGGAAAAACGTTGAGACAAGGTTAGATATATGAGATCACCTTGCAACGATATTTTATACAGTTATAAACGGGAACTCTGTGTATATTATACATGTCAGAGGATTTCAAAGATTGTGAAAAGTATATATGTACATACATACTGAATATTTTGCGACTTGGTCACGGTAAGATATCAAACTTGGTTTATTTCTTCTTGACCAAGACTTTCATGAGTACTATGAGAATGCTCATATATTGTAAATCATTATACATATTATTTTGGTGGGCTTGTTGCTCACCCTTGCTTTCTTCTTTCATCACACAACATCAGCTAGACAAGATGAACAGGACCAAGCTTCCAATTCGCAAGCGGTTAGAAAATGTTCCGCAGTTTGCTGGAAGCATTGATACCGCCGTAGCTGAGGTAGGAGCTACCAATAGGCTAGGTTTTCAACTATTGATGAACCAAATTTATGTATATTTAGACTTGTGATTATTTTTGGATATTCATCTCTGAGACTATAACTTGTGGTGTGTGTGCTTATGGTGGGGTCACAGTACAGAATAGCTGATTATTTATTAAGATTGGGTGTTATTAAGGGAAATGGAACTCGTGACAACCCGGATCCCCGACCCCGGATTTGGGGGTGTTACATGTACCATTAGTGAGAGTTTTATGGAGAAATCCCGGGGTTCAAGAGTCAACCTTGGAGCTTGAGAGTGATATGTTAGAAAAGTACCCTCAGTTATTTTCATAGCGTGATTCTGAGGACAGAATCCAATTAAGGGGGGACAATGTAATGATCGAGAAAATTACGCTTGTATTATATTCTAATAAAGATAATTATGTGTATTATTATGTGATTAAGTGTGCTGAGTCATAAAACCCTAACTGCTATGTGTTACGTGTTGTCTGTTTCGATCGGAATGTGTTTCGGGTTTTTATTGAGTGTTTTATTATAAGTTATAGGTTTTATATCAAAACCCGTACAGCTCTAACAGTGTTTTAAAAGCCGGTATTTCAAACAAAATCAGTGGCCCTATTTTTCCAAAAATGACCTATACCAAATCGCTATTCTGAACATCTAGATATTTTACAAATTTACCTCTTTCATGAAAAATGACTTTTTCGGATCCCTTCGAGAGTCAAAAACCCCACAAAATCACGTTTTTATTTTTATATGATCATGAAATTATCAAACATCATTTTTCTTTGCATTTTTGTAATATTTACAATTTTTGAGAATTTTTGGCATTTATTTTATATTTATTGAATATTTAAAAATTCATAATTGATACTCAAAAATTATAAAAATTGGGGCCAAATATTTTTATTAGATGTGTAATTAGACCCTTAATTTTATTTAGGGGTATTATTTTCATTAGTATAAATACCTGTTTTATTATTAATTATTCATTAATTAATTATTAAAAATCAGAAGAAAAAAAATCAAGAAAATTTGTGTTGGTGAAGAACAGGGCAGATATTAAACCACAGATTTGAAGGTGATTCTGTTAACCAAATCGATCATGTGAGTAACCAAAATGATCCTCTTGATCTCTACTTTCTATTCATATCATCAATTTTATGTGTTGTTGATTTGATTTTAAATTCGTTTTTTAGGGTTCATGTTCGATTTAGGGGATTTTAATTTAAGAATCGTTTGTTTGTTCTGATGAGTTGTATAGCTTTGTATAAAGTTGAGGAATAATTTTACATGATTAATTGGTTCGTATAACCCCTAGAAGGTATTGTTCGAGTTCTTCGGTTTTAGGAAAGTTTGAATTCGTTTTTATTAATTTGTAGATGTTTTTGGTTATTGTGGATTGTTGGGATATATTAAGGAACTCTGTAGCTTTGATTTGGCATATCGATGTTGAAGTTTGGTGTACGAACGTGGTAAATCGTCTTTTGGCCGGAAAAATGCCGGTGGCGGGCCGTCGTTTGGCCGGAGAAGACGGAGGAGCATCTGGACGTGGTTTCGATTGCAACGACGGGGAAGAGGAGGTCGTGGTGATGGAGCATAGGCGAAGAGGGGGTCAAAACGGTGGAAGGCTTAGGTGTAATCGAGTCACCGGATTTTGGCTGGAAAAGCTCGTCGGCGTCGGGTTTTTGGGCATCCAAGGGGCTGTTCTTGGTGACCCGAGGTCGACCCGGGAAATGACCCGGGTTTGATCCTCTAGAACCCGAAACCCTTCCCTGTTTTCTGTTTTTGCATTTTTAATTATTTAGTTTATTTTATAAAATCAAAATCAGTTTTTAATAATTCCAAAAATCAATTAAAAATCAGTTTTAAAATCAAAAAAATTATTATTAATAATTTCTAAATTATTTTATTAATTTGGGATTTTGAAATTAATTATTTATTTAATTATTTAATTTTTTATCTAATTTTTTATTTATTTATCTATTATTTAATAATTAAGTAATTAATTAATAAATAAGATTAAAACTATCGAATAATATGATTAAAAATTTGATAATTAACCAAATAATGTGATAGCTCGTATTTATACGAGTAGTAGTTCGATAAGTTGGAATTATTATTCGAGCATTCGTTTATTTAAACGATCAGAGTTGTAATAATTATTCGTATCGAATAATTAATTGTAAATAGTCGATTTAATCGAATAATTTGTAATTAATTGTAATAACTTGTAATTAATTCTAAAAATTAGGGATTAATTATTTTAAAATTCAATAATTCTTAAATAATTATTTAAAAATATAATTAAGTTTTAATTAATTGTGATTAATTAATTATAATTGATTTATAATTAATCAAATCTTGTTTATTGCGTAGTAATTAAACCGTTAGTCTGATTTGAGTGAAATGAAAACCCTTAGACTCAGAAAAATGATCCGATTCCATTAAAAATCATTATAAATAATAATTTATTTTAGAAGCGAGTCGTCTTATGGTGATTTATTGTTTATAGGCCCTATTAGGGGTAGAATCGAGTCAAATAAATCCAAAAAATTATAAATCGAACCAGATAATGTTAGTTAATGTGAGTTGAAGTCTAGTATCGATTCTAAAAATAATTAAATATCTAGAATTAATTATGTGCCTTATGTGCTCTGAGCTTTACTTGATTATGTGAACTTTATGTGTTATATAATTATATATGTGCCTCAGATAGAATAGTATGGGTAGACGATTAGGTTTCGTGGTATCAATTCAAGATACATGCATGAGATAAGTTATCTAAATGAATATCTTCCCAGGATAGATTCCATATCCTTAAGGCGAATCAAGTAAGAGGCAGAAGGCAGTGAATCGCACGAGGTGAAGTGCATACTAGGCAAGTTTTTCCCCAATTCTATGTTCAGAATAGTGAAATATATCCTACTTTCTATAACATTTACACCTTGATAATTATTTTTCACATATACTGATACACAATTATTGATTCTTGTTTCTATTTCATTTTGATTCTTGATTTCTCCCAATTGATTGAATCCTCTATTCATATTTCAATTTTGATACCTTTACTTACATATACTCTGATATATCCTGATGTTGGGATATATCAAAAGTATACCGATTATTCCAGATGCTAAGCTATGGACTGGATGGTTACGATATGGGTCGGGTATTAACCGGACCCTTTATTATGAGGCCATAGTTGTCTGGGTACCCCTTATGTTGGTTGGGTTTATGCAGTTGGGTATAGATCTGCACAGTATCCTGACTAATCAGCAGGTTATAGTGCATATGTTGGTTCTTCTTTCCAGTCTTGTTCATTTGGCACTCGCCGGTAATAGCAAGTTAATATTCTATACAGAAACAGATGGTTGTTCCAACTAGCATATTATGGTTCATATATTATTCTCACTTTATACTATATATATTGATGCAGGCTTGTTGAGCAATTTTGGCTCACCCCCTTTTATTGTTGTTCACCTTGTTTTTCAGTTAAGGTAGAGAATAAACCCATCGGAACCCGAGTAGTCAAGTAGCGAGTCAAGCAGCGGGACCCTCTTATACCAAGGGTGTTTGTCCCTATTCTAAAAGAGAGCTTTGAGTTACTAGATCAGGTGTAGCAGGAAGAATAATATTTGTAGTTTGAATAAAAGGTGTTTAGTTTTAAATGTGAATAAAATAATGTTTTGTAATAAAGAGAGTTCTTGAGACCAATTGTTTAAACTGGTTTGCAATAAAGTTGGATTGTCGTTCTTGTTTTAAATACTTATAGGGATAAATAAATCCTGATTGTGTAAATTAAATAATTATACATGATTTGGGCTGCTAGGCCCAATAAGAAGATGTATGATATTCAGAACAAAAAGGTTAACACATTGATCAGGCTTGATGGACCGGATCAGGCCTGATGTCCATCAGGCCTGATGCAAGAAAGAAGGCCCAAAATCCCTGAATATTAATTAATTTCATAATTAATTAATAAGGGAAAATCAGATATTGAGAAGAGTCCCAATAAGGACATAAACCCTTGCAGATTAGCCTCTAAGGAACCTGGAAGGATAAGGAATCAGTTTCCTACTATTTAGGACTCCAAAGTCCATTCTAATTCTGAGACTTGGCTACCAAGTCTCCTATACCAAGTCCAATTCAAGGACCACCAACATCTATATAAGGGGCCTCACCCCACAAATCAGAACTACGTTTTTAGACTTGATCCTTGGCAATCAGCAAGGTACGTAGGCATCTTGTTAAGGCAGATTGAGTCACGAAACACAAGAGCAGTCAAATTTGAGCCTCGAAGCTCACGTTCCTTAGTAGTAAATATAGCAATCATATACTTTAGTTTTTAATTTATAACATTTGGCGCCGTCTGTGGAAAGGCACAACAACAACCAAGGAGAGAACACGGAGAACAATTAGAGCTCTTGAGGAAGGAACACCATCGGGGACAACCCAAGTGATTTCGACAACCGTGAAGATACCTCCTCATTCAACTTATGCAGCCACCCAAGGAGAAGACCAGATAGGGGTAACTCAACCTCAGCCAGAAGGGACGATTCCCTCGGCTATTCAAGGTACGAATCCCCAAGTTCAACAATTACATGCACCTGTGAATTCTCGACCCATCAGGTACGAGTATTCAACCGTTGTGACTACTAACCCCCCTTATGGGATGCCCCTTTACCCCGAGGTTGGAGGAAGTGGACACGCTGGACGGAGTGAAGCACGAGGGCGATCGCCCCCATACATACGAGGTTTGGCTCCTATCCCTGAGGATCAGGAATTTTCTGGTCCTCACACTAAGAGAGACTCCGAATCTTCGGATGATGAAGTAGCCCCAAGAAGGAGACGTGCTGGCAAAGAACCGACGGCTGATGGTAGCCAACATCCTAGAAGCACCCAAGGGACAAATCCCCAAGAAGTGCAGGAAAGGATCAGCGCTCACGAGGCTGAGATTCAAAGGCTGAGGCGCGACTTGGAGGCGCACCAGACCGCCAGACCCCCACAACCTCCTAGGAGGAGAAATCCTCCTCTGGATGGTCCAATACAGAGAAGGGCTGTTGTCCCAACGGCTGATCCAAGCAATCTTCTTCCCCTTGGAGATCCTGATGATCCTACTCCGCCCTTCACTGAAGAAATAATGAATGCCCTTATCTCAAGGAAGTTCAAGATGCCAAGCATCAAAACTTATGATGGTACGGGAGATCCCGCTAATCATGTTAGGACATTCTCTAATGCACGGCTGTTGCAGCCCGTGAATGATGTTATTAAGTGTCGGGACTTTCCTCAAACCCTTTCGGGTATGGCTCAAAGGTGGTATAGTCATTTGCCCCCAAACTCAATTGGGTCATTCAGAGAATTAAGTCAGGCTTTTATTAAACAGTTCATTAGTGGGAGAGTGCATGAGAAAAGTTCAGCATCCCTCATAAGCATTGTGCAGGGAGCAAAAGAATCCTTAAGAGACTACTTGAATCGTTTTATGAAGGAAGCTTTAAATATCCCGGACCTTGATGACAAGGTCGCAATGATAGCACTGCAACAAGGAACTAGGGATGAGTTTTTCAAGATGTCCTTGGCTAAACGCCCCCCTGAAAGCATGTTGCAGCTCCAGGATAGGGCAGGGAAGTACATCAAGGTGGAAGAGAGCATGAGGACAACCGTAGTGAATAATGAGCCCACTGGAGGCAAGAAGTGGAAAACTGACTTGGAATATATCGCTAAGGATAAGTATCCTAGAACCGAGCAAAACCCTAATTCAACCCCCAAGAAGGGAGGACCTGGGCAAAAGTTCACTGAATATGCTAAGCTGAATGCTCCTAGAAGCCAGATCTTGATGGAAATTGTGAAAGATCGAGATATTCGTTGGCCTAAGCCCTTGAAGGCTGATCCTGCCAAGCTAGATAAGAGCAAGTATTTCAAATTTCACAAAGATGCCGGTCATGACACCGATGAGTGTAGACAACTGAGAGATGAAATTGAGTTCCTCATTCGAAAAGGAAGATTGAACAAATACATTGGAGAAGGAGCGGATAGGAATAATAGTGGAAGAAAGAACTTTGAAGATCGTAGGAGGGACCAAGATGATCAGGGGCGGAATCCCCAACCTAGAGGACCGGTTATAAATGCAATTTTTGGAGGGCCGCGACCTCGAGGGCCTGTGATAAACACAATCTTTGGAGGACCAACTGCTGTTGGATTATCCAGGAACTCCAAAAAAGCATATACTAGAGAGGTTATGCATATTGTTGGAGAAGCCCCGAAGAGGGCCAGGATAGAAGTGACATTGTCTTTTGATGATTCTGACCTAGAGGGTGTGAAATTTCCTCATGACGATCCGCTGGTCATAACACCGATAATAGGAAATAGCACGGTCATGAGAGTCCTTGTGGATAATGGTGTTTCAGTGGATATCTTGCTCCATGACACCTTTCTAAGGATGGGATATAACGACTCCCAATTGACCCCAATCGACATGTCGATATATGGATTTGCGGGAGTAGAGTGCCCCGTGGAAGAGATAATCAAGTTTCCAACCACCATAGGTCAGGAACCAAGGCAAGCAACACAGATGTTGGACTTTGTGGTGGTAAAGGCTAGTTCAACTTATAATGCTATCATGAGGAGAACAGGGATACTTGCCTTCAAGGCAGTCCCTTCTTCCTACCATTCAGTTATGAAATTTCCCACCCGGAATGGGATTGGAGAAGAGAGAGGAGATCAAAAAATGGCTAGAAGCTGTTATGTAGCCTCTTTGAGGGCAGATGGAGTTGGGGGCAGGTTCTTCCTATTGAAGATATAGATATTAGAGAGAATGATGAGAAAAGAGGAAAGCCAGCATAAGACTTGGTTTCGATTTCTTTAGCCCCCGAGAATCCTGAGAGGATGACTTTCATTGGAGCCACACTCGAGGAGCCCCTTAGAGGAAAGTTGGTGAAATTTTTGCAAGAAAATAGTGATGTGTTTGCATGGTCAGCAGCTGATATGCCAGGCATAGACCCGAAACTGATTACTCACAAGTTGAATGTGGACCCAAATCGGAAGACAGTGAAGCAAAAGAAAAGAAACTTTGCTCCGGAAAGGCAAGAAGCTATAAAACAGGAAGTTGAGAAGCTCTTAGAGGCTAGTTTCATTGAGGAGATACAGTTTCTTGAATGGTTAGCAAACCATGTAATGGTGAAGAAGGCCAATGGAAAATGAAGGATGTGTATAGACTTCACTAATCTGAATGATGCATGCCCTAAGGACTGTTTTCCGTTGCCAAGGATTGATACTTTGATAGAAGCCACTGCTGGGCATGAGATGCTGAGCTTCATGGATGGATTTAGTGGATACAATTAGATTAAGATGCACAAGGATGACATTCCAAAGGTATCATTCATCACTGACTTAGGTGTTTATTATTATCTTGTTATGGCATTTGGTCTTAAGAATGCAGGAGCCACCTATCAAAGATTGGTAAATAAAATTTTTAAGGATCTTATTGGCAAGATTATGGAAGTCTATGTTGATGATATGTTAGTCAAGAGTCTAGTAAAGACTGCTCATATAACTCTTTTGAGGGAAGCTTTTGAGGTCCTGAGGTACCACAAGATGATGTTAAATCCTACGAAGTGTGCTTTCGGAGTAGGATCTGGAAACTTTTTGGGATTGATGGTCTCCAAGAGAGGGATCGAGGCCAACCCCGATAAAATAAAGGCAATCCTGGACATGGAGCCACCAAAAACTGTCAAGGATGTTCAGAAGCTCAGGGGAAGGGTTGTTGCTCTGGGAAGATTCATCTCCAAGTTAGGAGACAAGTGCTTGTCGTTCTTCAAGTCCTTAAAGAACATTAAGGATTTTGTATGGAGTGAAGAAAGCCAGAAGGCATTTGAGGAGTTAAAGAAATATATGGTCCAGGCCCCGTTGTTAGCCAAGCTAGCTTTGAATGAAGTTTTATACTTGTACCTGGCCGTTTCAGAGAATGCCTTGAACGCTGTATTGGTTAAGGAGGAACTGAAAATCCAGAAACCCGTATATTATGTCAGCAAAATTCTGCATGGAGTTGAGTTAAATTGTAATAACCCCAATTTTTGAGAAATTTTGAAACCCTTATGAATAGTGTTTTTGCTGAACGAGAAAACTTTTCATGCCACGCTATGTAGGGGTTCTGTTATTGATCTTATGGGATATTATTAGTACTCTATGAAGTATATAAGTGTATGTAAAGATCGTCAGAATCCAATTCCGAACACTTTGGTTTTTCCCGGAAATCCACAAGATACGGAGAGAATTGAGTATAAGGTAACAGGATAAAAAGGATTTAAATTAAAGGATTATAATAGAGGATCATAAAAAGGAATATAATGTATTGAGAAAGGTTAAGGGAACCTAAGTAATAAGATCCAGGGTATGATCCTTCAAACGATAAACGAGAACGAAAGTTAAGCGAACCGTATAACAGATCAGCGGTCATTAGGCAAACGATTAGGAAGTTAATCAAAGGGATTAGTGGGAAGGATGTCATCCAACCAATAGAAAGAGGACAAGGAAGGGAGGATGACATCATGAGGATGACACAAGCATGACAAGGGAAGGAAGAAGGTGTGGTTGAATGAGAACCACACAAATTCAAGGGCAAGAAGGTAATTGACTAAAGCAAGCACAAAAACCAATCAACCAAGCCAAGTAAAATCATTTTCATCAAAAATCAAAAGCAACCAAGGCTTTGTTCTTCATTGCTCACGGCTTTTCACTATTCAAAAGGCAAGAGAAATTCAAAATCCAAGATCCAAGCTTCCTAAATTGGTAAGATAATTCCCTAATCATCTTCATGCTTAGTTAGGACTATATCATGAGTTTAAGCCATTAATTCCTTCTCAATCTTCTTCATTTAATCAAAGAAGAAGACAATGAATAGTGTTTTCAAGTTTTTAACTTGAACTTTTTCTTGTTTTCTTGAAGATCCAAGCATTCTTAAGACTTCTCAAAGCTTCTTAAGGCTTCCTAGCTCCACCCACCACTTCAAGGAAGGTATACCATCTCCAAACCCTAGATTCCTATATATTATAAGATGATTTTGATTAGTGGGTTGATATTGTAGCTTGTTGTTATGATTTAGAGTTTGGGATTTGGAATGGTAGTGAAATGGAATGGTAATTGTTGTGGTTTTGATTTAAAGGAACTTAAGTATGATTAAAGTTAAGTTTAAGCATAAGTATGAATGATTAAATTGAATTGGTTGGGGTTGTTATGATGTGATGAGGATGGATGTTGGTTGTATGTTGGATTTGAGGTTGGTTTGTGGTTGGTGTTGAATGGTTAAAATTGGGAAATCGCGTAAACATAGCCGTCGTAACGTCCGATTTTCTTTGGACTGTTTTTGTGCATAGCATTAGGACCCGAGAACCCCCTGCTAGATTATGACCACTGCCATGATTAGATAGCTCATGTACGAGCTTCGTTTTGATATGTAGTTCGTTCGATTCCGATGCACGGTTTAGGAGAAACGACCGTTTCAAGTAACGGCGTTTCGCGAACGAAACTTTTTCCCTCGCCTTACTTTGAAACATAGGTTAAAGACCAAAAAGGGTTAATTAATGTATGAAACATTTATGGTAAGTGTGTTATGCAGTTGGTAAGACACTCGCGAAGGAATCGCTTTAAAACTCGTAAAGGTTAAATTATTAAAAATGGTGGAGCCGAGGGTACCCGAGTGACTTAAGCGAATCAGTGAGCGCAAAACGAGCGTTAGAGTCTAAGTTAGTTAAAGTATAGATTTACAAGTGACTTTGGTTTAATTCCAACTTACTTGTTGCTTATAGGTTACCAGACTCGTCCCGAGCCATTCGTAACCCCCAGTCGCTCAGGCAAGTTTTCTACCCGTTATACTGTTGCTGTGATGTAAATATATGTATATGCATTATCTTGTGATATTGCATGATTGTTATTAGCAAATTTTGCGATATATTGGAGCATGCTAATATGGTATATATGCATGTCTGTTTCGTAATCTGGTTATCTATCTGTTGATTTCAATGCTTATAGTTGCATAATACCTATGCTAGAAATAAGCAAGTAGTTGCGTATACCCTTAGTATAGGGGATAAAAGGTGAACATATTTCTAAACCGGGAGTCGATGTTCCCGAGTATATTATATATATATATATATTTATTTATATATATATATATGGATATAGTTTTTAAAACTATTAATCGAATAAGGTTTATTCGATAACTTTAACTTTATTTTATTATTGAATATTATTTTGAATATTATTCGAAGGCGTATGACTCCTTTTATTTATTTATCTGAATATTATTTGAATATTCATTCGAGGACTTATGACTCTTTTATATTATTTATTGAATATTATTTGAATATTCATTCGAGGGCTTATGACTCAGTTTATATTATTTATTGAATATTATTTGAATATTCATTTGAGGATCTATGACTCCGATTATTTGCTGAAATATATTCTTTATTTTATTAAAGAATAAGGTGTTAATAATCAAACTTATTTTCGATTATTCAAATAAAGATAATACTTTCATATAAGTATATCTTTGGTTATTTAATACTCGTTTCAAGTATAAGTTTTAAAACTTCTACTTCAATTATTTTTATAAAAGATTATTCTTTATGGGAATATTATTTAAATAATAATATTCAGTCATTTTCTAAATATTCTGAGGACTGATTTACTTCATTAAATCAGCTTTACTCCAAACACTCTTTAAAGTGTTTTCGAGTCTTCAAAATGATTTTTAAAAGTTAGAGCGGATCCCAAAACTCATTTTTATATTTAAGATCTTCCTTTTAAAGGGGATTTAAATACTCGTTCAAAACCTGAGGGATCCGGCTCTGTGGTGTATTTTCGCAACAAGGTTGCAGTTTTGGTAAATGAATTGATTACTTACCCAACGTTCGGGAAGTAAGTCCATCTATTGAGTCGGCATAAGCAACATGGGCTCAGTGGGCGTCCATGATAGTGTAAGTGGCTCAGTGGGAGTCCATCAAATGCATAAGTGGCTGAGTGGCAGTCCAGCATAAGGTCCTAATTATGACCAGGGTGATGACCAGTGGGGAATTCGTCCATCTACTAATAGAAAAGGTTACTTATGGGTATCTTTGCCTGATCAGCAAGATATCTGGTTTATGCCAAAGGTTTTCTTTTCCTTCCAAATTCATTGGATATTGCAACTCTGTTCATACTTTACATAACAGAGGTTCCAGGAAATGTTTTAGGGATATATATATGTGGATATATATATATATCGGGACTAAATAAAGTATCTCATAACTTTTTCATTCAATAATATTTCAAAGATTGAATCTATTCAAGTCTTAACTTGTGGTCTCATCTATGGGATGTTTTTCTTAAAACTAATTATAACTTGAATGGTGGTAGTTCAAGTAGTATTTGGAAAAGATATAAGTATATTGGAGTATTTTGTAACTTCATCTTTTAAACTTATATCTAGTAAATGATTATCTTATGCATGACAAAGATTTTCAGAAAAACGTTGAGACAAGGTTAGATATATGAGATCACCTTGCAACGATATTTTTATACAGTTATACACTGGAATTCTGTGTGTATTATGCTTGGAAGAGGACTTCCAATATTTTGAAAAGTATATATGTATATATACTGAATATTTTGCGACTTTATCGCATTAAGATATCAAACTTGGTTCATTTCTTTTGACCAAGACTTTCATGAGTATTATGAGTAGGCTCATATATTGTAAATCATTATACATATTATTTTGGTGGGCTTGCTGCTCACCCTTGCTTTATTTCTTCATCACACAACAACAGTTAGGAAAGATGGCCAGACTCCAGCAGACCCAGCGCAAGCGCGTGGGAAGCGTCCTGTGTCTTCCCGTTGATGTTGTAGCTGCTATAGCTGCAGAGGTAGATCTATTGTAGATCAGACCATCTACTTTTGAGAATCAATTATGTATAATTATAACTTGTGGCAGATAATGGCAATTAACTGTAAATTTATCAAATAATCATTTTGGGTTGTAATAACTTTTAAATTGTGGATTCAAAGACTTGTACTTATTTAAATTTCATATCTGAGACTATAACGGGTTGTGGGGTGTGTTAGTGTGGGGTCACAGCATAAGGTTATTTATTAATTAAGTGAAGTGATATTGTGGAAAGAAAGACCGTGACGACTCGGATCCCCGACCCCGGATCTGGGGGTGTTACAGAAATGGTATCAGAGCTAAGCGTTATAAACCTCAGAGATGATGGGACGTTAAGATAATAAGTTAACTAAGATAATAAGAACTCTTGCCAAGTTCATAGTCGGGCTACCTAACGTAGCACTGACAGTTAAAACCCTTATGGGAACCCTTATAAATATTGTGATAGGAGCGTAGTTCGTTATCGTATAATGGTAGCGGGACTCCGAACCCTGAGGTTGAGGAGCAACATCGCGATGATATTTTATTACTAATTGGAGATCGGATTGTGGATCCGATAGAGTGTCCTAACGCAGGACCGGATGATGTTGATATTGAGGATGTAACGGTTGAGGATGTTATCCTAGAAGGGATTGTTGCTGAGAAGGATACCATGGAGGATCCTGACAAGAATGAATAAAGGACCACTGATGAATTGATGACCATGGTTAGGTCGACTACCAGAGGTAGGATTGGTCGGTCACTACCGGAGGTTCGTTCAAGTTGTAAAGATAGTAGCCCCTTTAACGCGGCTTACTCGTAAGACTGAGAAGTTCGAATGGAAAGAGAAATGCGAGAACAGCTTTCAAGAACTGAAGCAGAGGTTGGTGACAGCCCCTATGCTGGCGTTGCCGGATGGAAAAGGAGATTTTGTGAAGTGTAGTGACGCTTCGCACAAGGGCTTAGGGTGCGTGCTTATACAGCACGGTAAGGTAATCGCGTACACGTCCAGACAATTAAGGTAATATGAAGTTCGATATCCCCGCCCATGAGCTTAGGCTCGTGGCAATAGTTTTACCCTAAAGATTGGAGGCACTACTCGTATGGAGAGAAGTGCGAGAATTACCTAAGCCATAAGTGCTCTAGTACATTTTCGCGTAGAAAGAGCTCAACATATGCCAGAGGAGGCAGTTAGAGCTAATCAAGAATAATGATTGGGAGATTCTTTATCATTCGGGGAAAGCCAATATGGTGGCTGATGCCCTTAGTAAAAAGGAGAGACTCAAGATGATAATGTCTTTGGGAGAGTTGATAAGAGATTTTGAGAAAATGGAAATAGTAGTGAAGGTAACCGGAGCCGGTACCGAAAAGCTGTTTGAGATTGCAATAGAGACCGAATTATTGGAAAAGAGCATATTGTGCCAGAAAAAGGTGATGAATGAAGGCAGAGAGCCAACAAATAAATATGAGATTAATACTGAGAAAGATGATAAGGGAATAATGAGGTATTCCTACAGAAATTGGGTTCCAAAAGTTCAAGAGCTTAAGGATGAGAACTTAGATGAGAGCCATAGTTTGAGGAATAAGATTTAGGGCAAACCCTGAATGTGATAGTCAGGGAGGTTGCCATCAAGAAAGAAAGAACCCATAACATAATGAAGTGGAAAATGAGGATTTTAACGTATAAGATAACCCCAAGTATGGGGAGTAGGAAGAAATATTTAGACGGAGAAAACAAAAGTCGAGCGAGATAAGGAGACCCGAGACGGTACTCCTATACGGAAATTCATGGACCTGCCTAAAAAGAACTTAGACTATTATCCCTAACCACCACCTTGAGGAAACAATGCGGTAGGAAATTCTTTCATGACCTTTAAGTCGCTAAGCTCTCAGAGTTCCAAGGAACAAGCTGACCCAGTCGAGGCAAGAGCCTGGCTAAAGGAAATAGATGAATCATTTGAGATTCTAAATGATTGACGAACCACAAAAGACTGTTTTGTCACTTACCCTCCCAAGAGAGAGACCACCCGCTGGTGAAAGGCCAAGGAAGGCATGGAGCAAGAGATTATAATAAACTGATTAAAGTTCAGCCAATTGTTTTCGGGAAAGTAATTCCCAAGGTTATGGAATAGTGTAAAAGCTTTAGAGCCAGAACAAAGGCAGACGAGTATGATGAATTATGAATCTAAGTGGTAAAAGTTATCAAGATTCGTTCTGAAGACACGAATCCAGAATGACGGGATGTTTGAAATCAATGCTTATGTTGTGTTGGTTCATGAAATAATGATAAGAGAAGGGAAAAAAAAAGAAATTGAAGTGGAAAGGAATATAACGGCAATAGAGTTTGAGGTATGATAAGGGAGTTGGGTACGAGGAAACCCTAACGACTCGTAGCAATAGAAATAGAAAAGTATGCATTCGTCAGGATGAGGGTGATTCACCATAAGTTAAAATTGATGGTTGAGGGCATAAGAGATACATATAGTTTATCCCCTGTAAGTTGGGAGGATTCGAGGAAACCTTGAGATAATTCGAAGGATAAATAATGAGACGCGGATAGACTAAGGGGATAAGAAAGTAAGAAATTAAGAAAATTGGATGAAGGAAGTGACCTTCAAGAAGGAAATGTAAGACCGGTGGCATGATACCCAGAAAGGGAGACGCCAGATATGAAAGATATCCCAACATTGAGGTGACTGTTGAGATAAACAACAAAAGTAAATAAGGAATTATTAAGAAGAAGTTCACGTTGAACACGACCAATATCTTCCAGAACATCCATGTTATCGTTACCAGATTAGGCAAGAAAAGCGGATAACCGTTGTTATCTTTTGGAGGCCATTTTGATTAACCTCATATTGTATACAGATGTTATTGTGAAATTAGGCATTTACTATCGAGGTGGGAATGATTGAATAAGATACCCATATCAGGGATATATGACTTTATTTATCCATGGAAGGATGCTTGTACCTTTTTAAAGGTGGAATTAAGGATAGAACATCGGTAACTTAAAACGAATCCTAGGGGAATGCATAAAGGTTGGCATTTCACCCTTGATAGGGACAGTATGAGTTTTGACAGTATGATTGGGAAATGGTTAAGGTAACAACAACCTTTAAGAATCAGTGGAGAAATTTTGCAGAAGTATATAGACAATGGTTCTACTATTAGTAAATGGTATTGTGATATGCCCTGTATCTAGGGAATACAGGAGGAACGATTGAAGGATAACCTTAGAGGTTTTATAAGGAAAAAGGTAATATTCAAAATTCTCAAGAATAGAAATGTGGATAAAGGAAATATGACGTAATTATAATGATGCCAAGTGGGGCACGTGTTAAACCACGAGAAAGTATGGATCGAACCAGTAATGGTCGAAATTGTTCAGGGCAATTAGGACTTAAGAAAAAAAAATGTTCTAAGTATGATTGAGAGTCAGTCTTGACAGTGATTAGCCTCTAAAGACTGAGGCAATAACTTATGGAAAAATGGTGATATTTTTTTTTCTTTTTCCCATCTGATTTTAAGGAAAACATCTTCACTCAAGCAGTGATCGGAAATAAGGTAGAAAATTTATTTGGAGGTGGTTAAAATGACATTGACTGTAAGGAAATTTTACTATCAGGAAAGGCTAAAGAGGTGGCCGACACTTTAAAGGTAAGAGGATAATTATAGGCGCGTGTGCCAAAAGAATACAGTGATGATGGTTAAAAATGTGAAGGTTGAATTATGGTTTGGAAGATTGACATTCCTTCTGATGACTGTGCAATACCCAACCGTAATAGTAGTTGGTAAAGGTTTAATTCGTGTAATCGCCATGAACGGGCTATCTATCTTAGAAGGTCCTATCTTGAGATAAGCCAGGACCATGTTTCAAAAAGGACTAGATGAACCCTTGAGTTAATTCTTCTATTTAGGGCGTATGATTAAGAATAGTATTAACCTGCTATCGTTGCTTTGATTGAAACTCTTCTGCACTTTTATCTGCTTCATGTCATGTATGTATGTCAGGATCAGGAGTGTTCTTCATGAATCAGAAATGGTGATTATGTTACCTCCTTAGAAGGATTTGATACGACATGTATGGACTCCGTATGGTTAGCTATTAAGATTTCATGGAAAGTGAATGATGACAGTGGGTCAGTGGTGGACCATAGTAAGGCAGCAATGATTCTGCGAGTAATGAGCTGATTACAACCGTGAGAGTTGTATTGGAATGGGTGTTGAGATTGAGTACCACTAATCGGGTAGTGGTAGTGTATAAGTTATCATTGATAGACTAATTAAGTAGAGTATCTACCTAGTGAATAATTATTCTTTCTTATCAATAGAGAGTCGTATTATTATACAAGGAAGGTTGCGGTGCAAGCATAGAATTCAAGTAACGATGATGTCTAGAATGAGATCCCAGATTCGATTTTCGATGTCGAAGGAGTTTCAAAGGTAATTGTGTATAAGCTCGAGGAAGAGCATGGGTCCATAGAATGATGGACGGGATAGCGAAAATATTTAGGCACGTGAAATGCGATGCTATAATACTTGATGTTGATATAAATACAAATATGTTTTGTTCTTCTATGATAAACCTCTATAGTTCAGAGGTAGGTTCCAAGCCAGATATTTTGTGGCAGTATATTTTTTTTTTCATATATACAATTCTCTTCAGTTCGTTCTTTTCTCTTCTTTTCATTTCATGTAAGCTGAGAAGAACAACCCTTCCAGAAGGGGAGGTATTGCCGAATGACTATCTATCTTTGTGATAGAAGCCTAGTAGGATACCACATGTTGTTTAATTGCTTGTCAAGTACTAAAGGCTGGCCACCTTCTGTACTAACTATGCGATATAACAAGTGTTCATGATCATAGTGATCTCTCAACAAATTCCTTTACTTCTATTTGATTGATCAAATTTTGGAAAATAGAAACAACTGAAAAAGGAGTAATAAAGTGGTGGTAGTATGCGGAATGGGAACACATTCGTGATACTAAGGTTGACGTGGTTATTAAAAGGTTATAGAACGCTAACGAGCAAAAGTATAACCAGTATAATATTAGGAACGAAAGGTGATAGCGATTACGAACTGGAAAAGAATGGGTATTGAGAAGCAAAAGTTCTAATGCTAAAAGCTATAGTGAGAGTCTGTGCAATAGACTTGAAAGAATTTGGAATGATCACTTAATTCGGATTGAGTTATCTTACGACAATAGATCATATGTCATTATCGAGATGTCGCCTTATGAGATTCTTGAGGGAAGATAATGTCGATCTCCCTTATGTTAGGATGAAGTTATAGAGCGTAAGATGCTCGGACCCGCAGTAGTCCAAAGGACCACGGATATGATAGATCTAATCAGAGGACGGCTGGTAGTAGCCCAAGATGGACATGATAAGTATGTTGATTTGACACGGAAGGATAAAGAGTATGAAATAGGGAACCTAGTAATGATATAGGTATCCCTTGGAAAGGATTGATGAGGTTCGGAAAGAAAGGAAAGCTAAGTCTACAATTCGTTGGACCCTTGGATATATTAAGACGTTTGGGAAGTTAGCATATGAGCTAGCCCTAACCCCGAACATGTAGCAGGTCGTAACGTGTTTCATGTATCAATGTTAAGGAAGTGTAATTCAGATGCCAGATAAATAGAGGCATATGAGCGCATAGATATGCAACCCGACGTAACCTATATGGAGCAACCAGAAAGGGTTATAGATCGAAAAGGGACAAGTGCTTAGGAGAAGGGTTATCAAACTAGTCAGAGTTTGATGGTAGAACCACAATGTGGGAAAATTGACTAGAGAGTTAGAAGGCACAATGCTAAGAAAGTATCCCCATTTGTTTTCTATCTGATTCCGGGACGGAATCCTTTTAAGGAGGGGAGACTGTAATAACCCCAATTTTTGAGAAATTTTGAAACCCTTATGAATAGTGTTTTTGCTGAACGAGAAAACTTTTCATGCCACGCTATGTAGGGGTTCTGTTATTGATCTTATGGGATATTATTAGTACTCTATGAAGTATATAAGTGTATGTAAAGATCGTCAGAATCCAATTCCGAACACTTTGGTTTTTCCCGGAAATCCACAAGATACGGAGAGAATTGAGTATAAGGTAACAGGATAAAAAGGATTTAAATTAAAGGATTATAATAGAGGATCATAAAAAGGAATATAATGTATTGAGAAAGGTTAAGGGAACCTAAGTAATAAGATCCAGGGTATGATCCTTCAAACGATAAACGAGAACGAAAGTTAAGCGAACCGTATAACAGATCAGCGGTCATTAGGCAAACGATTAGGAAGTTAATCAAAGGGATTAGTGGGAAGGATGTCATCCAACCAATAGAAAGAGGACAAGGAAGGGAGGATGACATCATGAGGATGATACAAGCATGACAAGGGAAGGAAGAAGGTGTGGTTGAATGAGAACCACACAAATTCAAGGGCAAGAAGGTAATTGACTAAAGCAAGCACAAAAACCAATCAACCAAGCCAAGTAAAATCATTTTCATCAAAAATCAAAAGCAACCAAGGCTTTGTTCTTCATTGCTCACGGCTTTTCACTATTCAAAAGGCAAGAGAAATTCAAAATCCAAGATCCAAGCTTCCTAAATTGGTAAGATAATTCCCTAATCATCTTCATGCTTAGTTAGGACTATATCATGAGTTTAACCCATTAATTCCTTCTCAATCTTCTTCATTTAATCAAAGAAGAAGACAATGAATAGTGTTTTCAAGTTTTTAACTTGAACTTTTTCTTGTTTTCTTGAAGATCCAAGCATTCTTAAGACTTCTCAAAGCTTCTTAAGGCTTCCTAGCTCCACCCACCACTTCAAGGAAGGTATACCATCTCCAAACCCTAGATTCCTATATATTATAAGATGATTTTGATTAGTGGGTTGATATTGTAGCTTGTTGTTATGATTTAGAGTTTGGGATTTGGAATGATAGTGAAATGGAATGGTAATTGTTGTGGTTTTGATTTAAAGGAACTTAAGTATGATTAAAGTTAAGTTTAAGCATAAGTATGAATGATTAAATTGAATTGGTTGGGGTTGTTATGATGTGATGAGGATGGATGTTGGTTGTATGTTGGATTTGAGGTTGGTTTGTGGTTGGTGTTGAATGGTTAAAATTGGGAAATCGCGTAAACATAGCCGTCGTAACGTCCGATTTTCTTTGGACTGTTTTTGTGCATAGCATTAGGACCCGAGAACCCCCTGCTAGATTATGACCACTGCCATGGTTAGATAGCTCATGTTATGAGCTTCGTTTTGATATGTAGTTCGTTCGATTCCGATGCACGGTTTAGGAGAAACGACCGTTTCAAGTAACGGCGTTTCGCGAACGAAACTTTTTCCCTCGCCTTACTTTGAAACATAGGTTAAAGACCAAAAAGGGTTAATTAATGTATGAAACATTTATGGTAAGTGTGTTATGCAGTTGGTAAGACACTCGCGAAGGAATCGCTTTAAAACTCGTAAAGGTTAAATTATTAAAAATGGTGGAGCCGAGGGTACCCGAGTGACTTAAGCGAATCAGTGAGCGCAAAACGAGCGTTAGAGTCTAAGTTAGTTAAAGTATAGATTTACAAGTGACTTTGGTTTAATTCCAACTTACTTGTTGCTTATAGGTTACCAGACTCGTCCCGAGCCATTCGTAACCCCCAGTCGCTCAGGCAAGTTTTCTACCCGTTATACTGTTGCTGTGATGTAAATATATGTATATGCATTATCTTGTGATATTGCATGATTGTTATTAGCAAATTTTGCGATATATTGGAGCATGCTAATATGGTATATATGCATGTCTGTTTCGTAATCTGGTTATCTATCTGTTTATTTCAATGCTTATAGTTGCATAATACCTATGCTAGAAATAAGCAAGTAGTTGCGTATACCCTTAGTATAGGGGATAAAAGGTGAACATATTTCTAAACCGGGAGTCGATGTTCCCGAGTATATTATATATATATATATTTATTTATTTATATATATATATATATATATGGATATAGTTTTTAAAACTATTAATCGAATAAGGTTTATTCGATAACTTTAACTTTATTTTATTATTGAATATTATTTTGAATATTATTCGAAGGCGTATGACTCCTTTTATTTATTTATCTGAATATTATTTGAATATTCATTCGAGGACTTATGACTCTTTTATATTATTTATTGAATATTATTTGAATATTCATTCGAGGGCTTATGACTCAGTTTATATTATTTATTGAATATTATTTGAATATTCATTTGAGGATCTATGACTCCGATTATTTGCTGAAATATATTCTTTATTTTATTAAAGAATAAGGTGTTAATAATCAAACTTATTTTCGATTATTCAAATAAAGATAATACTTTCATATAAGTATATCTTTGGTTATTTAATACTCGTTTCAAGTATAAGTTTTAAAACTTCTACTTCAATTATTTTTATAAAAGATTATTCTTTATGGGAATATTATTTAAATAATAATATTCAGTCATTTTCTAAATATTCTGAGGACTGATTTACTTCATTAAATCAGCTTTACTCCAAACACTCTTTAAAGTGTTTTCGAGTCTTCAAAATGATTTTTAAAAGTTAGAGCGGATCCCAAAACTCATTTTTATATTTAAGATCTTCCTTTTAAAGGGGATTTAAATACTCGTTCAAAACCTGAGGGATCCGGCTCTGTGGTGTATTTTCGCAACAAGGTTGCAGTTTTGGTAAATGAATTGATTACTTACCCAACGTTCGGGAAGTAAGTCCATCTATTGAGTCGGCATAAGCAACATGGGCTCAGTGGGCGTCCATGATAGTGTAAGTGGCTCAGTGGGAGTCCATCAAATGCATAAGTGGCTGAGTGGCAGTCCAGCATAAGGTCCTAATTATGACCAGGGTGATGACCAGTGGGGAATTCGTCCATCTACTAGTAGAAAAGGTTACTTATGGGTATCTTTGCCTGATCAGCAAGATATCTGGTTTATGCCAAAGGTTTTCTTTTCCTTCCAAATTCATTGGATATTGCAACTCTGTTCATACTTTACATAACAGAGGTTCCAGGAAATGTTTTAGGGATATATATATGTGGATATATATATATCGGGACTAAATAAAGTATCTCATAACTTTTTCATTCAATAATATTTCAAAGATTGAATCTATTCAAGTCTTAACTTGTGGTCTCATCTATGGGATGTTTTTCTTAAAACTAATTATAACTTGAATGGTGGTAGTTCAAGTAGTATTTGGAAAAGATATAAGTATATTGGAGTATTTTGTAACTTCATCTTTTAAACTTATATCTAGTAAATGATTATCTTATGCATGACAAAGATTTTCAGAAAAACGTTGAGACAAGGTTAGATATATGAGATCACCTTGCAACGATATTTTTATACAGTTATACACTGGAATTCTGTGTGTATTATGCTTGGAAGAGGACTTCCAATATTTTGAAAAGTATATATGTATATATACTGAATATTTTGCGACTTTATCGCATTAAGATATCAAATTTGGTTCATTTCTTTTGACCAAGACTTTCATGAGTATTATGAGTAGGCTCATATATTGTAAATCATTATACATATTATTTTGGTGGGCTTGCTGCTCACCCTTGCTTTATTTCTTCATCACACAACAACAGTTAGGAAAGATGGCCAGACTCCAGCAGACCCAGCGCAAGCGCGTGGGAAGCGTCCTGTGTCTTCCCGTTGATGTTGTAGCTGCTATAGCTGCAGAGGTAGATCTATTGTAGATCAGACCATCTACTTTTGAGAATCAATTATGTATAATTATAACTTGTGGCAGATAATGGCAATTAACTGTAAATTTATCAAATAATCATTTTGGGTTGTAATAACTTTTAAATTGTGGATTCAAAGACTTGTACTTATTTAAATTTCATATCTGAGACTATAACGGGTTGTGGGGTGTGTTAGTGTGGGGTCACAGCATAAGGTTATTTATTAATTAAGTGAAGTGATATTGTGGAAAGAAAGACCGTGATGACTCGGATCCCCGACCCCGGATCTGGGGGTGTTACATAAATTATTCAACTATTGAGAAATTTGCTTTAGCTCTGGTAATGGCTTCAAGAAAGCTCCGTCCTTACTTCCACGCTCATCAAATTGAGGTTCTGACAAATCAACCCTTGAGAAATATAATCCATAGTCCTAAGGCTAGTGGGAGACTGATCAAATGGGCAATAGAGCTGGGGGAATTCGACATCAAGTATAAGCCACGAGCGGTAATAAAAGCCCAGGCATTGGCTGACTTTGTGGTGGAATTTACCATACCCAACCAAGAAGTCGGGGGCAAGAAAGTACCATACCTCAGGACAAGGAAGTTGATAAGGGGGACAAAGAAAAGGATGATAAGGAGAAAGAATATTGGGTTCTCTATTTTGATGGAGCATCAAAAATAAATTGCAGTGGGGCAGGTTTGGTTTTACAAAGCCCTGATGGGTTCTTGATTGAGTATGCCATGAAGTTAGACTTCTCAACCACAAACAATAAGGCAGAATATGAAGCTCTAATAGCTGGTCTTGGCTTAGCAGGGACACTTAGAGTCAAGAACTTAAAAGTCTGTGGAGACTCGAAGCTGGTCATATCCCAGGTGAAGGGAGAGTTTGAGGCAAAGGATGATACGATGGCTAAGTATGTCCGCCTAGTAAGGGCCGTAATGACCCAATTCGATGAATGCCATGTTGAGCACATTCCAAGGGAGGAAAATGCTAAGGCAGATGCATTATCAAAGTTTGCTTCATCTGAGATAAAGGAAAGTTCAGGAAGTGTGTACTTCCGCGTCCTGAAGACACGAAGCATTAATGTTAAGCTTGTAGCTCCTATAGATCTGGGGACGTCCTGGATAGATCCCATTAAGACTCATATTCAAACCGGTTTATTGCCGAACGATGCTACTGAAGCACGAAAATTGGCTATTCGAGCACTAAGATACTCTTTGATAGATGAAATTCTGTATAAACGATCTTTCGTGGTTCCCTACTTAAGGTGTCTCAGGCCCGATGAGGCACGCTTGGCTCTTGAAGAAGTACATGAAGGCATATATGGGCAACACTTGGGGGGCAGGGTCTTAGCTCATAAGATAATCCATTTAGGCTTCTATTGGCCAGAAATGATGGCTGATGCCAAAGAATATATGAAAAAGTGTGACCGCTGTCAGAAGCACGCACCAGTCTTTAGACAACCCACCGAGATGCTGACCTCCATCAACTCGCCCATCCCCTTTGATATGTGAGGAATGGATATACTGAGGCCTTTCCCCATGGCCACGACACAAAGGAAGTTCCTGATTGTAGCCATTGATTATTTTACTAAGTGGATTGAAGCCAAGCCTTTGGCCAAAATCATAACTAAGCAATTTGCACAATTCCAGTGGGAAAATATCATGTGCCGGTATGGAATTCCCCGCATCCTAGTCACTGACAAGGGAACACAATTCAACAATAAGGAATTCAAGAAGTATTTTGAGGAGAATGAAATTGAGTTGGGATTCACCTCTGTGGCTCACCCACAAGCCAATGGGCAAGTGGAAGTGGTGAATTGAATAATCCTAGATGGACTAAAGAAGAGGATCGAGAAGTCAAGGAATAACTAGGTGGATGAAATACTCCCAATACTATGGGCCTATAGGACTACGTGTAGAGTCATGACTGGAGCAACTCCCTTCATGTTAGTATATGGTGCAGAAAAAGTTGTTCCTGTAGAGATATCACATTCCTCCCCCAGGATTCAAGCTTTCAATGCTAAGGAAAATGAAGAAGGGCAAATGTTAGCCCTGGATCTAATTGATGAAGTACGAGATGAGGCACATGTGAAGATAGTGGAATATTAGAAAAGAGCTTAGTTCTACTACAACCTAAGGGTTAAAGAAAGGTTCTTCAAACAAGGTGACTTAGTCTTGAGGAAAGTAGAAGTTTCTGGTGTAGGGCAGAAAGGGAAACTTGCCCCAAATTGGGAAGGGCCATACAAAGTCAAGAACGTTCAGGGTAGAGGAACCTACAAGCTGGAGACTATGGATGGTTTTGAAGTCCCGAGAACTTGGCATGCCCAAAACCTGAAGGTAGGTTTACCATGTGTAGAATAGTTAAAGTACGATTCTCACTTATCAGAGCGACAAGTAGGTTTAAAAGCACCTTGAAGCTTTGCTTGCTTAGGATTTTTTATATAGAAGATATGTTTAGATTTTATCAGGGTTGAACCCATTTCATGTAAGGTATCAAGAATACCAAGTTATAATAAAAAGCGTTCGACTTAATCTTAGCCTACTAGATTGATGCATTGTGAAGGATAAAACCAAGTTATAAACTTGATTTTGAAAACTCGGAAAAAATACGATGATACTTGGGCAAATACAACTGAAAATAATAAAAGTCAATTACAAAGTTCAATATTGTCTAAGAAAGAAGAAATACATAAAACTTAGGCCTTGGAAGGCTCAGATTCTTCGGAACCACTATCCGAAGTCTCCTCGGACATCTCTTCAGTCGGTCCCTCGGAAGTCTCTTCAGAAGTCTTTGTAGAGGTTCCCTCAGAACTATCCTCGAACGCTTTGGATGCCGCAGGAGACGCTGGCTTAGGGGATGCTGGTTTTTGAAACTCTTCTACCCTGACCTTCTTTATAACGGGCTCAAACTCCTCCTCAGAAGAAGATTCCTCCTCTTCAGAGCTGGATTCAAGCTCCTTCCTTTTTTGGCCTTGGCCTTGAGTCCCCGATGGGCCGTCCTTAATCAGATCGGCAAGCTTATCTGCAACGCCCCCAAGTGCTAGGACTTTCATAGGGCAGGGGAAAAGAGATTGTTTAAGAATCGCAGGAAATTCTTCCTGGATAGCATCCACAGCAGCGTCCCAGCCTTCCTTGTAGCTGACTGGATGTAGGAAGGCGTCATGCTCCATCATTAAATCCTTAAATTCCTGAGTATCCATCCAGCCGTCAAAAGCTTTGTCTTTTTGAGCCTTGAGGATAACATTCTCAGCCCGGGCCGTTTCAAGGTCAGAAGTTGATGAGGCAAGTTGGGCTTCAAGAGCCTCTATCCTCTGGTTGGCCTCCTCCAGCTTCTTGTTTGCATCCTCTAGGCCAACTTTCCAAGCCTTGGCTTGGTGAATTGCCCCTTGAAAATGGACGTTCGCCTACAACATACAAAGCAAAAGTGAGAAATGAGAAAAATTATGGCAAAAAGCTATGAATGCCAAAAGAAAAAGACGTACCGTCGCCAAAGCCTGAGCTCCGAAAAGCTCGTTAGCCTCCAAGTCCTGTTGAAGGACAAGGTCATGATAGTCAACCGGGGAAATGGAATGCATAGACCATTCCTTGGCAAGCGATGTGTTTCCAACAATCGAATCATCGCCCGGATTCCCCAAGCGGGTTGGAAGAAAGCCCCTGGTTTTTGTTTAGTACGTAAAGGTTGGCTGGGGCCTTCCTCGCCTGGTTCCTTCGCCTGGAGTAGGAACTTCGGGAAATGATCCCCGAGGCGCGGGTCTTTGAAGACCTTCCCAACACGTTTCATCTTAGTTGTCTCCAGGTCTTTAGGCCTTGTACCCTCCTCAATCTTCTCATCCACTGCAACAAATAAGATAAGCGAGTTGAGAAATTAGCAAAGTAAAAGATGGAAGAAATGAAGACAACTAGAGAAGGAAGGAAACATACTCTTTCTAGGAACGGGAGAAAGGCCTCGTTCTACAAGAACGGTCTCCCTGATGAGATCCCAGGAGTGGGAAGTCCCATTATCTTGAGTAAGGAGGTTGAAAGCTCTGGTCTCCTCCATAGACAAAACTATATCGTTAGGGCTGCCATCTACAGCTAGCCCAAAAGACGAACGAAAAAGGGTGCCCCAATCGCCGCCCTCCCAAAGAACATAGAGAAAATCTTTCTTTCACCCCAAATTATTGTCGGGGATGGACTTCCCATTCACTATGTGGGGAACGGTTGGGCGCTGGTTCAAAGAAACCCACCCTGGATTCTTGTCGGGACTATTCTTGAACTGAAAAATCTTTCTAAAAATGGCAACCGAAGTAGGGACGTTGTGCTTGGCGCATTGCGATAAGTAGCACAAAATCAACCTCCAAGAGTTTGGAGGGAGTTGGCAAGGGCTGATGCCCACATCAGCTAGCAAAACCGGGACAAATTGGTGAAAGGGGAGTCTGATACCTGCCCTTAGAGTGTCTCTGTAGACACATAGTATGTCCTTCCTCCATTGACAGGCCCCGTCGGCCGGACCCGCAAGAACTAGCTTGAAAGGTTCCTTGATTTTGAAACAAGCACTCAACTTGTCTAGCTCCTTTGGATCCCGCAAGACACTAATGTGGTCGTGCGTGTCTAAATGTGTATCAGACGGGTACTCATCCCCTCGGGTGTTGATCATATCAATCAAGGAAGTGTACCTTGATCGAATGGGGAATTCATTGGACTTTCTGGCCACGTTCATCTTGGCCAAACGAGTCATTTTCTTATCATCCATCTGAAAAAAGGGCACATAAGAAGAAAATTTTAAACGCAAACTATGCAAAAACAAGCACAAGAAGAAAAAAGGGAAAAGTGTTTACCTGAAGTAATGCTGCTAAAAGAGGCCGGCTTGCTAAATGGAGGCTTTCGGGCTCTAAGAACTTCGACCTGCAGTTATTTCTCTGAGATCCTTAACAGAAGAAAAGAGAAGGACAAGTTAGAAATGAGAAAGTGAGGAGCAATAGACTCTACTCACTCCTTTATATAGGAGAAAAAGTGAAGTTGAAGGGACAAAAAGCCCAGTGAGATTAAAAGCCCAAAAAAGAAAGCCCGGAAATGGAACATTCCAGAATACTCGAAGGAATTCCAAAGGAAATAAATAAAAATTCCCGAGAATTCTAAAGAAGGTGTTTTAACATATTAAAGTCCATATTAATATGGAAGAGGCCCAATAGAAGGCCCAAATCCAATTAGGATCTGGAAAAATAGAAGGCCCAAATCCAATTAGGATTTGGAAAAATAGAGGCTCAAATCCAATTAGGATTTGGAAAAATAGAAGGCCCAAATCCAATTAGGATTTAGAAAAATAGAGGCCCAAATCCAATTAGGATTTAGAAGAATACAATCCAAATCAAGGCCCAAATCAAATCCCTAAAGAGAGAAGGCCTAAACAAGGCCCAATCCAAATTGAATTAGGAAGAAGACCAATACAGATCAGGATTGAGGTCGAATTCCAGGTCATGAATTTTATTCGAATTCTTTCGAACAGGTGCCCAAAAATTATAAGTAAAAAAGACCAGGATTGAGGTCGAATTCCAGGTCATGAATTCTATTCGAATTCTTTCGAACAGACACCCGAAAATTACGGGTAAAAAAGACCAGGATTGAGTTCGAAAACCAGGTAAATAAGACCAGGATTGAGGTCGAATTCCTAAATCAAGTACAATATTTTTTCAAAAATAAGCACATAAATCTCGACTAAGATCCAGGTCGAAGGTTCGACTAGATCCTGGTCGAAATCCAGGTCGTGAATCCTAGTCGAAACCTTACGACCAGGAAGCAAATAAGCACATAAATCTCGACTAAAATCCAGGTCGAAGGTTCGACTAGGATCCTGGTTGAAATCCAGGTCATAAATCCTAGTCGAAACTTTACGACCAGGAAGCAAAGAAAGACACAAATTTCGACCAAAATCCAGGTCAAAGATTCGACTAGGATCCTGGTCGAAATCCAGGTCATTGATCCTAGTCGAAATCCAGGTCGTTGATCCTAGTCGAAATCCTTCGACCAGGATTGAAAGGATGCCCAAAATTCGACTAGGATCCAGGTCGAAATTTTGACTAGGATCCTGGTCGAAAAGGGATTGAAAATTTAAAAATATTTGTGAAAAATTGCAGAAAATTTCGAAAAATCTCGGAAATAAAGGGAAAATTCCTAAAAAATACCAGAAAATTCCTAAATCCTGAAAAATAAAGGAATTTTTAGAAAATTTTCTGGTCCTTTATTTCTGGTATTTTTGGAAAATTCCTCAAAAATACCAGAATTAAAGGACCACCAACAGCTATATAAGGGGCCTCACCCCACAAATCAGAACTACGTTTTTAGACTTGATCCTTGGCAATCAGCAAGGTACGTAGGCATCTTGTTAAGGAAGATTGAGTCACGAAACACAAGAGCAGTCAAATTGAGCCTCAAAGCTCACATTCCTTAGTAGTAAATACAGCAATCATATACTTTAGTTTTTAATCCATAACAAATCCTTAACCTTGAAAAGATCCTGAATAATAGTAGTTCAGGGTAATTATTTTATTTATATCTTGCTTGCACAGGTTTAGTGAGTAGTGTTCCTAATGCCCCAAATCTATACCCCAGATTTGGAGGGTGTTATATGTTCTAGTAAAGATTTTCTCCTCAATCAAGAAGAACTTTGGGTTCAATATTTGCGGCGCCCTCCAAACCCGGGTCAGAAGTTTGGGGTCCACACAAACACCTTATTTATAACCTGCTTATAACAATAATAAAGATAATAATAATATGCAGTGACCCTACTTACCAACTACCATGGATCACAACAGGTTAAAGTATGCACACAAGCCAAACACATCTACAATATTATTACAAACTTTTACAAACTTAAATTATCCCAAAAGAAGCCTACTAGCTTAACTTGATCAACCTGTACCCCTAGCTTTCGCGCTGGACTGGGGATCCTCGCTACCAACTGGTTCCTTTTTAACTGGAAAAGAATATAAACAACATCGCACAAATGAGCTAACTAGCTCAGCAAGTCACAATGACAAAACTGAGAATAATGATCATCTGGTGAACATGGTTATGATATCAAGTGAATAATGGATTATGATTTAGAATTGGATATTATAGTTTCATTTTAAAAACCAAGGTTAGGCTGCTGATCAGTCACGCACTAACCCCGAGCAAAGCACACAGCACTGCTCTAACTACTGGATCCAAGGCACACATTGGCCTAATTGACCATTATATGGTCTAACCACGAATCTGGTCCACAATTTTATAAAAACAATCCAATTCTAACATAATAACAGAATAAACAATAATAAACAATAAACATAATCATTAACAACATTGAGTGTTAAATAATGAAAGGGTTTCAATCTTCTTAAGGATCAATAAGGTAATTTCAAAGCTTGGATGCTGGGTAAGGAAATAATTGGATAACAAAGGAAACGATATTTCAGAGTTTCAAGGATTTGGTCTTTCAAAGCATAAGATACAATGGTTTGAGTATGTAGGTAATTCGATTCAGTGTATGGTATTTAGTTTGTATGTATTTGTGGAGTAGTATCGTATATTTGTGGTTCATATTTGGGTATACAACAATCAATGGTCTAGAAAGAATCAGGTTTATGGCTCAATATTAATAACTGGATTCATGGTTAGGGTTCAGTACTTCAAAGCACTTGTAATATAAAACAGGACTATCAATCACTATAATATCTCAAGAAAGTTCAGAATACTTGCCTGGTATTAGCTTACTACACTGCACTCGCTTCCAATCACAATCGTCTTACTTCTCAACTACCTGTTTCCCTTTCCTACATCTTGCCTCTTCTGCTCACATATCATAAGCATCTATCAATATTCAACTCATATGATTCTATTCAATGCATACTCCTATCTACCCTTCGTTTTATCCAAATCCGATTAATGGATTGAAAGTTACGCAATAAACATGTAAACATCGAATATACGGACCGACAGTCAACCAACAAATCACATATAACACATAACACATCACATAATCAATGATATCTCATTTATAAAGAAGTCTCGGGTCATAAATAGGATTTCGGGTACTTAAAATAATTTTTAAAACATTTTTCGGAATAAAACGGGTAGTTGGATCAATTTCGGAGTAATAAATAGGGTTCGGTTGGCCAATTCTGGCTTCAAAACAATTTTATAATAATTATTGAGCCTTGGAAATAATTTAGATTAATAATTTAAAGCTCGAAACTATTTTTCAGAATTTTTAAATCATTTATAAATAATTAAATCAAATTAAATAATTAATTAAAATCAATTATTCAATTAATTTTTGAATTAATTGACCAATTAATCAATTAAAAATTAACTGAAATTAATTAACTAATTAATTTAGATTTATTTTTGAATTAAAAATAATTTTTGGAATTAAAATAATAATTTTCAGAATTTTCAGAAATTAAAACGAATTTTTATAATAAAAATAAATAGGAAATATGATTTTTGAATATTTTTAAAATATGAATCCAACTTTTGCAAACTCTGGAAAGTTCAGGGACTGAACTTCATCGTTTTCAAAAGTCAGGGTACTAAATTGTAATTTTTCCAGCCCTCGCCGAAAAACAGTCGGGGTTCGCCGGAGAACTCGACTCCGGCATCCTCCCACCACCACAAACTCCAAATTACATCTACAATTTACCAGGAATCTAACCATACTCTTTAATCACACAGACAACCCCTGAATAGGCCGGAAAATAGCCGAGAAGTTCGCCGGTTTCCGGCGAACTCGACGTAAACTTCAAAGGACAACTTCATTCTATACAGACCTCGTTGATTTGTGAAACTTGTACGACTGGATTGCAAATTTCACAGAGAACACAACCCACTATACACCAACATCTATCTATCCCGAAATAAGAAACCCCCAAATTTCAATTAAGAATATTCATACGGGTTATAAACCCTAATTTCACAATTCGAAAATCAAACTCAATTTTGAACATGTTATTGAACTCCAAATCAGACGTATAATATATCAAAATCATCAGGAAAACAAGCTCTACAACATGCAATCATCAAATCATACAAATAATCACCCGAACAAAAATTCATATTTTTAGTAAAATTAATTCGAAAATAAATAAAATATAGAAAATAAACCTTGATTTCTGCAGGTGTATGGATCACAGAATTTGATAGAGCTTTTCAAGACCTTCAAATCGGTAACTCGAGCTTTCCAAACAAAGATCAATAACACCTCCAAAAGTTGGTTTGATTCTTGGAAGATTATATGAATATAAGATTTTTCTCTGGAAAATTATATAATTATCTGTCTGCAAATGATTTTGATACAAAATAAAATACGGTAAAAGGCTATTTATATTTACGGAAAATTAGTATCCCGTTGGATCATTACGGATATAAAATGGTACGTTTATTTGTAAAAACTGATCCAAACGGTATTGGTTTTCGGGACAGTTATCCAAATCAGTACAATTTGTACTGCGGTCTTGGTCTCAGCGCATGGTTACACGTATTACGAGGTGATAATTATGATAGTTTAATAAAAAGCTCCCGTTTATCAAAAATACGAGTTTTATTGATTTACCGAAACTAATATTGTATCGAAAATATTGCGCCGGGACCCGCGCAGGACAAACCGTACGCCGGATCGAAAAAGTCGAAACATGGAATATGCTCGGAATATTACAATTAGGTTAGGAAGGAGTTCTCGGAAGAGTTTCGGGTTCCAAAAATGTAACAACGAATGACGTCGGTTGGTTCCCGTTTTTATAAAATAGATTTTAAATACTCGGAATTTTTTTTTATAAATTTCTTATGATCCTTATAAATCCATAAATCAACATTAAAATAATTAGAAAGATATGACAATTACCTATATTTTATTTTGGACATATAAAAATTAAAATACTCAATTAATATTATTTTTATATATCCAAACATAGATAACACATAACAGTTAATTCACAGAATAGATACTGATCACAGATAATAATTATTTTATTAGCAAAAATAATTACACGATATATCCCGAATATTACATCCTTTCCCCCTTAAAAGGATTCTGTCCTCAGAATCTCCTAAGAAAACAAATGAGGGTACTTTTTTCTCATATCACTTTCTAACTCCCAGGTTGACTCTTCAACCTTTGGATTTCTCCATAATACTCTTACTAGCTTTACCACTTTATTCCTCAATACTTTCTCTCTTTCCTCTAGAATCTCTATCGGACTCTCTACATATGACAAATCGGCCTGAAGCTCTATTGGCTCATATTCTATTACATGCCTGGAGTCTGGATTATACTTCTTAAGCATAAATACGTGAAAAACATTGTGAATGTGCTCCATGTGCGGAGGTAATGCTAACCCATAAGCTACTTTGCCAACGCGCTTTAGAATCTCAAAAGGTCCGACATATCTTAGGCTCAGCTTCCCTTTCTTTCTAAACCTCGTTAGTCCTTTCCACGTTGATAATTTCAATAATACCAAGCTTCCTTCTTCAAATTCCATGTCTTTCCTTGACTGGTCTGCATATTTCCTTTGACGGTCTTGTGCTGCTGTCAATCTCTTCTGGATAATTTCAACAACTTCCTTTATCTGATGTACCAATTCAGGTCCAAGTATCTTACATTCTCCTACTTCTTCCCAATACACTGGAGATCTACATTTACGTCCATAAAGGGCTTCATAGGGTGGCATCCCAATGCTGGCGTGGTAACTGTTGTTATAAGCAAACTCTACCAGAGGTAAATGCTCGTCCCAACTTCCTTTGAAATCAATAGCACAAACACGTAACATGTCCTCGATTGTCTGGATCGCCCTTTCACTTTGGCCATCCGTCTGTGGGTGATAGGCCGTACTCATATTCAATCTTATTCCTAAACATTCTTGAAAACTCTTCCAAAATTTCGAATTAAATCTTGGATCTCAATCAGATACGATAGACACAGGAACTCCATGACGAACTACAATTTCCTTCAGGTACACATGGACCAACTTATCGAGCGAAAATCTTTTATTTATAGGCAGAAAATGAGCTGACTTGGTAAGTCTGTCCACTACAACCCAAATGGCATCATGATTAGCTCTTGTCCTTGGTAATCCAACTATAAAATCCATGGCAATATGTTCCCATTTCCACTCTGGAATCTCCAATCACTACACCATATATGGCTTCTAGAAACACCAAAAAAAAGTGTAAAAATGGCCAAAAAGTGTTACCTAAAGCAAAAAATTGGGCTATTGTTACACTTTTCGAAAATTTCGTGGTGTTGGATTTGCTCGTGCTACAATAGGGGTCTATGGTAACAGATTTTGAACCAATGGTAACATAACTGAAAATGTAACAATGGACCCCCTATTGTTACACTTTCAGTATCTATGGTTACAAAAGGCAGGTGTAACCGTAGTTCTATTGTAACACCCATAAAGATCTAGTAACATCAAAAAATATGTTGCAGTAAACTCTTTCGCAACATCATTTTTGCTATTATACCACCGGATGATAAAACAGTTCAATCTTTTGGTAACATCTTTACATCTTATTGTAACATTTCTTTTTTAACACTTTTGTATTTATTATTTTATTTTTTCATGTTCTTACCAACATAAAAATATCTACTAATTACACTTGTAACACTAAACACTTAAATACATATTTAACTTAAGAACTCAAATCTAAATTTCAAATACAACACAACAATACAAAGTTCAAGTCAACTAAAATAAATAAAGTTTGCAAATTCATCCAAAAGCCATAAATTTTGACCATATTAATAATTAAACAATAATAATCTTAAGTTCTGACATCTCTTCTCTTGATAGTCATATTCAGCTTGAGTGGCATCTTCTCTTGTTGCTACCACTGGGATAAGCTCTGGTCCTTGCGCCAATATTTTGTTAATGTAGACACAGACCTTAAGGCAGATACTCTGCAGCTAGATCACCATCCGGATCCTTCCAAACCTAAGCCTCCCATTCTGGTAATTACTTTTCCTGTATATATAGTTATTAACCAAGCAACCATATTTGATTGCATGAGTCGAGAACTACAGAAACTAATATTGTTGATAGAAAATTCTTAGATACCTTAAGCGTTCTTGTGTCCTGTTCTTCCAGTATGGCTGCATTCCCTACAGGTTTGTTGAACTCTCCATGACCAGATGTTCCAAACTGGGATGCAATCAGGAGAGCGACAACGATCTGTAGTTAATCAAGATAATGAACCTTTATTAGTTATAAACAACAACGCATGACATTCTACTTAAAAATACTCCAGCAGTTTATGTGAACCTTTATTAGCAAGACATGATTTTATTTTTTTTGGTTCTCTTTATTACTTAAATATTTTAACTTAATTACATTTTTAGTATATACATATAAGCACAAAAAACATCATTTAACTTTGTTTTCTTTACCAGACACTTTATTCAAATTTCAATAACAAGCTTCACGTATGCATAAAAGCTGCATCTCAGAGCAAAAGCAACTCCAAAAAATCAAAGCACACAGACTGAGAAGCAGCAAAACCTCACAACTAATTCATCCCAGTCAAAATACAACTCCTAGAAGAACAAATGTGATCCACCCATGCCTTCCAGATCAAGCCAGTAATTTTGCACAATCATACAATAATTTACAGCCCGCAATACTGATAGCAGAAATAGTCAAGCAACACATTATAAATAACACAATAACCTTATAAATAATGGAACCTCCCCTATGGACACACTTGAACACTAATCCTCAGAAAATCAGATAAATCATAGCTCGATAGTTCCAGCCCAACAAATCACAGGAATAAAATATTAAGTTGCTCAAGATTAAACACAACCAAAACAACTTCTTACACCATGTCATACACTAACCATCTCCACACAACTCCAAATCATACACTCGGTCGGACCAGAAGCACCACAAACAAATGAAAACCCAGTCATATTAAACAAAAATAGTGTAATTTTAGCAAAACAAACATATAAATGACTAATTAGTGCCTTTTTTAAACATAAATTATTTTAGTCAATTGAACAAAAATATCTTTAAAACTAACTATATATGTAGGGCCTGTAAGAATACTAGCTAAAATTCCACCTTTAAGCCACGACTTAGAACTCTGAAAATAGCTTTTAGTATCAAGAGATCTTGGTTTTGACAAAACTAGTACCTTGCTAATTGGATATGCCACAGGAAATAAACTCCAAAGAAGATCATGTACCAGAATAGCCAGTGCTGCACCAATTTTTAAGCTGTAGCGAGACCGAGTGCGGTATAATCTGTATGTAGATGGATAAAACTGTCAGTTTTGTTCTTCCAAAGGTTAAGAAACATGGCTTCAGGCACTGCAGTGTATTTTGTGTATTTATTTTTCTTTTAATTATAGTAAGGATAAAGAACTAGATCGAGAATGCTCAGCCAAATTTGCAAAAGGTCTGGAATTTAAGTGTTCAGGAATACATAAATATATTTTCCCATTAGGAAATTGACCTCACCAAATAGTAGTATCAATGTGACTGATATAAGTATAGCACCATACTCGGGGAGGAGATTCTAAAGTAGGAGAGGTAGCGCCTGCAATAAGTAAATTTTTGTCAAATGCTTAATAATATATCTATGCATCATACAATGGATAAAATATCATATATGGTTTATACCTCCACTGCAGCAGTATACGCGATCAGAAGTGTACAAAGTAGTAGATGTTTTCTCTTCACAACTGGAAAAATCTTTGATAGAGATGCAAAGATATTAACTTCTTGCAAAAAAATTCTTAACCAAGTAATAGAGCACAGCTAACAAACGTGAAAGTTCAAAACAAATATAGTACATAGATTCTGTCTATATATCTGGAAGTCTATATATGTGACTGTAATTTAGTTGAACTAGAATTTGCATCAGGTTATTCTGTTATAGCTTGTAATATTGTTTCTCCTCCATAACATTATTACAGGACCTACATATACAGTTTATTTTTAAAGATATTTCTGTTTAATCCACTAAAACCTCCATAACATTCTTTCCACATTTTTTTCTGTCGAGTGTTATGAGACATTTTTTACAGAATATCATGACAATATTAAATCAATATTGAATATAAGCACTATACAAAATTCATAATAAATAGATTAACAATATTGTGTACACTCAAAGAATGAATTAACACACCAGGGTTAAATCTAACAATGATGTCGACATCATATCCCTGTTGATGAAGTCTCATTATAAGCCAAGAAGCTACATATCTTATTCCACCTGTTACACAAACAACACCCTTCTCCATGCTTTTCAATTTAATCAAGAAAACTAAACCATGTATCTTTTTCTCTCTTGGAAAAACTTTAAAGTTTGAACTTGACAAAATGGTTTTTGTTCACATTGATTCTTTGTCTAATAACATGAACTTACATTCACTAAATTGATAAAATAGATGTGAATTGAAAAATATGTAGAGTTATAAGAAGAAAAAGCAAAACCAGCTATACATAAAAAGCTTTGCAAGAAAAGGCATACTTGTAGAATAATTTTTGCTCCCAATTGACAAAACCCTAATTGATGAAATCCCCAATTGAAACTCGATTGATATTGAAAAATTGAACAGTAGGAAGGACCTTAATCGAAAAGCAAGAAACTCATAGTGAAAACAAGTTGATTCTTGTGCTGAAACCATGAAAAGAGTAGCCTGAAAAAAGGGTGCGGTGAAGAGGGGTTAGAGAAGAGCATTTCGAGAGAGTTTTGTATGTTCTGGTCTTTTTATTGTTTTTAAATTTTAGTTAGCCTAAATATGAACAAGGCGGGTTTATTTTCAGTTTCTGACCGCCTAAAAGTTTTGGTCAAAGTTTGACCCGCCAAAAAATTTGCAAATTGGCCGCCTGAATTTTTGGTTTTAGTAACATTTTTTGAAACATCAATGGCAACATTAGAATTTGTGTTACAATAGAAACTTAATTTTGTGTAAGTTAACACAGAATGACATCAATGGTAACACCAAAAAAAAGTATTGACTTATATCCATTTTTAGTTATTTAAGGTAACATTTTTTCTTGTAACACCAAAAAAAATGTTGCTAGAGGTCATATATGGTGTAGTGAATGGTTGTAGCAATCCACTTGGTCTCTGATGTTCGTCTTTAACTCTCTGACATGTATAACATCTGCTAACCCATTCCACAATTTCCCTCATCATATCTGGACACCAATAATTTTCCTTTAAATCTCTGTACATTTTGGTACTCCCTGGATGGATTGAATATCTTGAACTATGTGCTTCCTGTAAAATTTCATTTTTCAGCTCCGTTACTGATGGAATTCAA
This sequence comes from Apium graveolens, assembly GCF_009905375.1. Lineage (NCBI taxonomy): Eukaryota > Viridiplantae > Streptophyta > Magnoliopsida > Apiales > Apiaceae > Apium > Apium graveolens. The sequence continues at coordinate 49,995,417 of NC_133656.1, forward strand.
ATTCTAGAAGAAAACCTCAGAATACCTTGCTCATCCTTTTGCGTGCATAATTCTTCACCTACCAAACGATTTATATCTTGATCCATTACATCTTTCTGACACTTCTTTATTTTCTCTAGCAACTCCGGCTGAAAAGTCATACTGTACACTCTTGCTTCATTAGGCCTGCAAACTTTAATCTCCAATTCCAGTTTCTGAAATTCCTTATATATCTCTTCAGGTACTGATAACACATTTAACTTTTCCTTCCGACTTAACGCGTCTGCTATAATGTTCACTTTACCTAGATGATAATTAATCGAGCAGTCGTAATCCTTGATCAATTCTAACCATCTCCTTTGCCTCATATTAAGTTCCTTTTGTGTTAATATGTACTTTAAGCTTTTGTGATCCGTATAAATCTCACACTTCTCTCCATACAGATAATGTCTCCAAATCTTCAAAGTGAAAACTATGGCTGCTAGCTCCAAATCATGAGGAGGATACTTCTGTTCGTGTGGTTTCAATTGCCTTGACGCATACACAATCACCTTATCGTGCTGCATTAGAACACAACCTAGTCCCTTGTAAGAAGCATCGCTATAAATTACGAAATTACCTTGGTCATCTGGAAGTGACAAAACAGGTGCCGTGATTAATCTTCGCTTTAATTCCTGAAAACTTTCTTCGCATTTGTCGTTCCATATAAACTTTTCATTCTTTCGTGTAAGCTTTGTCAATGGTATTGCAATCCTTGAAAAATTTTGAACGAATCGACGATAATATCCCGCTAATCCCAAGAAACTTCTTACCTCGGTGGGTGTTCTTGGTCTTTCCCAATTTGTAATTGCCTCAATCTTTGTTGGGTCCACTTTGATCCCTTCGTTACTAACTATGTGTCCTAAGAACTGAACCTCCTGTAACCAAAACTCACACTTTGAGAATTTAGCATATAACTTCTTTTTTCTTAAAATCTCCAAAGCTGTTCTCAAATGTTCCGCATGATCCTCTTCCGTTTTTGAATAAATTAAAATATCGCCTATAAACACAATAACTAATTTGTCCAAATATTCCTTGAAAACTCTATTCATCAGGTCCATAAACGTTGCCGGGGCATTGGTCAATCCAAAAGACATCACTAGAAATTCGTAATGTCCATACCTTGTTCTGAAAGCTATCTTTTGTATATCTTCTGGCTTGATCTTCAGTTGATGATATCTCGATCTTAAATCAATTTTGGAGAAAAACTCCCTTCAATTGATCAAACAAATCGTCAATTCTGGGTAACGGATACTTGTTCTTGATTGTAAGCTTATTGAGTTCTCTATAGTCGATGCACAGTCTCATGCTTCCATCTTTCTTCTTGACAAATAATACCGGGGCTCCCCATGTGGATACACTAGGTCTGATTACTCCTTTTTCTAATAATTCTTGTAATTGCTTTGCTAGCTCTTTCATCTCAACGGGCGCCATTCTATACGGGGCTTTGGATACCGGTTCTGTTCCGGGTGCCAAGTCGATTGCAAACTCAATTTCTCTGTCTGGAGGAAGTCCTGGTAACTCATCGGGAAACATGGAAATTTATTCACTACTGGAATATCTTCAAGTTTTGCTGGTTCCTGACTTCTATTAATTACATATGCCACAAAATGCTCACATCCTTGTTGTAATAACTTCTTGGCTTGAATCATCGTTAAGAACTTCTTTACCTGCTTCTGGCCCTTGAACGTTACTATTCTTTCATCTGGCGTCTTCATCATTACCTTCTTATTTGGACAATCTATCTGGGCATCGTGCTTAGATAACCAATCCATTCCTAAGATAACGTCAAATTCTCCAAACTTAAATGGTATCAAATCTACACAAAACTTACTACCAGAAATCTCAATCTCACAATTCCCACAAACTTGATTAACAGATATTCGTTCTTGATTTTCCAATTCCACAGTCATTATTTCATTTAAATACTCAACTGGACAATTTAACTTACTAACAAAATCTTGTGAAACAAACGATCGAGTTGCTCCCGAATCTATTAACACTTTGGCACATAAAGAATTCACATTAAGCGCACCTGTCACGACATCTGTATCCTGGATAGCATCCTTCACAGACATGTCAAAAACTCGAGCCCTTGGAGTCTCATTTACTGCTGGGGTAAATCCCATAATCCTCAATACATTACTGACTGGGGCTGGTGTCTTGCAATCCCTGGCTATATGTCCTGGTTTTCCATATTTAAAGCACGTAAATCCAATGGCTGGAACCTTTACTGCTGGATTCTGGATAGGCTGATCCTTATTTGCTGGCTCTCTTGCTGGATGATTTCGGCACTCCCTCGAATAGTGCCCTTTCTAGTTGCATTTGAAACATACCACATTCAACTTATTACAAACTCATCCATGCTTCTTTCCACATACTTGACAATCTGGAAAAGTTAGTCTCAACTGATTCGACTGATTCGCATTAACTGGACGGTTGCCCTGGCCTCCATCGCCTGCATTCTGTCTTTTGAAATTAAAATTTCTTCCTGGCTGAAATTTTCCCTTCTTAAAATTTGGAAACTTCCCTGGTTGTGACTAACCCTCATTCCCTTCAAATCTCCTTTTCTTGCTTTCCTTCTCCTTCTGTGACATTTCACTCTCTGTCTCCGCGATCATAGCCTTCTGTATCACTCCTGCATAGGTATCCAATTCGAAAATGGCTACCTTCCCTCTGATCCATGGTTTCAAACCTTGTTGGAATCTCTTAGCCTTCTTCCTGTCAGTATCTACATACGACGGCACATACCTTGACAATTCCTCAAACTTACTCTCATAATCTGTCACCGACATGTTTCCTTGGTTTAGTTCTAAAAACTTCAACTCCATCTGATCCTGGACAAACTGAGGAAATACTTTTCTAAAAACAATTCCTTAAATCTCTCCCAAGTAATAACATCTGTACCTTCCAATGTCTTTACCATCTCCCACCAATAGGTGGCCTCATTCTTAAGATAGTAACTTGCAAACTCAACCTTCTGCTCCTCTTTTACTTTTACTAAGGCAAATGCCTTCTCTATTTCCTTTAACCAAACATTTGCTTCAATCGGCTCTAAGGAACCCTTGAATTCTGGTGGGTTTACTGCCTGAAAAGTTTTGAAAGTTACCTGGGGATTGGTTTGTCTTTGTTGTTGTTGTGCCAGGTGAACTGTTTGTTGGGCCAAGATTTGAAGAATCTGGGCTATTGCTGGGTCTATGGGTCCTGGGTTTGCATTTTTGGTTTGTATCATCTTGGTTGTTATTGTTGTTGTTGTTGGTTTCTTCATTTTGGGTGTTGGTGCGGGTATTTCTTCTGGGAGGCATTTTTCTGTAAAGAATCAAATAACTTATTTAGCTTTTGAATCATATCTTTTGCATAAAAGAAAAGTTTTGTAAAACAGAAATATCTCTTTTTGAAAACAGTTATAATTAAGTAAATTGCATGCTTCTTTACAGAATATACACAGTTATGGAAAACAGGGTACATGGTATCACAGGGGTATAACTGGTGCAATAAATAAAGTAAAGTAAAACAGGTGCAATAAAGTAAATGACAGTGCTGGAAAGGAAAAGGTACTGATATATATAGATCAAAAGTTTTAGGTAGTACAAGCGTAAAGACGCTTCGGAAGTAAAAGCAAAAGGGTACAACAACCTACTCACTAGTCAGCATAACTAGTCTATAAATACAACTCAAAAGTTTACTGATGCACACTACACACTATTGCACATACTACATAACCATCACAACACTGCTCAGCATCTCCATTTCTGGATCTCTGACTCAACTCCAAGGAAACTCTGGTCCTGCCAGCCTCTCAAAGACCTCCATCACCTCAGTAGCCCAGCCCATCAGTGCATCAGGGCCTCTTCCAGGTAGTGTAGCTCCATGTAGCCTAGCCTCAAGTACCCTCCGTGTCACATGAATCTCCTCTCGAAGCTCCCTCACACCACGATCAGCGTCAGTAGTCCTAATAATATATTGTAGCTCTCTGATCTGGGCCAACAAGGAATCACGCTCCAATAGAAGAGCCTCATACCTGTAGTAAAGAACTGGGGCAATGTAGACTGGAATGGGGCACTCGCAACTGAATGTTTAGTAGAATCTGAATCAGCTGGTGGGGGTCCTCTGATAGGTGGCCTTAAGCCTGGGGGTGGAATAGCCTGCAGTGGTTTGGGCTGCAACACAGGTGGAGGTAGAATAGCCAGTACTAGTGGAATAACAGGACATGGATCTGATGTTGGCGCTCCAACTGAAAGCTCTGAGTGATCAGCTGATACGGGGATAAAAGAGTCGGTCATCGCTGCTATCTGAAATCATATCGCAATATAAGAATCTCGAACCACGACGTGAATTATACTAATACCTGTTATACCGAAGCACTCAACCTCTCGACGTTCTATCTTTCTATTCTTTACTTCTAATCCTAACCCTCTACCCATTCCCATTATCCTAGGCTTGTGTCAGTGACTTATAACCTGTAGCTCTGATACCAAACCTGCGGCTCCCTCCAAACCCGGGTCAGAAGTTTGGGGTCCACACACACACCTTATTTATAACCTGCTTATAACAATAATAAAGATAATAATAATATGCAGTGACCCTACTTACCAACTACCATGGATCGCAACAAGTTAAATTATGCACACAAGCCAAACACATCTACTTATATTACAAACCGTTCAAATCCCAACTATTCAAACTCAGAACTGAGTATTAAACATTATTACAAACTTTTACAAACTTAAATTATCCCAAAAGAAGCCTACTAGCTTAACTTGATCAACCTGTACCCCTAGCTCTCGCGTTGGACTGGGGATCCTCGCTACCAACTGGTTCTTTTTTAACTGGAAAAAAATATAAACAACATCGAACAAATGAGCTAACTAGCTCAGCAAGTCACAATGACAAAACTGAGAATAATGATCATCAGGTGAACATGATTATGATATCAAGTGAACAATGGATTATGATTTAGAATTGGATATTATAGTTTCATTTTAAAAACCAAGGTTAGGCTGCTGATCAGTCACGCACTAACCCCGAGCAAAGCACACATTACTACTCTAACTATTGGATCTAAGGCACACATTGGCCTAACTTGACCATTATATGGTCTGACCACGAATCTGGTCCACAATTTTATAAAAACAATCCAATTCTAACATAATAAACAATAATAAACAATAAACAGAATCATTAACAACATTGAGTGTTCAATAATGAAAGGGTTTCAATCTTTGTAAGGATCAATAAGGTAATTTCAAAGCTTGGATGCTGGGTAAGGAAAGAATTGGATAACAAAGGAAACGACATTTCAGAGTTTCAAGGATTTGGTCTTTCAAAGCATAAGATACAATGGTTTGAGTATGTAGGTAATTCGATTCAGTGTATGGTATTTAGTTTGTATGTATTTGTGGAGTAATATTGTATATTTGTGGTTCATATTTGGGTATACAACAATCAATGGTCTAGAAAGAATCAGGTTTACAGCTCAAGATTAATAACTGGATTCAAGGTTAAGGTTCAGTGCTTCAAAGCACTTGTAATATAAAACAGGACTATCAATCACTATAATATCTCGAGAAAGTTCAGAACACTTGCCTGGTATTAGCTTACTACACTGCACTCGTTTTCAATCACAATCATCTTAATTCTCAACTACCTGTTTCCCTTTTCCTACGTCTTGCCTCTTCTGCTCACATATCATAAGCATCTATCAATATTCAACTCATATGATTCTATTCAACACATACTCATATCTACCCTTCGTTTTACCCAAATCTGATTAATGGATTGAAAGTTACGCAATAAACATGTAAACATCGAATATACAGACCGACAGTCAACCAACAAGTCACATATAACACATAACACGTCACATAATCAATGATACCTCATTTATAAAGAAGTCTCGGGTCATAAATAGGCTTTCGGGTACTTAAAATGATTTTTAAAACATTTTTCGGAATTAAAACGGGTCGTTGGATCAATTTCGGAGTAATAGATAGGGTTCGGTTGGCCAATTCTGGCTTCAAAACAATTTAATAATAATTATCGAGCCTTGGAAATAATTTAGATTAATATTTTAAAGCTCGAAACTATTTTTCGGAATTTTTAAATCATTTTTAAATAATTTAATCTAATTAAATAATTAAATAAAATTAATTAATAATTAATTAAATCAATTAATCAATTAATTTTCGAATTAATTGACCAATTAATCAATTAAAAATTAACTGAAATTAATTAACTAATTAATTCAGATTTATTTTTGAATTAAAAATAATTTTTGGAATTAAAATAATAATTTTCAGAATTTTCAGAAATTAAAACGAATTTTTATAATAAAAATAAATAGGAAATATGATTTTTGAATATTTTTAAAACAGGAATCCAACTTTTGCAAACTCTGGAAAGTTCAGGGACTGAACTTCATCGTTTTCAAAAGTCAGGGTACTAAACTGCAATTTTTCCAGCCCTCGCCGAAAAACAGTCGAGATTCGCTGGAGAACTCGACTCCGCCATCCTCCCACCACCACAAACTCCAAATTACATATACAATTTACCAGGAATCTAACCATACTTAATCACACAGACAACCCCTGAATAGGCCGGAAAATAGCCGAGAAGTTCGCCGGTTTCCGGCGAACTCGACGAAAACTTCAAAGGACAACTCCCTTCTCTACAGACCTCGTTGATTTGTAAAACTTGTAGGACTGGATTGCAAATTTTACAGAGAACACAACCCACTATACCACAACATCTATCTATCCCGAAATAAGAAACCTCGAAATTTCAATTAAGAACATTCATACGGGTTATAAACCCTAATTTCACAATTCGAAAATCAAACTCAATTTTGAACATGTTATTGTACTCCAAATCAGACGTATAATATATCAAAATCATCAGGAAAACAAGCTCTACAACATGCAATCATCAAATCATACAAACAATCATCCGAACAAAAATTCATATTTTTAGTATAATTATTTCGAAAATAAATAAAAATATAAAAAATAAACCTTGATTTATGCAGGTGTATGGATCACAGAATCTGATAGAGCTTTTCAAGACCTTCAATTCGGTTACTCGAGCTTTCCAAACAAAGATCAATAACACCTCCAAAAGTTGGTTTGATTCTTGGAAGATTATATGAATATAAGATTTTTCTCTAGAAAATTATATAATTATCTGTCTGCAAATGATTTTGATACGAAATAAAATACGGTAAAAGGCTATTTATATTTACGGAAAATTAGTATCCCGTTGGATCATTCCGGATATAAAACGGTACGTTTATTTGTAAAAACTGATCCAAACGGTATCGGTTTTCGGGACAGTTATCCAAACCAGTACAATTTGTACTGCGGTCTTGGTCTCAGCGCCTGGTTACACGTATTACGAAGTGATAATTGGGATAGTTTAATAAAAAGCTCCTATTTATCGAAAATACGAGTTTTATTGATTTACCGAAACTAATATTGTATCGAAAATGTTGCGTCGGGACCCGCGCAGGACAAACCGTACGCCGGATCGAAAAAGTCGAAACATGGAATATGACCGGAATATTACAATTAGGTTAGGAAGGAGTTCTTGGAAGAGTTTCGGGTTCCAAAAATGTAACAACGGATGACGTCGGTTGGTTCCCGTTTTTATAAAATAGATTTTAAATACTCGGAATTTTTTTTTATAAATTTCTTATGATCCTTATAAATCCATAAATCAACATAAAAATAATTAGGAAGATATGACAATTACCTATATTTTATTTTGGACATATAAAAATTAAAATACTTAATTAATATTATTTTTAAATATCCAAACACAGATAACACTTAACAGCTAATTCACAGAATAGATACTGATCACAGATAATAATAATTTTATTAGCAAAAATAATTACACGATATATCCCGGATATTACAATATTATTGCCAAAAAAGATGGTACTGAATAAAATTGAGGAGATAAGGAATAGCTGGAGAGGCCCAAATGCACTCCCAAGAGTCTTATCAATTCCTTACACAGAAAATAGAGTGCATTTGAGGCCATACTGGATAATAGAGTTCAAGCATGAGAAATGCACCAGAAGATTCTTCAGATTAGAAGATCAGCTAAAAATTTCAAGCAACGAAACTCTCATGGAGATGTAAGAGATGTTGGATCAGAAAAATGAAGATGAATCTAAATTTTATAGGCAACTTCAACACCAGATTGAAGAAAATAATGAGAAATTGGGAAAGATATTTAGATAGTCAAGGAATAAGTTAAATTTGCTCAATCTAGAGGAGCACCTTGAAAATTGCTTATGAGATTCTATACAAACCTTCCTCTGTATAATTTTCAATAAATTGTAGCACATGTTAATTTTATCTACTATAAATCAGTCTGTATTCATAAGGTGTTTCGTTATCATCAAGTTTCTCTTAATTTATGCCTACAATTCAAGTAGACATAAATTGGGGGAGATTGTTAGGAATATATTGTTTACTTGATGATAAGTTAAATAAAATACCTTAAGTAGATTTAATTTAGTGTTTTTTTAGCTTTCAACGGATTATCACTTCAACATCCGTTGAGAGAGTAGCTTATGTATCAATAAGTCTTGTAACACATTTCTGCATTCTACAATGCCTTAAAGATCTAGAAGTTGTAGGATATTCAAAGTCATGTTGGCTGCTAGTATGATAAGCAAAATAGGCTGACTAATTATAAATATTAGATGCCTTGTAATTTTGCATAAGTGACATAGAGTTAACTGCTATGGAAGACTTACAACGGATGATTCTACAAGGATTCGACGGATGACCCAAGTCACATTCAACGGATGGTCTAGTGAAGCTTCGACGGATGATTCAACACAGATTCAACGGATGATCCAATAAAGTTTCAATGTATGTTCTAATTCAAATTACAGTTGATAGTGACTTGACAGTCACATGGGTTGATTAGATGCAAATGGAATGTGGCAACCTATTTATAAGTTTTAGAGAACAAAGAAGCATTTCCATTTCCATGCTAACTTGAAGATATTCAAAGATGTTGGATAAAGAAATGAAGAAGCATGTAATTAGACTAAGAAACATTTTGTCTTATTTGTTTGTCTTTTTATCATGAAACTTGGTGATATATAAACCAAGGGTAGCAAGTAGAACAGAATTAATCAAGTAAGTAAGCAATTTACCAGAGAAATAGATAAAGATGTATCTGTAAAGAATTTCTTTATTCTTTGTAAGTTTTACTTGTAAGAAGATGTGTGCAAATCTTGCATCACAAAATTCTCAATTTTATATATATCTCTGGTGGAAAAGGTCAATCCACCATAAAGTTTTTAAATACTTGTGTTTAATTACTTTGTGTTTGATTTCTTCAATATTTTCATTCCGCACCTTAGCTAAACCAAACATATTTATATATTTAAGATAAAACAGTTCTTAAAATAAAAAAAAAAACCAAAATTACATTAAACCTCCCCTTCTATAATTCTTTATTAGATTTTTTGGGAATAACAGTTATCAATTGAAATCCATTAATATATGTATAACAAAATCATCAACATATCGTATGATATTATATATCGCAATTCATAAAATATCTTAAAATGACATCATGCATATATCGTAGTAATTGAAAATATTGACAACTCAACAGTTTGTAGAGGTAGGGTTTGAAAACTTGCATGGGGGTTTCGAGGTGGAGGGTGCTCGCGAGTTTGTCCGGTAATCTATAAATAAGAACATTATTGTTCCGTTAGTTCTTAATCGTACCTAGCGTCGTTTGTTAAATACGTAACATTTTATAATCTTATAATGCGACTCGTCCTACTCTCGTCATTTTATTAAAGCATGAATAGTCATTAACCTCGATTTAGATTTTCAATCCTTATCTTCCACTATACTTATTCATTTTACAAGTCGGCTCCTCTTGCGATTTCTAAGGAGTTCTACTCGCGCGACCTCGTCTCCCATATTTTTATAAATTCGAAAACTTAATATTTTCGCTTGAAATTTAAATGGAAGCTCATTTACTCCATATTCCAATTTCTTTTAAATTTTCATGACTTCTGAAAAATTGTAAGTCGGTCATTTATACTCCCAATATTAATAATTCGTAGCAGTTTTCGTCGTGTAAATCACGTTTACTAAAATGTACCTAACTTTTGAATCGTAAGTCAAAATCAAGCCATTCAAGCACCTAAACGATCCTTACAACAAGCTCTACCATTTACAAGTCTTATTGCTCAATAAAAAATAGTCTACCTATTATTTAATTCTACAGAAAACTAAGTTGTTGTGAATCAGATATTATAACAACATAACGCTACGATCCATGGTTTCCTTTTAACACTACTCCATTACTAATCACCCAATTTTCAACAATCAATCATTTAATCACTTATTCATATCTAGAACTCAAAGTTTAGTGTTCATCAACATCATATTTACCAAATAACCCACAACAATTAACTAACATATAACCACTAAAATCTTAACCTACAATCAAGATCCATACTTTTCTTGAAAAGTTCTTTACAAAACAAAGTTTAAAAGAAAGTTTTATACATTTCTTGGGTTCATGGAGGGTCTCTCTTGGATTGATGATCCTTGGTACTTCCTTGGGTGAGCTTAAAGATCCTTAATCAACCAAGAAATCATCAAAAACAACTTGAAGTTACTATTTGTTTACTATTCATCATCATATTTATCATTTTATTTACCTAGGAAAAACTCAAAGGAATGGGTTGAAAGATTTATTTTACCTTAGTTTGATAATATGAAAGCTTGAGAATTAATATAGGATTTTTCAATGGCTAGATCTTGAGTTCTTGATTTTCTTTTCCCCCTTTTCTTGTAAGGGTCGAATGGGATGAATGGGTGAGTTCTTAATTTTTAAGCCTACAGGTCGGAAGTACTCCCACCTTCACTTCTACTATTCACTCCAACCAAGTTACTATGCTTCTTGGATGGGATACTATTTGTGTTATTCCCGAACAATGTAAACATGAATTACAGAAGGGGGTTTGAATGTAATTCTGGCTTCTTTTCAGATTTCAAGAACTGTTCTTCTATAAATACATAACTGTGTTTGATTTAGCAATGGTGTGGAATGAAAGTAATATTGAAAACAAAACACAAAGTAAATAAATACAAGTATTTAAAAACTTTCTGGTGGATTGAACTTTTTCACCAGAGATATATATTAAGTAGAGAACTCTGTGTTACTAATGCACACAGCTGCTTACAAGTTGAAAAACAAGAACAAAGAAATTCTTTACAGATTTTGCCTTATCTATTTCTCTGGTAAAATGCTTACTAACTTGGATACATTTCAACTTGCTACTTTTGGTTTATATATCACGAAGTTACATGATATCAAGACAAGATAATAAGAAAAACTATTTCTAGTCTGATTTCATGCTACTACACTTCTTTTTCCAGCATCTTTGAATATCATCTGTTTAGCATGGAAATTGAAATGCTTCTTTGTTCTCTAAATCCTGCAAATAGGCTTCCAAATTCCAGTTGCATACAATCAACGCATATGACTGTCAAGTCACTATCAACTGCTCTTTTAAATTTGAACATCCGTTGAAGCCTTATTGAATCATCCGTTGATACTTTAGCTGATCATCCGTTAAAATTATGTAGATCATCCGTTAAAGCTTTATCTGAGCATCCATTGAAGCTTTGTGAATCATCCGTTGAAACTATATTCTTGACAGTGAACTCTATTTCATTTATACAATATTACAAGGCATCAACTATTTACAATTAACCAACCTATCTTGCATATCAATCTCGTAGTCAACATGACTTAAATGTCCCTCAAAAATCTAGTTCACTAAGCTATTTAAGTATGCAGAAATGTGCTACTAATCATATTGTACATAAGCTACTCTTTCAGTGGATATTGAAATGATCATTTGTTGAAAGCTACAAAATCACTTCATTAAAAATCCACTTAGGTTTTGTTCAAGTTATTATCAAGTACACAACATATTCCTAATCTCCATTTAGAAAGGCACTTTTGACACCTGTTAGGGCGAAATCACGCACTAATATTCACGCAAGTATACGCGTTCGCAAGTAATATAGAATACTTTCTAGTTCGTTCCCTCAGAGACTCAGACTAAGTTATTGTCTAATTAAACTCACTCACCAATGTATGATTACTTCTCAATGTTAAGATAACACTTAAAATTGTTGATTAAATATTAACTATAATTAACTACTTAATTAACCACTTAACTAACACTTCAATTTATCAATAATAAAACACTCATGAGATCACAACTTTATTATTACTTCCTTCTATAGCCATAGTTATTACCTTTAGCATGTGACAGTGATGATATTAATCGAATAACACGAAACTGATAAAAGCCAACTTTCATTGTACTAATACCATTCTACCAAACATCCACAATTAAGATAGAAGTTGAATAGTCATCAATTATGTTGAGTTCCTATATGTCTACAGAAATTGACAACACAACGATTTAAGCACAAGTTATTCCTTTTGATTACATAGGGCAAATAAAACTGTTAGAGTTACCCACTAATCATGCACAACGTACATGAACCTATGCTAGCATGGCAAGTTCTAAATCTCAAGATCCACCGTCGCTTCACAAGAGATTAACACCCTATCTTATATGTTCGCGACGCACATAAGACGAATACGCACAACCAATACTAGATATCATGCAATCATCACACACTAAAGTATTAAACAATTAACTAAAGAATTTCATAATAAATCCATTGCAACCCCATGATCACGATTAGCCCATAATAGAACTTATCACCATCATGGGTTCATATGAAATCATGATAAACAAACACAAGAAAATATCAACTAAACTGATTATATTAAAACAGAGTACGTCACAAGAGTAAATAAGTCAAAGCAAGAAAACTAGCATCCAACGTTACAACGAAACAAGAATCACAAGAATATATGCTTCCTCTTCGCTGCTGTGTGCTAAATCGGTCTTCTTCCTTATCTCCTTCGCTTCTTGCAAAACACAATCTAAAACATAATCTCTTCTTAATACTCTGTGAAAAACGTCTCAAATCTACTTATATAATAGTCCCATAAAACTCAGATTACATAGAAGTTGGAAGCCAAACAGAAGTAGAAGTCTAAAATAATATATCTTTTTCCCCGACCCTGCGCGGCCGCTCAGCATAGCTGCGCGGGCGTGCAAGGCTGTTGCGCGGCCGCTCAGCATTGCTGCGCGGGCGCGCAGGACCCTACTGGAAAATTTCCAGGTTTGCTCTGTTTCTTCACCGTAATCTGCCCGTTCTTTTCCTCTCGCAATGGTGAACACATGCCAAGTCTTATTCTTGATGATTCCTTCTCCGAAATGCAACTAATACCCTGAAATGCATAAACACTAGAAAAACGCATCAAATACACAAAATACTTGATTTCAAGACACCAATTTAAGCCATTTTAAGACGTTCTAAGTGGTATAAAATGCCACTTATCACACCCCCAAACTTAAATCGATGCTTGTCCTCAAGCGTCACAGACTCAAAAACAAATAAAAATATGCATGAATGCAATCTATATGAAAATGCAACGATCCCCCTTACTACAATTAACCAACCAAATTGTCACGTCTCAACGAATGCAGTTAGACATTAAAGATCAATAAACTCATGCAAACGGACATACAGCCAGAAATGTGGTGTGTGCAAATGCTTAACAGATATGCTTCGGAACTAGACCAATTACTATGACTAGACTATCCTCAAGGCAATCCTACGATTATACAAAGAATAAAAATTCTAGGCACAAAGTGATATACAACACTACAAGAACTTTGGAGCTTACTACGGAATCGTGCTTTTTATTTACAACTCAAATGCTTATTTGACCGTGCAATGAGTGAGGTCCACAAAAGACTTATACAATGGTATCCATGTAACGAGTGTTAGGTTAGCGGATCCCAGACTCTAAAAGCCTTAGGTCACTAGGCACAAAGTCCCCTAAGAACTTAATAACTCGAATACCAAAGAGCCCACTCTTGATCAATTATGCAAATTTTTTTTTTTTTATAACTCTGAGCAAGTGCGTTTCGCTCCATCTTGCTCAACCCTAGACTACTCGCATAACATACGAGCCGACTACTAGCCATTTGACGCCTAGCCACAACTAGCAACAAATTCCATTTTTACTCCATTTTTTTTTCTTCATGCCTTTACCACTAAGAACCTATTATCAAATTCTAAGCATAATAAATAGATTATCCTCGAAAATAATCAGATCATAACAACAATCTAGTCCTTAAGCATTCTCTAAGACTTAGTGACAATACAAGTGCTTCTAGCATGCATATCAACCTACACAACTTAATATCACTTTAATGCTATCACTACACTCGCATCAATATCACAATTCAGTCGATAAATCATTGCAACAGGGATCATGGTATATGCATGAGCTATATGATATGACAAACAAATAAAGCTATATATATAAAAAAAACTATATGGCAAAAATTATGCAACTATATGAACTAACTATCATGAATATGCAGTTATATGACACACAAAAAATATTCCTTAACTACCATCCCCAAACTTAAAATCTTCACTGTCCCCAGTGAAGGTAGTAGAAAGGAACACAGGGTATACGTACTTGGAGTCATCATCATCATCACCCTCAGTGGGTGGAGTATCAGGCGGCGGGTATGCAGAGTCCTCACCAAAAACTGGCCACTGGATATCAGCTCCAAGGCCTCGAAAAGCAGTCCCTAACGCAAGGGTGAGCTCCTGAGCAAACCTGCTCTGCGTCTCATACATGGCATCCATCCACCGTGAAAGCCTCCTATACTGGGCATCACCCATCCCAACACCCTCCTGAGCTCTCGAAGAACTAGCCTCACCATGCCCTGGCCTGGCCATAGTAGCACCTCGTGCTGGACGCCCTCTTGGAAGACGATAACCCAGCCCATGCTCCTCAGGCTCACCACCTGTCCACTCCTGCATCCCATTCAGAGTGCCAGAATCTATCGGAGCTGCTGGCAACTGCAACTGCTCATGAGCCGGCCAGTTCACTCCTACTGCTCGGCATAGCTTCGTAACCGTGGATGCATAAGGGATGTTCATATGCTTTGCTCCCCTCAAAAACTTCAGAATTCCTTGGTAGATAAACTCACCAAGGTCCACATAGTATTCCTCATTCAGAATTCCCCACAACAACTGTGCTCTCTCAACTGTGACCTCATGTGCATGTGAAGAAGGCAAAATATTAGCACATATAAATGCATTCCATGCACGGGCATACCTGTTCATGGCGATTGCCGGAAAGTGACGATACTCATTATTGGCTGGACTGCGGTTCCAAACTGTGCCCGGTCGACAGAGAGTCGCACAAATCAAATCCAAGTCAAAGTCCTCAGCAGTCTTTTCATTCCAGTTCTCCTCCTCGGGCTTCCTCTCTCGCTGTCCAATCACACGGCGAATCGCCGCAGGATGATAATCAACCGTCAGCCCACGAACTACAGAAAGCCCATTCTTTTCAGCCTTCGCGTTCGCGTAGAACTCGCGAACAACACTCATCAGTACTGCTTCGGGTGACTCATAAAAAGCTATCCACCCCTTCTCTGCAATCATGGGCAACAACTCACCATCCCTCCCTGATGGTAAAAACCCCCTCTCCTTCAGAATCGGCTTCCCCAACAGCCTAGTGTACTCCTCCTCCGCGGCTCTGTCAGTTAACCGAGGCCTTGCAGCAGTACCCCTTGATGAATCAGCAGTAGGAACTGTGCTGCTGCTGTCAATAGTGCGTGCTCTCTTGGGTGCCATTGATTTGTGAATAAAAGTGTGTAAGAACTGATTTTTGATGTTTATGAGAGGGTTTAAGTGTAGGAAGTTGTGGGAGATATGTAGGATAGGTGTATGTATATATAGGGTGTGGAGTAGGTTAAATTAGATTAGGAGTGGGGTTGAGGGATAAAATCATGGGGTAATGGGAAAAGAATTCGTGGGTTTATGGGCTGTAATGGGTTTTTGTGTTTTTGTTTTTTTTTTTTTCTGAACTGTAAAAAAAAATTTCTGGAACTCGACCCCTGCGCGGCCGCTTAGCATTTCTGCGCGGGCGCGCAGCAAGCTGCGCGGCCGCTCAGCATAGCTGCGCGGGCGCGCAGAGGGTCTCTGGAAAAAAAAATTTTCAGCCCCTGTTTTCTGATTTTTTTTGTGTTTTTGGATAGGTTATTAACTTCTAAGGGTTCCTGTAACAACAATTCATGGGTTGCCTCCCACGCAGCGCTTCTTTTTCGTCATTAGCTTGACGTTCCGTACCTTTCTCACGTAGTCAACAACATGGCACTAACCACCTCTCGGTTTGCCATGTCCCCATAGTAGTGCTTCAACCGCTGACCGTTAACCTTGAATGCTTGGTCCGAATCATTCTCAAAAATTTCCACCGCTCCATGTGGAAACACAGTTTTGACAATAAAAGGTCCAGACCACCTTGATTTCAACTTCCCAGGAAAAAGTCGGAGCCGAGAGTTGAATAACAGAACTTGTTGCCCTGGCACAAATAACTTAGGATGTAGCTTCCTATCGTGCCACCTCTTCACCTTTTCCTTATACATTTTATTATTCTCGTACGCTTGAAGTCGAAATTCATCAAGTTCATTAAGTTGAAGCATTCTTTTCTTACCAGCTGCATCTAAATCCAGGTTCAATTTCTCCAATGCCCAGTAGGCCTTATGCTCAAGCTCCGCTGGTAGATGACATCCTTTACCGTACACCAACTGAAACGGTGACATCCCCAGTGGAGTTTTGTATGTTGTTATGTAAGCCCAAACAGCTTCATCGAGCTTTAAAGACCAATCCTTCCTTGACGGACAAACAACCTTCTCTAGAATGCGCTTTATCTCTCTGTTAGACACTTCCGCTTGACCATTTGTTTGCGGATGATAGGCAGTAGCTACTCGATGATTCACATTATAACGCTGCATCATAGAAGTGAACTTACGGTTGCAAAAATGCGATCCTTCATCACTTATGATTACCCGAGGTGTTCCAAACCTTGTGAAAATTTGCTTATGAAGAAAATTTAGCACTGCCTTTGCATCATTTGTCGGTAAAGCTTTAACTTCGACCCATTTTGAGACATAATCGACTGCCAGCAAGATGTACTGATTATTGCAAGACGAGATAAAAGGCCCCATGAAATCGATTCCCCATACATCAAAGACCTCGACTTCAAGCATCACATTTAATGGCATCTCATCCTTCCTTGACAAATTTCCCACTATTTGGCAACGATCACACCTTAAAAGAAACTGATGAGCATCCTTGAACAAGGTGGGCCAGAAAAAACCTGCTTGCAGAATACGAGCTGCCATCTTCTCACCTCCATAGTGTCCACCATAAACCGTGCAATGGCAGTCTCGTAATATCCCCTCCGTCTCACAGAACGGGATACATCTCCTGATGATCTGGTCAGCTCCCTGTCTAAACAAATATGGTTCATCCCACATATACCACTTCACCTCATGTAGAAACTTCTTCTTTTGCGCGGATGTCAAATTAGGAGGCATTATATTGCTGACAAGATAGTTTACAATATCTGCAAACCATGGTTCTTCCTCCTGAATTGCAAAAAACTGCTCATCCGGAAAAGATTCATTGATTAACGTCCTATCTTGTGAAGTAGAATCGGGATTCTCCAACCTAGAGAGATGGTCAGCTACTTGATTCTCAGTACCTTTTCTATCTTTGATCTCTAACTCAAATTCCTGAAGTAAAAGCACCCAACGAATGAGTCTCGGCTTCGAATCCTTCTTAGAAACCAGATAGCGAATAGCTGCATGATCAGTGAATACTGTTACTTTCGTACCAAGCAGATAAGATCGAAATTTCTCAAAGCCAAAGACTATAGCCAAAAGCTCCTTCTCAGTAGTGGTGTAGTTCAATTGGGCCCCATTTAAAGTCTTACTCGCATAGTAGACCACATGGAAGAGATTTTTCTTGCGCTGTCCCAGAACTGCACCTACCGCATAGTCACTCGCATCACACATCATCTCAAACGGTTCTGTCCAATCTGGTGCTGTAATAACTGGTGTCGTGATCAAACTCTCCTTGAGAGTCTCGAATGCTGCCAAAAATTCATCATCAAATTTAAAAGGCACATCTTTCTCAAGTAAATTGCACAACGGCTTAGATATCTTTGAAAAGTCCTTGATGAATCGCCGATAAAAACCCGCATGACCGAGAAAACTACGGATTCCTTTCACCGAATTAGGTGGGGGAAGATTTTCAATGACTCCCACCTTAGCCTTGTCCACCTCCAGACCTTTGCTAGAGACCTTATGCCCAAGGATAATGCCTTCACGCACCATAAAATGACATTTCTCCCAATTAAGCACCAAATTAGTTTCCACGCATCTTTTGAGTACGGCGCGCAGATTATTCAAACATTCATCATATGAGTGTCCAAAGATGGAGAAGTCATCCATGAACACTTCGACGTTATTTCCAATCATGTCAGAGAATATAGCCATCATACATCTCTGAAAGGTGGCCGGGGCGCCACATAACCCAAACGAAACTCTACGAAAAGCAAATGTGCCAAATGGACAAGTGAAGGTAGTCTTTTCCTGATCCTCTGGTGCAATACAAATCTGATTATACCCAGAATACCCATCCAGAAGACAAAAATACTCATGTCCCGCCAATCTGTCAAGCATTTGATCAATGAATGGGAGAGGGAAGTGATCCTTCCTTGTGGCTTTGTTCAATTTTCTATAATCCATGCATACTCTCCATCCTGTCACTGTTCGAGTAGGGATGAGCTCATTCTTTTCATTTGCGACCACAGTGATACCTCCTTTCTTAGGTACACATTGCACGGGGCTCACCCACGAGCTGTCAGAAATAGGATAAATGATGCATGCATCTAGCCATTTCAGAATTTCTTTCTTCACCACCTCCTTCATGATCGGGTTCAGTCTTTGCTGCTGTTCCATAATTGGCTTACTACCTTCCTCTAACAGAATTTTATGCATACAATATGAAGGACTTATCCCCTTGATGTCTGCTATGGTCCATCCTATAGCCGATTTGAATTCTCTCAAAATCCTTAAGAGCTTGTCTTCCTCACTACCTGAAAGGTCAGCTGAAATAATAACAGGTAACGTAGATGAATCACCTAAAAAGGCATACCTCAAGTGTTCAGGTAATGGTTTGAGCTCCAAGGTAGGTGCTTCCTCTATTGATGGTTTGAGCTTCCCTTCAGCATTCTTAAGGTCAGAAGTACCAAGAGATTCAAATGGTATATCCAGCTTTCGCTTCCAGGGAGAAGCGTTCAGATATTGTAATTGCTCATTGCTATCTTCATCATCACTGTCAAATTCCCCCACTAAGGCCTTTTCTAATGCATCAGACATTAGCATGTGATCGAGTTCCGAAGTAACCGCCGAATCAATCACATCCACTTTTAAGCACTCCTCATCTTCTGTAGGGAATTTCATTGCCTTGAATACGTTGAAGGTCACATCCTGATCTTGAACCCGCATAGTAAGTTCCCCTTTTTGCACATCTATCAAGGTACATCCAGTAGCCAAGAAAGGCCTTCCCAAGATTATGGGAATCTTCTTATCTTCCTCAAAATCCAGAATAACAAAATCAGCAGGAAAGAAGAGCTTATCCACCTTGACGAGCACATCCTCAACTATGCCCCTTGGGTAAGTAATGGAACGGTCTGCCAATTGTAGCGACATGTATGTGGGTTTTGGATCAGGCAGATCCAGCTTTTTAAAGATCGACAACGGTATCAGATTAATGCTTGCTCCCAAATCACAAAGGCACTTGTCAAAAGTTAGATTGCCAATGGTGCAAGGAATGGTGAAGCTTCCTGGATCTTTCAGTTTTGGTGGTAACTTTTGTTGCAGAACCGCGCTGCATTCTTCCGTGAGAGCAACGGTTTCAAGGTCATCCAGTTTCACCTTCCTTGAAAGAATAGTCTTCATAAACTTCTCATAACTAGGCATTTGTTCCAGAGCCTCAGCGAAAGGTATATTGATGTGAAGTTTCTTGAACACCTCCAGAAACTTCCCAAACTGTCTATCCAGCTTTTGTTGCTGCAATCTCTTAGGAAAAGGTGGTGGAGGATAGAACTGTTTCTCCCCTGTATTAGCCTCAGGCAGAGTGTGTTCAACAGTAGTCTTCCTTGGTTCCGCCGCTTTCTCCTTTTACTTTGATTCTTCATCCCTAACTTCAGCTTCGACTTCTTTTGCCTTTTCAGCATCAGCTACTTTTCCAGACCTTAAGGTAATAGCCTTGACTTGCTCTTTGGCTTCCTTCCTGCCTGGTACTTCCGTGTCACTAGGAAGAGTGCCAGGTTGACGATTGAGCACTGCATTGGCTAATTGACCGATTTGATTTTCCAAGGTCTTGATAGAAACTGCCTGACTCTTGCACAACAGCTTAAGTTCCTCAAAATCAGCACTAGTAGGTGCAGCTGCACTTCCCTATTGAGGATATGATTTCCTTGTAGCATACTGCTGTGGTTGCTGGAATCTAGGTGGGTTAAACTGTTTACTCACTCCTTGCTGATATGGTGGCTGAATAGCATTCTGATTATTTCCCTAGCTGAAATTTGGATGATTTTTGTTGTTAGGATGATAGGTCGCTGGCACAGGCTGCTGTTGTCGCTGATAATTATTCACATACTGAACAGATTCGTTGACAAGAGAACACTGATTCGTAGCATGAGAACCTGCACAAAGCTCACAAACCATAGCTATTTGATTAACTCCATACGTAGCCAAAGAATCAACCTTCATTGATAGCGCTTGGAGCTGGGCTACAATAGCGGTGGCTGCATCAACTTCCAGAATACCTGCTACCTTGCCTGATGTCATCCTCTGAGTTGGGTTTTGATGCTCATTTGCAGCCATCGTCTCAATAAGATTATACGCCTCAGTATAGCTTTTAGCCCATAAGGCGCCTCCAGCTGCTGCATCGAGCATGGGCCGAGATTGGGCCCCCAAACCATTATAAAAACCAGTGATTACCATCCAATCCGGCATTCCATGATGTGGAAATTTTCTCAACATTTCCTTGTAGCGTTCCCAAGCCTCGCACATAGATTCTGTACGTTGCTGCGCAAACTGAGTAAGAGCACTCCTCATAGCAGCAGTCTTTGCCATTGGATAAAACTTCACCAGAAACTTTTGCGCAAGATCTTGCCACGTAGTGATGGACCCAGCTGGTTCAGAATGTAACCAGTCTTTAGCTTTATCCCTCAGTGAGAATGGGAAAAGCCTCAACTTGATAGCCTCATCAGTCATGCCATTATACTTAAAAGTACTGCAGATCTCGACAAAATTCCTTATGTGCATGTTGGGGTCTTCAGTTGCCGCTCCTCCAAAAGAAACAGAATTCTGCACCATCTGAATAGTGCCCGGCTTGATTTCAAAGGTGTTAGCTTGAATAGCCGGATGAAGGATGCTTGACTGAATGTCATCAATTTTTGGCCGAGAAAAATCCATAAGAGCTGGATCAGCTTGAACAATACGATCTCCCATGTTTACTGGTTCTTTCTGCTCAGTTCCTGAATCCGAATCCTCAAAATCTAACTTCTCCGGTGTATCAAGAACTTCGTCTTTCTCCTCAGCTGTATCTAAGGTCCTCTTGCGAGCACGAGAACGAGTTTGCATAAACGGTTGCTAAAGTACCTGAAACACAACCGAAAAGAGTAATTAACTACTACGTCCTAATCACTGAGTCCTAATGACCAATGATGGTAAGTACATAAACTAAACAAATACGCCGAGTCCCCGGCAGCGGCGCCAAAAACTTGTTAGGGCGAAATCACGCACTAATATTCACGCAAGTATACGCGTTCGCAAGTAATATAGAATACTTTCTAGTTCGTTCCCTCAGAGACTCAGACTAAGTTATTGTCTAATTAAACTCACTCACCAATGTATGATTACTTCTCAATGTTAAGATAACACTTAAAATTGTTGATTAAATATTAACTATAATTAACTACTTAATTAACCACTTAACTAACACTTCAATTTATCAATAATAAAACACTCATGAGATCACAACTTCATTATTACTTCCTTCTATAGCCATAGTTATTACCTTTAGCATGTGACAGTGATGATATTAATCGAATAACACGAAACTGATAAAAGCCAACTTTCATTGTACTAATACCATTCTACCAAACATCCACAATTAAGATAGAAGTTGAATAGTCATCAATTATGTTGAGTTCCTATATGTCTACAGAAATTGACAACACAACGATTTAAGCACAAGTTATTCCTTTTGATTACATAGGGCAAATAAAACTGTTAGAGTTACCCATTAATCATGCACAACGTACATGAACCTATGCTAGCATGGCAAGTTCTAAATCTCAAGATCCACCGTCGCTTCACAAGAGATTAACACCCTATCTTATATGTTCGCGACGCACATAAGACGAATACGCACAACCAATACTAGATATCATGCAATCATCACACACTAAAGTATTAAACAATTAACTAAAGAATTTCATAATAAATCCGTTACAATCCCATGATCACGATTAGCCCATAATAGAACTTATCACCATCATGGGTTCATATGAAATCATGATAAACAAACACAAGAAAATATCAACTATACTGATTATATTAAAACAGAGTACGTCACAAGAGTAAATAAGTGAAAGCAAGAAAACTAGCATCCAACGTTACAACGAAACAAGAATCACAAGAATATATGCTTCCTCTTCGCTGCTGTGTGCTAAATCGGTCTTCTTCCTTATCTCCTTCGCTTCTTGCAAAACACAATCTAAAACATAATCTCTTCTTAAAACACTAGAAAAACGCATCAAATACACAAAATACTTGATTTCAAGACACCAATTTAAGCCATTTTAAGACGTTCTAAGTGGTATAAAATGCCACTTATCAACACCCATTTAATAGACTTTGAAATTTGCATGGGCTAGGCTAGAAAAATTATGATGGCTTTAAGTCTTACAACAGGAGCAAAAGTTTCATCAAAGTTTATAACTTCTTATTGGCAATAGCCCTTAGCAACCAATCTAGCTTTGTTCCTAACAACTATGCCATTCTCATCCATCTTGTTTCTGAATACCCACTTGGTGTCAATAGGATTCTTTCCTTTAGGCTTGGGTACCAGCTTCCAAACTTTATTCCTTTTAAATTGGTTTAGCTCTTCCTGCATAGCTAAAATCCAATCAGGATCCAACAGAGCAACCTCTACCTTTTTTAGGTTCTTCCTGAGATAGAAAGCTGCTATATAGACATTCCTCTTGAGTTGTTTTTCTTGGCTACACTCTAGAGGATACATCACTAATAATTAATTCAAATGGGTGATCTCTAGTCCATTTTCTCTTTTAAGGTAGATTAGCTCTAGATGAAGAGGCCTCATTGTTATTTTGATGATTTACAGAGTGTTGATGATCAGAAACTCCCCCTGAGTTTATGGATCTTTGACTTGAAATTTGAGTTCTTTTTGATTGTGATCTAACTTGTCTTTCAGCTCCTATTGATGGATCAACGGATGTTGCTCTTTTCCTTTCAACGGATGATACAGATTGTCTTTGGATGAATGATGCACTTGGTCTTTCGACGGATGTTGAATTATGTGCTTCATTGATTGTAGATTTTTCAGCATTTTCCTTAGACATTGGTTCTTGATTACTTTCATCATCACCGTCTTCACAAATCATCTCAACATTGCCAAATTTGAGGCTTTCATGGAAATCTCCATTTTGCCGTCCTTCAATCTTTTTATCATCAAACACAACATGTATAAATTCCATAACAATGTTGGTTTTGAGATTGTAGACTCTATATGCTTTTCCAATAGCATATCCAATAAATGCCTTCATCTGCTTTGGCATTAAACTTCCCATGTTGATCAGTTTGATTCCTTAAGATATAGCATTTAAAGCCAAAGACATGAAGAAAGTTTAATGTTGGTTTCCTATTCTTGAATAATTGGTAGGGTGTTATGCATTTTTCTTGATTAATCAAAAAATATTTTAAGTATAGCATGCAGTATTTATAACCTCTGCCTAAAAATATGTTGGTAACTTTGACTCTTCAAGCATTGTACTTGCAGCTTCAATAAGAGATCTATTCTTTTTTCCACTACTCCATTTTATTGTGAGGTCCTTGCTGCAGAAAACTCATGCATGATCCCATTCTCTTCACAAAATAGTCACATCACAGAATTCTTAAACTCAGTTCCATTATCACTCCTGATTCTTCTTACTTTGAAATCATTATGATTATTGACTTCTCTTATGTGATTGATGATGATTTCACTAGCTTCATCTTTGGACTTGAGAAAATATGTCCAAGAGAACTTTGAGAAATCATACACAATTACTAGAAAATACCTTTTCTTTAAGATTGACAATATGTTGACTTGTCCAAATAAGTCCATGTGTTGTAATCGTAAGGGTTCTTCAATTGTTGAATTAAGCTTCTTTCTGAATGATGCCTTTATATGTTTTCCTTTCTGACAGGCATCACACAGTCCATCCTTTGAGAATTCCACTTGAGGAATACCTCTCACCAAGTCTTTCCTGACCAGCTCATTCATAGTCTTGAAGTTAAGGTGGGACAGTTTCTTATGCCATAGCCATCTTTCATCTTGACTTGCCTTGCTAAAGAGGCAAGTGACAAATTCTGCATTTGATGAATTGAAATTAGCTAAGTACACATTCCCTTTTCTCACTCAAGTGAGAACCACTTTGTTGCTTCTTTTGTTGGTCACAAAATGCTTCAGAATTAAAAGTTACTGAGTTGCCCTTATCACAAAGCTGGCAGATACTCAACAAATTGTGCTTGAGTCCATCCAGTAGGACAACTTCCTCAATGATGACATTGTCCTTTTAAATCAAGCCATATCCCATTGTATAACCTTTGATGTCATCTCCAAAAGTAATACTTGGGCCAGCTCTCTCCTTGAACTCAGTGAGTAGGGTAGAATCTCCAGTCATGTGCCTTGAGCACCCACTATCCAAATACCAAAGATTCTTTTTGTTTCCATGCACAAAAAAAAATCAAATCAAGTTGATTTTGGACCCAAGTTTCCTTGGGTCCTGTTTTGTTAGCCTTTTTCTTCGGTTTCTTAGGCTTGTCCTCATTTGACTTAGGCATTTGAAGTTCATCCTTAGTCAATTGAGTAGAGTGCTTAAAACCATTCATCATTGCAGAATTATCATGCGCAGGCTGATTAACATGGAAAAGCATATTCTATCCAAACATGTTATTCTAGTATGGCATGCTAAATGGCATTTGTGGCGTACTAAATGCAGTATAGTAAAGATTTTGAGCAAATGGCATATTAGCAAACTATGCATTCAAATTATGTGCAGGCATAACATTTATAGGTATTGTAGGCATGCTGGGAAATAAAGGTGGTGCAGACATAGGAGTAGGCATAGCAAGTTTGCAATTAACAGATAAGCGGTTAACACTACCACACTTAACACAGATTTTTCTTGGTGCATATTTATCAGGTGTGTAGTTGTTATGTTTGTTAATTCCTACTTTCCCATTTCTATTGTTTTTCCTTCTAGATTATGCTTTTACTTCAATTTTCTCCAATCGATCATTCAATTGCTTGATAGATAGATTCCCTACATTGACTCTTTTATTCTTGTTCACTTGACTTGTTTCTCCTGGAACAAAGTTCTTAGAAACTGATCCATATTTCTCATTTATTAGCTAGCTTGGCTTTGCTAACTGGCTTTCTTTCAGTCAACGGATTTGATTCCTAGTCTTTTGATTCAGTCAACATTCATCATCCGTCGAATCTACATCCGTTGAAAGTCCTTCTACCAAATTAGAATCTAATTTCTCCTTGCTCTTTTTCCAGGCTTCATCACAGAAAGATTCTATACCTTGAACTTTAGTAATTTGAGCATGGACATCTCTAGATGATTTCCATGCCTTAATTACTTCATGTTCTCGTTCAAGCTGCTTTCTTAAAATCTCCTCTTTCTTTAAGGATTCAGTTAGTTCATCTTTAGCAATCCTGAATTCTATATTTAATTTCTCAAATTAAACAAATTGAGTCTCTAGCACATTGTTTTTTTCACATAAAAACAAATTATTCTCTTTATGTTTGGTGTTTTCTTTAGTGAGAGACTTGAGTGTAACACGCAGATGGTATGATTTAGTAGACATGTCATTTAAAGCATCATTACACTCAGCTTTAGATAAATGTGCTAGATTGGTGGTGATTACCTGATTACTGGATGAACTGAATTATGTTTCATCTGATTTGGCCATAAGTGCTAGATTGACATAGCTTGTATCTTCATCCTCTTCTAATCCATCTGCAGCCCAGCCATTTTCTTGTATAATGAAAGCCCTTTCCTTTTGTTTGAGCAACTCAAAATATTTCTGTTTATAATCAACAGGCTCAAACTTCTTTTTACCAGAATCAGACTTTCTGCATTCATTTTCAAAATGACCTGCCAAGCCACACTTGAAACATTTGAACTTGGACTTATCAACCATGTTTCTGTTTGACTTAGCTGCCCCAAAATTCTTCTTGAATTTGAGATTGGCAAATCTCCTGCATAGAAAAGCAAGATGCTCATCTATGTCATCCATATCATCTTGACTAAGATTTTCCTCATGTTCAGCTACTAGCCCTTTTCCCTTGCCTTCACAAACTCTAAGGTTTGATGCAGCTTCAACCTTTGTCTCCCTCTCCTTTTCTTTCTCAGCAACTAATGCAATGGATCCTTCTTTCTTCCTTTCTCCAACGTCACATCTTGCTCTATTTCAAGCTCATAAGTCTTTAGAATCCCATACAGTCTATCCAAGGTGAATTGATTGTAATCTTGAGAGTTAATCAATGAGACTGTCATAGGCTTCCATTCCTTTGACAGAGATCTAAGAAATTTAAGGTTTGAATCTTTTGTTTGATAGATTCTTCCACACAATTTTAGAGCATTCAGTAATTTTTAAAATCTACTAAAATGGTCAGTGAGTGACTCACTTTCTTCACTATAAAAATGCTCATATTGTTGAATCAAGAGTTGCATTTTGTTTTCCCTTACCTGCTCAGTTCCATCACATATAACTTGAATTGTGTCCTAGACATCCTTAGCAGTTTTGCAGTTTATGATATTGTCAAACATGTCACCATCAACACCATTAAACAAAATGTTCATGGCCTTTTTCTCATTATGAACTTATTCAATATCAGGATCAGACCATTCTGCTCTAGGCTTTGGGACAGATGGTTCATTTCCTGTAGCAGCTCTCATAGGGACATGTGGACCTTTCTCAATGCAGTCCACATATGCTTCATCTTAAGATAGGATATGCAGGTGCATCTTCACCTTCCAATGGTGATAGTTGTCTTTATCCAGAAATGGAATCTTTACTCCAACATATTTTCTGCTCTTCTTGTTAGTTATTGTGATCTTTAAACTCTTAGTTCTTTAAGAGCTTGCTCTGATACCAATTGTTATTCCTGAAAAATCTAAACAAGAATTACAGAGGGGGGTTGAATGTAATTCTGGCTTCTTTTCAGATTTCAAGAACTGTTCTTCTATAAATACATAACTGTGTTTGATTTAGCAATGGTGCGGAATGAAAGTAATATTGAAATCAAAACATAAAGTAAATAAATACAAGTAATTAAAAACTTTCTGGTGGATTGAACTTTTCCACCAGAGATATATATTAAGTAGAGAACTCTGTGTTACTAATGTACATAGCTGCTTACAAGTTGAAAAACAAGAACAGAGAAATTCTTTACAGATTTTTCCTTATCTATTTCTCTGGTAAAATGCTTACTAACTTGGATACATTTCGACTTTCTACTCTTGGTTTATATATCACCAAGTTACATGATAACAAGACAAGATAATAAGACAAACTATTTCTATTCTGATTTCATACTACTACACTTCTCTTTCCAGCATCTTTGAATATCATCTGTTTAGCATGGAAATGGAAATGCTTCCTTGTTCTCTAAATCCTACAAACAGGCTGCCACATTCCATTTGCATACAATCAATGCATGTGGCTGTCAAGTCACTATCAAATGCTCTTTTGAATTTGAACATCCGTTGAGGCTTCATTGAATCATCCGTTGAAACTGTGGTTGATCATCCCTTGATACTTTGGCTGATCATCCGCTGCAAGTATGTAGATCATCCGTTGAAGCTTTATCTTAGCATTCGTTGAAGCTTTGAAAATCATCTGTTGAGACTATATTCTTGACAGTTAACTTTTTATCATTTATAAAAGATTACAAGGCATCAACTATTTACAATTAACCAACCTTTTTTGCATATCAATCTAGTAGTCAACATGACTTAAATGTTCCTCAAAGATCTAGTTCACTAAGCTATTTAAGTATCCAGAAATGTGCTACTAATCTTATTGTACATAAGCTACTCTTTCAACGAATGTTGAAATGATCATCCATTGAAAGCTACAAAATTATTTAATTAAATTCTAATTAGGTTTTGTTCAAGTTATCATCAAGTACAAAACATATTCCTAATAATTTGACCACCAATATTTTGTTGCATTTTGTACTAATTGGTTTACATGGGAATTTCTATGGGTTTATTTCGTTTGTTCATTCAATTACGTACTTACTTGGTCGATTCCTCGTAATTGTGGTAAATCCTCCTAAGTGATTCGCGGGGGTAATATTTTCTTATAAATACTTATATTTTGTAATCTTGTACTTGGGTTTTATTCGTAGGATTTTAAGTCCTTGATTGTAATGTGATCCTCATATTTCTCGATAGTTCGTAAAATAAGGTCATTTTGAAATATTGGTTTTTTGAGAACTAACAACTTTTACATACACTCATTTGGTACGTATAACCATAATATCAACTCAGAAACTTTATTTACATACCCTAATATATTGTGGGATCAAAAGGTTTTCCTTGATCGTCAAGATTACTATTCATTCATCATTTTGCAAAATCTTAAAAATTTGGGTTATTACATTCTTCACCCTTTAACTGGATTCCTTCACAGAATTAGTTTGGAAACAGATGGGGATACGTTTCTCGTATGACAACCTCGAGTTCTCATATTTTCTTTGCATTATTTGATCTTTTCTCAAAATTTTCACTCGTCCTTCAAATATGTTTTAATGTACTCGTTCCTGTAGATTTATGATCTCTACATATTGTTCCCCATACGCTAAGTCTGGCTATAAGTTTATTTTCTCATTTTCAATCATATGTCTGGCGTCGACGGTTAAATTCCCTAACATCGATCTGTGGTATTCGTTATAAACTTGTCGAATGTGCGGGGGTAATGCTAATTCATAAGCCAAATTTCTTAGTCCTTTAAAGATTTCAAGCGGTCCAATAAACCTTGGGCTTAATATTTCTTTCCTTCCAAATTCCATCACTTCTCTCTATTCCTATAATTTTGTTCGTATATTTCCTTTTTTTGACCTTGGCTGCTACTAGGCGGATCCTGACACGGTCAATAAATTTTTTGATCTGTTAACTCAACTGGGGTCCAAGTATCCTCCGCTTACCAACTTTTTCCCAACCCAAGAGAGAACGATTCCTTCTTCCTTATAAAGCTTTGTAGCCATTTCAATGCTCGCATGATAACTCGTTATTGTCAGCAATTTAATTAACGTCAATCGGTCCATTCTTTTTCCTTAAAAAATCTACAACATGGACTATTATTATATCTTCCAATACTTGAATGGTTCTTCCACTTTTTAGTTTCTCTTATGCGCTCTTTCTCATGTTAAAGTCTTGTTCCTCAATATTTTCTTATTCCGGTATATCATCTCTATCGATTGCTTATGCAAGAAATTATGGTTGCAGTTCTACACACTCCTATTTTGTCAAACACTTGGCATCAGATTTAACATTTCTTTTTGTAAGATACATCATGGTCCCATTTCCATCTCGAAGGATGAACCATTTCGTATGCAATTGATTGATACGTGTTAGAATCTCAGAATGCTCGGATTCCACCATTTGTCAAACTTCTTTTATCCCTTCCAGTATGATATTTCTAGTACTACGATACCTTCAATGTCGTATTCATTATTCTTGATAGCGCCTTAGACTTATCCGCGTTTATTGGGAGTTTTTACCAGTGGCCTTTAAAGGTTCAAACGACCTTATTTGTCTTCTATTTTGCCTAGGCATTCACATCCTTCGTCTTCTCACTTAGTTCAAATCATAAGGGACATCAGCGCCTACTTCCCGTATGCTCGTATGGTAAGTGTAACTACGTGAAATTTCTATCGATGACATGCAATTCTCCTAGTTGTATTAATCAATGGAATGGTGATTGACGTATCTTGAATGGCTGAAATAGTTTTCTCATTTTACTTATTGGTCTAAAATCTCTATGTGGTGCCTCTACTCGTTCTTTTCCATAAAATACTTTGGGAAGTAATCCAATCATAAAATTAAATCTCGGGTTCTTGCCTAGCATAATTGCCACGGAGTTTCTATATCACCAATTATCTCTTCCGTGTTCATAAAAATTTTGTCGAGTGGAGATCTATCGTTTGCATAATAAATAAGTGGTCTTATAAAACGTATAACTCATAATCCCCAAATAGCACGATGGCTTACTTGGTTCTTAATAATCCTCATTCAAAATTTATTATAATAAACTCTTACTCCAATTCAGGCCATTTACAAGCTGCAATCGCCAAATTTTAATCATCTCCGTTCCGTTTTCATTTTCAACCATGTCGAGACTTACTTACCTACCCAATGACATCCTTTTCATATTCGGTCCTTAGTAATATCCTCTTAAGTTTCTAGACATCTTTAATTCTTCCCATTAAATAATAAAGGGTTCTCTTCTCATTATCCTTTCTTATCATAATGTTAGCTTTTTGGTAAATTTTGGTTGAGTCTCATATTCAGTTAATTCATCTGGTCCTCTTCACATTATCTTAACTTTAAACTTCATCCGTTCAATCCTTCTCATCAGTTGTTATGAAATTTGTCATCCTCGATCTATCTTTTCCTACTTAAATTATCGGCCACCACACTAACCTTTCCTTGAAAATAATAGATTTCTCAATCATAACTCTTAATCAATTTGACTATAGCTACTACCTCGTGTTCAGTGTAAGTATACACACTAGTCTATGGAAAAAACAAATTCACCATTTCCCTCATAAGTTGCAGTCTCTAAATTTTCAGTACGAATACTATCCCGATTGTTCGAAGTCATGATTAGGAAACCTTATGTCACGGTCCTTAAGTCGCTTAGACATATCGTTATAACTTACACAAAGTCCCCTTTTAATCATCCCGTATTGCTGACGTCGGATTGTTACAAATCTTACCTTCACTTCCCTAGAACCCTATTCCTCAGATTTGTATATGCTTGGGCGTTCCCAAATCCATCAATTACATATCCCGACAAAATTTCATAGAAACATAACTTCACTAGTCACATCAGTATATCTCTTATTATCCTTCTATAATCATTTTAAAGATCCTTTTGTTATGTTCCAACATGTTATTCCCACTTCAAAACAATTTACTAATCAAGATGCTTTGATTACACAATCATAGTACTGATTTTTCAATCTCATATTAGAGCGACCAGTTCTCAACTATACCTCACGTCGTTCATAAGTCAAGCAACCTTGGAAGAATGATTTTCAAGATATCAATGTCATCTAAGCAATCTCAATAAAATTTATGAATCAAATTTTCAAGAAATAATGGGTTCTGAATATAATAAGCTGCAATACTCAAATGGTATATGGATTGACAGAGAAAAAATACAATAAGGATTATTCTCCCACTTCCTTAAAAAAAATTTTATGAAACTATAGAGAATATCCCTTGAAGCAATGACTGTTGGATAATAATATCACACTAATGATATCTGTAAGATATCCATATTGGAAGAATACTTTTCATTTCGAATAATGAAATAAAATCTTAAATAGCTTTATCTGTAAAAGGTTGACCATTAAGGTCTCAAAATAATGCCGATCTGAAAGAAAGAGTCATATCCCATGATAACAAATAAGGAAGTATATTTTTGTCCCATTAATTTATGATTTCCAATAAATATTTATTATATAAACGAAAGAATAGAACATCCAAACAACATAATGTTTCATGCAACTGGATTTGAATTCTCGTTTGAGTGGGCGACCTAGTTAGGTCTCAATTAAATCATTCTTTGAAAATTTCATCATCATACGTTTTTGCATTTATAATGCATTATGAAAAAGAAAAAAATTAATAAATTAGAAGCGGAACTAGTGAAAAAATAACTAGTCCAACTTAAGAAATATTAACAACCGACAAAGAAAATGGCCAGCTCAGTTAGCTTGGCATATAACAACAAGCTAGGACGATTAGCTAGATTTTTATCATATTAATTAAAATTCTAACTAGTCAGGACATTTAACTAGTCATTCGTGACAACATATGCAACTAAGAAGATTTAGTTTGTTCGTATAAAATCTCTACATCGTAGCCATTGAGGAAATTTATGGCCGCCTGGATAGCGAGTTTGAAATAAGGAGTTAAGTTAGGCCGATAAAAGCAAATTTAAACTCTGAATAGATTGTTCTTGGCATCGAAACAATCGATATCCTCTCATAAGATATTTATTATTAATGAAAGAGTATCCCCAAGGGTGTCTCCATACACATACTTTATCATATTCTCAAATAAAATTTAATTCGGAATACCAATATCAAATTAGTACCCTTATTATAATTTCAAAGTTCGATATACAATCTCATCTTGAATATAAGGAAAGTGTTCACAAAAATCTCTGGATATTAGATCATCCATGTTCTTAACAA
Source organism: Apium graveolens (assembly GCF_009905375.1). Taxonomy (NCBI): domain Eukaryota; kingdom Viridiplantae; phylum Streptophyta; class Magnoliopsida; order Apiales; family Apiaceae; genus Apium; species Apium graveolens. The sequence goes on from NC_133656.1 coordinate 50,028,257, forward strand.
TTTGTAAAAAAAGTTATGAGTTTGACAAAGGAGTGTAAGTATAAAATGAAGAATCAAATGGTAATATTCATTAGGAATGTTTCTCTATTAATTGAGAAAAATTTAGTCAACATTTAGTGGATAGTTGAAATAAAGTATAAATACGTCTGAACTAAACAAGAAGATTATAATCTATGAATGGAAGTTGATGGATCAAACAAAAGACTTTAAATAAGTTATGATTTTAAAAAAGTTTTCACCGATTTGTTACTCCACAAGTTTGAAGTAGAAAATTAGAAGGGTTGCCTGACATAAACTAACCAAGGCAACATGACTGATGAACATTTAGAGGGAGTAGCGTGATAGCAAGTAGAAACCAAAATAAATCACTGATCATCCTAACTCTCATCATTACCTATCCGAGGATGATCCCATCTCATCAACTTCATAATTCCATATACTAAATTGTGTGTCTCTCAACATTATTTCAAAGTAATTTATTAATCCGATTTCACAATTTTATTTGTTATTCCGGTACTTCATCTTGAAGATATTGTTGCACGTTATTTTGAAAGCATCCGTTAAGCCGATAGGATCCTACTACACGAATTAGTTACGAATTACAAGTGGCCAGTTTTCCCTGGGAACAGATCAAAGAGATCTCTCAGGGATCTCAATGCGGTCCATAAGTTCAGTGGCATGTGTATGTAAGTGAACATATGTCATCGAAATATAGAGTTCTATGAGTATATATATGTAGTCTCTGACATTATTCCACCAAAAATTCTACTCTAGACTTAACAGTCCCTCCTTGTAGTAGGTTCTAAGATCGAACCATCGCTCGTTGTAGTCATATGCCCTCTAATTGCAGACATGCCATCAATCCTCGATGCCCTTGAACTCTGAGCTAAACCATCATGGCCTAATGTATGAAGCATACTCATAATATCATGCAGTGTGATCGTTATACGATAACATCCTCATAATACATTCAAATATTTCTTAAGGGCAATTAAATCCTCAATGGAATAATGGACACCATCTCTTGTGAATTCATTTTCCATAGGGTGTTTGAATCCTCATAGGTAAAATGATATCTTCAACTAGTTTAGGTAACATATTAACCTCGACCGTGTAAATATAATTATAATTCCTAATTCTCATGGTACTTGTGGTGTGTATGTGTGTATATATGCGGGGTCACGGTACGCAGTACTTGGTTGTTTACTAAGATTAAGTGTTGTTAATGGAAATGGAACTCGTGATAACCCGGATCCCTGACACCGGATTTGGGGGTGTTACATAAATGGTATTAGAATTAAGAGTTATAAACCTCAGGGATGATGTGTCGTTAAAATATTAAGTTCACTGAGATAATAAGAATTCTTTCCTAGTTCATAGTCGGACTACCTAACATAGTAATGATAGTTAAAACCCTCACAGGAAACCTTATAAATATCATGATAATAACATAATTCATTATCGTATAGGATAGCGGGGTACCAAACCCTGAGGTTGGGGTGCAACAGTATGATGACCGAATGAGATTCATATTGAGAATGTAGCGGTTGAGGATGTTATCCTGGAAGGGATGGTTGCTGAGGAGGATCCTGACAAGATTGAAGATGATAGGGATAAATAAATCCTGATTGTATAATTAAATATTACATTAATTGTACAAGGTGTGGGCTGCTAGGCCCAATATGAAGATGTATGATATTCAGACCAGAAAGGTTAACACGTTGATCAGGCCCGATGGACCAGATCAGGCCTGATGGAACAAAGAAGGCCCAAAGCCCTGATTATTTATTAATTTCATAATTAATAAATAAGGGAGAAAAACAACTATCAAGATAAGTCCTAATGGGGATATAAATACTTGTAGATTGGCCTCCAAGGAACCTCATGGGATAAGGAATCAGCTTCCTACTTCCTAGGACTCCTAGGTCTATCCTAATTCAGAGACTTGACCACCAAGTCTCCTATACCAAGTCCAATTCAAGGACTCCCACATCTATATAAGGGGCCTCACCCCACAAATCAGAACTACGTTTTTTGACTTGATCTTTGGCAATCAGCAAGGTACGTAGGCATCTTGTTAAGGCAGATTGAGTCACGAAACACAGGAGCAGTCAAATCGAGCCTTGAAGCTCACGTTCCTTAGTACTAAATACAGCAATTATATATATTAGTTTTTAATCCATAACATCTGGCGCCATCTGTGGGAAGGCACAACAACAACCATGGCGAGAACACGGAGAACAATTAGAGCTCTGGAGGAAGGAACACCATCAGGGACAACCCAGGTGATTTCGTCAACTGCGGAGATTCCTCCCCACTCAACTTATGCATCTACTCAAGGGGAACCCCAGGTAGGGGCAACTCAACCTCAGCCACAAGGGACGACCCCCGACTATTCAAGGTACGAATCCTCAAGTTCAACAAGTACATGTACCTGTGACTTCTCAACCCGTCGGGTATGAATATTCAACTATTATTACTACTAACCCCCTTATGGGATGCCCCTTTACCCCGAGGTTGGAGGAAGTGGACATGTTGGGCGAAGTGAAGCACGAGGGCAATCGCCTTCTTATATACGAGGTTTGGCTCCTATCCCCGAGGATCGAGAATTTTCTGGTCCTTATACTGAGAGAGATTCCGAATCTTCGGATGATGAAGTGGCCCCAAGAAGGAGGCGTCCTGGAAAAGAGCCGATGGCCGATGGAAGACAACACCCTCAAATCACCCAAGAGGCGAATCCCCAAGAAGTGCAGGAAAGGATCAGGGCTCATGAGGCTGAGATCCAAAGGCTGAGGCGCGACTTGGAGGTGCACCAGGCCACCAAGCCCCAGATACCTCCTAGGGGGAGAAATCCTCCTCCTGTCATAGACCTGGATGGTCCGGTACGAAGAAGGGCTATTGTCCCAAGAACTGATCCAAGCAATCTTCTTCCTCTTGGAGATCCTGATGATCCTACTCCGCCCTTAACTGAAGAGATAATGAATGCCCATATCTCAAGGAAGTTTAAGATGCCAACCATCAAAGCCTATGATGGCACGGGAGATCCCGCTAACCATGTTAGGACATTCTCTAATGCACTGCTGTTGCAACCCGTGAATGATGCTATAAAGTGTCGGGCCTTCCCTCAAACCATGTCGGGTATGGCTCAAAGATGGTACAATCGCTTGCCCCCAAACTCTATTGGGTCATTTAGAGAATTAAGCCAGGCTTTTATTAAGCAATTCATTAGTGGAAGAGTTCATGAGAAAAGTTCTGCATCTCTTATGAGCATTGTCCAGGGGGCAAAGGAATCCTTGAGAGATTACCTGAATCGTTTCACAAAGGAGGCTTTAAAAGTCCCGGACCTTGATGATAAGGTAGCCATGATAGAGCTGCAACAAGGAACAAGGGATGAGTTTTTTAAGATGTCCTTGGCCAAACGCCCCCCTGAAAGCATGTTGCAGCTTCAGGAGAGGGCAGGGAAGTATATCAAAGTTGAAGAAAGCATGAGGAAGACCGTAGTAAGTAATGAGCCCACTGGAGGCAAGAAGCGAAAAACTGATCTAGAGTATATCGCTAAGGACAAGTATCCTAGAACCGAGCAAAACCCTGATTCAACCCCCAAGAAGGGAGGACCTGGGCAAAAGTTCACCGAATACGCTAAGCTGAATGCTCCTAGAAGCCGGATCTTGATGGAGATCAAGAAAGATCGAGATATCCGTTGGCCTAAGCCCCTGAAGGCTGATCCTACCAAGCTAGACAAAAGCAAATATTGCAGATTTCACAAAGATGTTGGTCACGACACCGATGAGTGTAGGCAGCTGAAAGATGAAATTGAGTTCCTCATTCGAAAAGGAAGATTAAACAAATACACTGGAGAAGGAGGGGACAGGAATAATAATGGAAGGAAGAACTTTAAGGACCGTAGGAGGGACCACGATCAGGGGCGAAACCCCCAGCCTAGAGGCCCGGTTATAAATGCAATTTTTGGAGGGCCGCGACCTCGAGGGCCTGTGATAAACACGATCTTTGGAGGTCCAACTGCTGCTGGATTGTCGAAAAATTCCAAAAAGGCATATACTAGAGAGGTTATGCATATTGTTGGAGAAGCCCCGAAGAGGGCCAGGACAGAAGTAACATTGGCTTTTGATGATTCTGACCTAGAGGGTGTGAAGTTTCCTCATGACGACCCGCTGGTCATAACACCAGTAATAGGAAATAGCCCGGTTAAGAGGGTCCTTGTGGATAATGGTGCTTCTGTGGATATCTTGCTCCACGACGCCTTTCTAAGAATGGGGTATAACGACTCCCAGTTGACACCAACCGACATGTCGATATATGGATTTGCTGAAGTAGAATGTCCTGTGGAAGGGATAATCAAATTGCCAACCACCATAGGTACGAAACCAAGGTAAGCAACGCAGATGTTGGATTTCGTGGTGGTAAAGGCTAGTTCAACTTATTTTGCTATCATGGGGAGAACAGGGATACATGCCTTCAAGGAAGTCCCCTCTTCCTACCATTCAGTTATGAAGTTTCCCACCCGGAATGGGATTGGAAAGGAGAGAGGAGATCAAAAAATGGCTAAAAGCTGTTACGTGGCCTCTTTGAGGGCAGATGGAGTCAGGGGGCAGGTTCTTCCTATTGAAGATATGGATGTCTGAGAAAATGATGAGAAGAGAGGAAATCCAGCAGAAGACTTGGTTTCGATTCCTTTAGACCCCAAGAATCCTGAGAGGATGACTTTTATTGGAGCCATATTAGAGGAGCCCCTTAGAGGGAAGTTGGTGAAATTTTTGCAAGAAAATAGTGATGTGTTCGCATGGTCAGCAGCTGATATGCCAGGCATAGACCCGGAGCTGATTACTCACAAGTTAAACGTGGATCCAAGTAGGAAGACAGTGAAACAAAAGAAAAGAAACTTTGCCCCAGAAAGACAAGAAGCTATAAAGCAGGAAGTAGAGAAGCTCTTAGAGGCTGGTTTCATTGAGGAGATTCAATTTCCGGAATGGTTAGCAAACCCTGTAATGGTGAAGAAGGCTAATGGAAAGTGGAGTATGTGTATAGACTTTACTGATCTGAATGATGCATGCCCTAAAGATTGTTTTCCATTGCGAAGGATTGATACTTTGATTGATGCCACTGTTGGGCATGAGATGCTGAGTTTCATGGATGGATTTAGCGGATACAATCAGATCAAGATGCATAAAGATGACATTCCAAAGGTATCATTCGTCACTGACTTTGGTGTTTATTGTTATCTTGTTATGGCATTTGGCCTTAAGAATGCAGGAGCCACCTATCAAAGGCTGGTAAATAAAATTTTAAGGATCTTATTGGTAAGACTATGGAAGTCTATGTTGATGACATGTTAGTCAAGAGTCTAGGAAAGACTGATCATATAACCCATTTGAGGGAAGCTTTTGAGGTCCTGAGGTACCACAAGATGATGTTAAATCCTACAAAATGTGCTTTCGGAGTAGGATCTGGAAAATTTTTGGGATTGATGGTCTCCAAGAGAGGGATAGAGGCTAACCCCGACAAAATAAAGGCAATCCTAGACATGGAACCACCAAAAACCGTCAAGGATGTTCAGAAGCTCACAGGAAAAGTTGTTGCGCTAGGACGATTCATCTCCAAGTCAGGAGATAAGTGTTTATCATTCTTCAAGTCACTAAAGAACATCAAGGACTTTGTATGGAATGAGGAAAACCAGAAGGCATTTGAAGAGTTAAAGAAGTATATGGCCCAGGCCCCGTTGTTGGCCAAGCCAGTTCTGAGTGAAGTTTTATTCTTGTACTTAGCTGTTTCAGAAAGTGCCTTGAGCGCGGTGTTGGTTAAGGAGGAACTGAAAGTCCAGAAACCCGTATACTATGTCAGCAAAATTCTGCATGGTGCTGAGTTGAAGTATTCAACTATTGAGAAATTCACTTTAGCCTTGGTAATGGCTTCGAGAAAGCTGCGTCCTTATTTTCAGGCTCATCAGATTGAGGTGCTAACAAATCAGCCCCTGAGAAATATCATTCACAGTCCCAAGGCAAGTGGGAGATTGATTAAGTGGGCAATAGAGCTGGGAGAGTTCGATCTCAAGTATAAGCCACGTACGGCAATAAAAGCCCAGGCACTAGCTGACTTCGTGGTGGAATGTACCATACCCAACCAAGAAGTCGGGGGCAGGAGGAAGATACCATACCTCAAGACAAGGGAGTCGATAATGGGGACAAAAAGAAGGATGATAAGGAGAAAGAATATTGGGTTCTCTATTTTGATGGAGCATCAAAAACAAACTCCAGTGGAGCAGGATTGGTTTTGCAAAGCCCTGATGGGTTCTTGATTGAGTATGCCATGAAGCTAGACTTCCCAACCACAAATAATGAGGCAGAATATGAAGCTCTGATAGCTGGTCTCGGCCTAGCTGGAACACTTAGAGTCAAAAATTTAAGGGTTTGTGGAGACTCGAAGCTGATCATATCCCATGTAAAGGGAGAATTTGAGGCAAGAGATGATACAATGGCTAAGTATGTCCGCCTAGTAAGAGCTATGATGACCCAATTTAATGAATGCCATGTTGAGCACATTCCAAGGGAGGAAAATGCTAAGGCATATGCATTATCAAAAGTTTGCTTCATCCGAGATAGAAGAAAGTTCAGGAAGTGTGTACTTCCGTGTTTTGAGGACACGAAGCATAGATGTTAAGCTTGTGGCTCCTATAGGCCTGGGGACGTCATGGATTGATTCCATTAAGGCTCACATTCAAACCGGTTGGTTGCCAAGCGATGCAACTGAAGCACGGAAGTTAACTGTTCAGGCACTAATGTACTCTTTGATAGATGGGATTCTGTACAAAAGATCTTTCGTGGTTCCTTATTTAAGGTATCTCAGGCCCGATGAGGCCCGCTTGGCTCTTGAAGAAGTGCATGAAGGTATTTGTGGGCAACACTTGGGGGGCAGGGCCTTGGCTCATAAGATAACCCGTTTAGGCTTCTATTGGCCAGAAATGATGGCTGATGCCAAAGAATATGTGAAGAAGTGTGATCGCTATCAGAAGCATGCACCTGTTGTTAGACAACCCCCCGAGATGCTGACCTCTATCAACTCGCCCATTCCCTTTTCAATGTGGGGAATGGATATTTTGGGGCCTTTCCCCATGGCCACGGCACAAAGAAAGTTTCTGATAGTAGCCATTGATTATTTCACCAAGTGGATTGAAGCCAAACCCTTGGCCAAGATCACAACTAAGCAGGTTGCACAATTCCTGTGGGAAAATATTATGTGCCGATATGGAATTCCCCGTATCCTAGTCACCGACAATGGAACACAATTCAACAACGAGGAATTCAAGAAGTACTGTGAAGAAAATGAGATTGAGTTACGGTTCACCTCTGTGGCTCACCCACAAGCCAATGGGCAAGCTGAGGTAGCAAATCGAATAATCCTGGATGGGCTAAAGAAGAGGATTGAGAAGTCAAGAAATAATTGGGTGGATGAGATACTTCCCATATTATGGGCCTATAGAACTACCTGTAGAGTCACGACCGGAGCAACTCCCTTCATGTTGGCATATGGGGCAGAAGCAGTAGTTCCCGTGGAGATATCACATTCCTCTCCAAGGATTCAGGCTTTCAATGCTGAGGAAAATGAGGAAGGACAAAGGTTAGCTCTGGACTTAATCGATGAAGTGCGAGATGGGGCACATGCAAGGATAGTAGAGTACCAGAAGAAGGCTTCATTCTACTACAACCTAAGGGTTAAAGAAAGGTTTTTCAAACAAGGTGATCTAGTCTTGAGGAAGATAGAAACATCTGGTGTAGGACAAAAAGGGAAGCTTGCCCCGAATTGGGAAGGGCCGTACAGAGTCAAGAGTGTTCAAGGTAGAGGAACCTACAAGCTAGAGACTATGGATGGTTTTGAAGTCCCGAGAACTCGGCATGCAAAAAACCTGAAGGTTTACTATGTGTAGGGCAGTTGGATACGATTCTCACTTGTCAAAATGGCGAGTAGGTTGAAAAGCACCTTGAAGCTTTGCTTGCTTAGGATTTATATGTTCTAGTTTTACTTTGAAATTTATTAAGACTTGTGTAAGGGACGAATCCCAGACAATTTATGGAAATTCATGAGTTCTTCAAATTATGTTTATGGCCTAACAAGTAAAAACCAAATGCATGGATGCAAGCATAAAAGGTGATAAATAAAATAGATCGGATAAATATTACAAGAAGTTCGATAAATAAAGTCTCGAAAATAAGATAAAGAAAACAAGCCACGCAGGGCTGAAAAAGCTCTAAGGAGCTGAGGTACCCTCGGCATCCATATCATCGTCCTCTCCGCTCTCGCTGGATGTCTCTGTCGTCTCGGAGGAGGAGGAAGAGTTATCGTCCTCAGCAGGTCTAGAAGAAGACTCGGGAGGAGGAAGGAGTGGATCCTGAGGAACATGATCCGAGACAACTACTCGGGTATGAAACCTCTATAGCAAAGCCTCGTCATCAGGGCAGACATAATCTGCCGGGTTAATGTCAGGACAAGCCTCGTTCACGGTCCCAAGGGCCGTGTCCCAACCAGTCCTAAAAAACCCGGGAAAGACTGAATCATCCCTAATCCTAATGGACTGGGCAAACTTCTCCGAGTCCAGATAGTTGTCTATAGCTTTATCCTTCTCCGCCTGAAATACCACCAGCTCAGCGTTAGACTCCCCGAGTTCTTCCTCTTTGCGCTTGAGCTTTTTCTCCAGGGTAGCATACTTCTTCTGTTGCCTCCTAAGGGCATTATCGGCCTTATCAGAAGCCCGCTTCCATGACTCAGCTTGCCTCACAGCGGCTTGAAAATAGGCGTTAGACTGAAACAAAGCAATCAGCAAAGTATAAGGCAAGAAAATGCTACAAGAATGAAAGATAAGTTCAAAAAAGAGGAGGCATACCGAAGCCAAAGACTGAGCTCCCATGAGCTTAATCCTCTCAAGGTCAGGGGTGGCCACCACGTCAGTAAAGTCCTTGGGAGTCACGCTATGGTAGGACCAATCCCAAGCATGCTTCGTGGAACCAACCACGGTATCCCCTCGGCGGAATCCCCAGAGAGGCCGAAAGGCGCCTGTAGCAGCAGCAGCAGGGGCAGCAGCAGTGATAGGAGCATTATGGCCCTCAGCTCCTTCAGTTGAAGCCTCCCTCATAGGCTCCTTGTGTTTCTCAAAAAGATAGGCTCTGTCGCCTTTCCCCGGGTGTCTAGGCCTGCGAGCCGAGCTTTCTTCATCCTAACAGTCTCTTCAACAGGAGGAACATTGTCCTCGTTAATCTCCTTAGCAGCTGCAAAACAAGGAAAAAAACAAAATAAGTGATGTTAATAATGCATGAAATGAAATAAAGATGATAAGGGAAGAAAAATACCCTGTTGAGAAACAGAGGATAGTCCCACGTGAATGAGGGAGAACTCCTCTAAGAGAGTCCAGCTGGTAGTAGTGCCGTTGTCCTGAGTAAGCCCATTATAAATAATAGTTTCCTCAGGAGTTAGGTGAATGGATTTGAGGCTACCATCACTGACCTTCCTGAAGGAAGATCGGAAGAGTGTGCCCCAGTCCCCATTCTCCCAACGTAACCCAACGAAACTATTCCTCCAATTTTGGTTGTTGTCGGGAATGGAGGCGTTGTTAAAGATATGTTTACTTTTGGGCCTTTGCTTAACATAGACCCAACCACAAATGCTGGAAGAGCTATTATAGCACTGAAAGACTTTCCTAAAAACAGCTACGGAAAGGGGAAAACCGTCCCTAAGGCAGCAGACCATAAAACATAAAATGTTCCTCCAAGCGTTTGGAGGAAGCTGGCATGGGTTGATTTGTAAATCAGCTAAAAGATGAGGAATAAAAGGGTGGAAAGGAAACCTAAGCCCAACATTAAGGGCATCTATGTAAATAAAGAGAGTGTCGGGTCTCCAATGGCAAGTACGGTCACCACCAGAGACTGGAACTAATCTAAGAGGAGGAAGGACATTATAACGTGCATTTAGTTTATCGAAATCTATATTGTGTCAAGTATTACAATGATTAAAAGAATCGAGATGTGCAGTAGAGGGATATTCATCCCCCTAGTGTTAATCATATCGATTAAAGACATATACGAAGAACAGATCTCGATATCCTTACCTCGTTTTGAAGCCGAGGCTATCTTTGCCGCCCTCTCGGAACTCTTGTCAGCCATTAGTAAGCTGGAAAAAGCCTGAAGTTGGAAAACTAAGGGAGGGGATTTGAGAGAGGAAATGTTAGAAGGAAGGGGGAGGGATGAGGAGAAGTTATGAAATGAGTAGAGAGGTGAAATGAGAGGTGTGGAGAAATTAAACTCTCACCCCACCTTTATATAGCCAATGAAGGGGGATAATGGGCCTTAAAAAGCCTATTTGGGCCCAAAAACTAGAAGGTTCTAGAATTATCCAGAGAATTCCAGTAAAAAACAAAAGAAAAACTTATGTTTTTAGGATATTCTGGAAGAATCTGGAAGAATCCTAGAAGAGTTTGGAATTTGGGCTCAGAAATGAGGCCCAATTCTAAAAAAACCTTGAAAAAGTCAAGCCCAGTTAAGGGCCCAAGTATTTAAAAAGCCCAGGTAAAAAGGCCTCTGTATTAGGCCCAAGTGATTTTAGGGGTAAAAAAGAAAAACCCATTAGGAGGGTTGGCCCAAGAAAATTTAGCCCAGATTTAAGGGCCCAAATCTAAAGTATATGCAAAAAATCATTATGTAAATATTCCTGACCCATTCGACCAGAAAACATAAAGAAATCCTGGTCGAATGGCTTGAGGTCGAAACCCTGTCGATCAAGGCTAAAAAAACAGCCTTAATTCGACCAGAAAGAAGATCCATTCGACCAAGAAACACTAGGGAATCCTGATCGAAGCTCCTGAGGTCAAAGTTTTGTCGATCAAGGCTGAAAAATAAGCTTAATTCGACCAGAATTTAGACTCATTCGACTAGAAATCAAGAGAAAATCCTGGTCGAACCAATCCTGTTCGAAATAGCTTCGACCAAGGCAAGAAAGAGGGTTAATTCGGTCAGAAACACAAGAATCCTGACCGAAAGGGACGAAAATCCTAGTCGAAAAATTCCTAGTCGACAAAAAAAAAAGGAAAAAATCCTGGCCGAAATTCGACCAGGATTCCTGATCGAATGCATCCTCCTCGAAAAGCCTTCGACCAAGGCACAACAGAGGTTAATTCGACCAGGATCCTGGTCGAACAGGATTCCTGGTCGAAATCTGTATAAAAGAAAAAGAAAAAAGGAAAAAGGGGGAAGAAAACGAAGGAAAAATTCCTGGAAAATTACAGAAAGATAAGGAAATTCCTTAAAATATTTTCTGAAAAATGCTAATATTTTCAGAAATAAGGAATAAATCCAGAAAAATAAGGATAAATCCCAGAAATTAAGGGAAAATCCAGTAAAATAAGGATAAATCCCAGAAATTAAGGGAAAAATCCAGAAAAATAAGAATAAATCCCAGAAATTAAGGGAAGAATCCAGTAAAATAAGGATAAATCCCAAAAATTAAGGGAAAAATCCAGAAAATTAAGGATAAATCCTAGAAATTAAGGGAAAAATCCAGAAAATCAGGGAAAAATCCCGGAATTAAAGGAAAAATTCCTGGAAATTAAGATAATTCCTGAATAAAAGGAACAATCGTTGTAAACGTGTAGGTCACTCCACACTTTACGCAAAAATGAAACCCTGTAAGGGAATGAATAGACATAACTTCTGCGAAACCTAATCAATGTTTCCCAAAAGTTGGGGGGCAAATGATAGGGATAAATAAATCCTGATTGTATAATTAAATATTGCATTAATTGTACAAGGTTTGGGCTGCTAGGCCCAATAAGAAAATGTATGATATTCAGACCAGAAAGGTTAACACGTTGATCAGGCCTGATGGACCAGATCAGGCCTTATGGAACAAAGAAGGCCCAAAGCCCTGATTATTTATTAATTTCGTAATTAATAAATAAGGGAGAAAAACAGCTATCAAGATAAGTCCTAATGGGGATATAAATCCTTGTAGATTGGCCTCCAAGGAACCTCATGGGATAAGGAATCAGCTTCCTACTTCCTAGGACTCCTAGGTCTATCCTAATTCAGAGACTTGACCACCAAGTCTCCTATACCAAGTCCAATTCAAGGACTCCCACATCTATATAAGGGGCCTCACCCCACAAATCAGAACTACGTTTTTTGACTTGATCATTGGCAATCAGCAAGGTACGTAGGTATCTTGTTAAGGCAGATTGAGTCACGAAACACAAGAGCAGTCAAATCGAGCCTTGAAGCTCACGTTCCTTAGTGCTAAATACAACAATTATATATATTAGTTTTTAATCCATAACATAAGAGATGATTGCTCAGGAATTGATGACCATAGTTAGGGCGACTACCAAAGCTCGGATGGCCGCAAATACGGCACTAGAGAATGGAGAGTTACCAAGGGCACAGCGGATAGTGAGGGTAAATGGAGTGGGGCCTTCATGGCATCAATTATACCAGTATTAGACCATCTTTAGGAAATTTCTGTCGATGTCCATGAGGTTCCACCAGTTACTGTTCCCTTTTCTGTATAGAGCCCAGCACCTATTGAGGAAATGCCTCATTTATCTCCTGCGCCATTGTCACCTGATACTGTGCTTGGTTATCCAGTTGGATCTCCCAGGTCTGTACCACTTGCACCCCATGGACTGCTAGATACAACCGTTCAGGCTTCTCTTATCGCTGATTATCACATGAATTTGGGTGGCATGTCTGAGGCACATAATGATAGAAGTGAGTTATTGGAGCAAATTACTGCATGGAGGAGTGAGGGTGAGGTACTTCTGGTAGGCTTAATTTATAGCCTGGATAGGATTAAGACTACTACCCAAATTATAGCTGGAAGCCATCTTGAGGGTCAAATTGATCTAGCTCTATTTGAGACTATCCTAGACCTCATCAGTTCTTTGATGGAACAGGTTAGGAATTTCGTTCATGCCCGTAATCCTTGATCCAGAATAGTGTGCAGAGTCAAAGTGATCGAACAAGGATTTTCATTCAGCACCACTTTTGGAGGATTAGCCTAGTTATGAGTGATTAGTCTATATTGACTGGATGATTATCTGCAATAGTATTTTTGGGATACATCAGATCAAATGATGTAATTCTTTTTTAAGTGTTCAGCTATTGTACTCTCAAACCAAGGTTATGTATATATTCATTCCTTTCAATTCAGATCAGTTCTTTTATAATGAGATCGCAAATTTATTCATATTGTTAACTACACTGTTAATACTTAAGAATATTGTGAAGTATATAGAAAACTGGAGAATTCATATTTTCCGACCATATAAGGACTGTACGAGAGAAAGAATTAAGAAAAGTACATAAAACCAATATAAAGAGTCTCTCAAAATTTTCCCAAGCATTATGCCCCCAGAAGGAATAAAATTCGGGCAAACACTGAGTTTGATAATCAGGGAGATCACCATCAAGATATAAGGAACCCATAACCTTATAAAGTTGAAAATGAGGATTTAAAATATATAGAATGACCCCGATTATGGGGAGAAGAATGGAACGTATCATACTAAGAAAACTGAAGTCGAGTAAGGAAAGGAGACCCATGACGGTATTCTTACGGGGCAATTGATGGACCTGCCTAAACAGAACTTAGACTGTTATCCCCAACCACCACCCTAAGGAATCAATACAGTGGGAAATTCCTTCATCACCTTTTAGTCGCTTAAGCTCTTAGAGTTCCACGGAATAGCTGCCCTAACCAAGGCAAGAACCCGGCTAAAGGAAATAGAGGAATAATTTTGTATTCTACATGATTGATGAAGCGGAAAAGACTGTTTGACCACTTAGCTTCCAAAAAGGGAGAGATCAACCCCTGGTGGGAGGCCAAGAAAGATATAGAGAAATATGTTTTAATATACTGTTTAAAGTCCAATCAATTATTTTGGGGAAAGTACTTCCCAAGGTGTAAGAGAGAAATGTGAGAACAGTTTCCAAGAACTAAAGAAAAGATCGGTGACAGCCCCTGTATTGGCGTTGCCGAATGGAAAATAAGATTTGGTGATTTACAGTGACACCTCATACAAGAAATTAGGGTGCGTGCTTTTGCAGTACGGCAAGGTAATCGCGTATTCTTCCAAAAAATTAAAGGAATATAAAATTCGATATCCTACCAATGATCTTGAGTTTGGGGCAATAGTTTTTGCCATGAGGATTTGGAGGCACTACTTGTATGGAGAGAAATGCGAAAATTATGTCGACCATAAAAGCTTCAAGTTTTTTTTATTTAGAGCTAATCAAGGATTATGATTGTGAGATTCTTCATCATCCAGGGAAGGCTAATATGGTGGTTGATGCCCTTAGTAGGAAAGATAGGCTCAAGATGCTAATGACTTTGGGAGAGCTGATAAGAGATTTTGAGAAGATAAAGAAGTGCGTCATCACCAGGGTGACGGTGACTGTTCATGAGATAAAATCGAGGTTTGAAGGCATAATTGATACATATAATTAATCCCCTTTAAGTTGGGAGTATTCGATAAAACCTTGAGATAGATTGATGGATTAATAAGGAAACACGGATGGACGGAGGTTACAAGAAAGTAAGAATTTAGATTATTGAATGAAGGAAGTTCACCTTCAAGGACATGAATTTTATTTAACACTTGTGACTTGATACCCAAAGAGGAGATGCTAGGTAGAAAAGATATCCCAATATTGAGATGACGGTTGAGATAAACTATAACGACTCGTATATTCTTATTATTTAAATGTGTAATTATGGAATTATTAAATAAAATATGTGTATAGCTTCTATCAGCTATGTGTTGTTTTATAATTATCTATGTGTGATTTATGGTGTACCGGGTTGTTCGTGTAATTAATTATTGAGTAGTACTGAATTATTTTCACTTTTAAAAATGGATTTAATGCAACTTTATTTGCAAAAATACTTGGATTGTCTCTAAAATTATTTTCATGGTTTCATAATTGCAATAATTATTTTTGGGATTTTATAAAATTTAGAAATCAATATTTCATCAATTATTTAGTCCTGCATGATTTTCTGATTACATTTATTGTAAAATCCGTATTTAATTCCAGAATTCTATAAAAATTATGAAACCCATATTTATCTAAGTTTGGAATATTCTGAGAATTTTAAAAGTATTTTGGAAATTTTTAGGACAAATTTTACTCGTGCGTTGATTCGTTTAATTGATAAAAGCGGGTATAAATTACCTTTTAGAAATTATTTTAAAATTATGAAATTTATGTTTTTATAAACTTCGCGATATTTGTACCCTTTTAATACTATTTTTGTGATTTTCTGAATTTGTTTTATGTGCAACTCGGTTCGTTAATTTGTCAAATACGGGTACAAGTTTCAGTTTAGGAATGTTTTAAAAATTTTGGAAAAATTTATTATATTAGATTTTAAATACTCTGAACATTTCAAAATTTATTTTAATAATTTCTGAATTTTATTTTTATACACTATGATTCGGTGTATGATAGCACGTGGAATAGAAGTCAGGGAATAAGAGTCATTTGGGCCGCAAATTATAACAGAAAATATGAAACAAAAAAGGGATAAACTCAAACAACTTTATCTCTTCTTCATTTCTATCTCTCGATCACTCTAATCTCTCAATCTCTCTGTTAGACTTCCTTTCTCCCTCTCTTATCTCCCCTTTCTCCCCTCTCCTCTCTACCATATGTTTCTTGTTTCATTCTTATCGGCTTTTGTTGGTAAACCGCCGCTGCTCCGATATTCCGGCGACCTCGCCGCCTGTTCCTTCCCGAAATGTGTTGTTTTCCGGTGTTTGGGTGCGTGAGTGTGTGTGCTAAGTGTGTGTGTGTATATATCAGTGTGTGGATGTTGTTGTGTGTGTGTGTGAGTTGGTTCGTTTAATTGTTGTGGTTTGATGCCGCCTTTCGCCATATTCCGGCGAGATGGTGGTGGCTTCAGTGTGTGTACACACGGCGCGTGTATGTGCACCTGTGATGTGGTAGTTCTGTTATTCCCGTACCTTTGATGTGTTGTTTTGATTTAGTACTCGGTTTATCCGAATACTCTAAAAGGGTTCGAATTATTCGTTGTTATATTCGTATATGATTCAAATGATTTTCTGTGATTTAACGAATTATGCGAATGATTTAAATATTTGGATTTAAAAATTAGGGTGAAATTTCTATAGGAAACTCGAAAGGGTACCGTTGAAATTATGTCGTCGTCGGCAATGAACTCGTTGAGCCGATGGATTATTGGCAATGATGATTCTTGAGCCAAATAACAATTTATAAATTTATGTTGTAATTTTCGAAATAAAAAGGTAGTAGTTAAATAATACATTTCGGGGTTATTTGGATTGTGAAGTTGGATTGATTGCTGGTTGGGATTGATGAATTCGACTGTATTGTGGTTGTTATTGTGATTTGACGTCGAATTGTTCAGCGGGTAGTCCGATAACCATAGGAGACGCTGCCCAATTTTTGGAAATGTATCATGTAAAATAACGGATATAGCAATCAAATGTATATAGTTACATATAATTATAAACAAAATATTTTTGTAAATTAGAGCTATCAATCTATCTTCTAAAGCGTCGAGTATATGTGTTTTCCAAAAATGAATATCGAGTCAAGTTTTGAGTACGTGAACCCTGATTGCTGTGTGTTTATAATTGTATTCATAAGTACAAGTCGGGATTGGATATCGAATGGGTACTTTTTTTATTGAGGATATGTTAAGCAAACCTAGACGTCTAACATAGAGTATTTCGACTCCTGTAGGTTTTAGTGGGAAGACCTGAAAGTTGACATCGAACTAAAGTTAACCTAGTGATCAGTCGACGAGCTCAATGAGGTTCCAAGCAAAGGACCTGAGTGTTGAAGTCGAATCTGGGATAGTTTAATAGTAAGGCGATAAAGTCGAGCGTCTAAGTCAGTCCAAGGTTAAGCGGTATCAGTTGTAAAGCTCTGCAAGGCAAGTACCCCTGACCATACTCTTATGGTTCATTATATATGAATAGTTGTTGTTTTATTCTCATAATGGAACGGAATATTTTAAGTTACGTATACCCTATATTTAGAAATGTTGTTTAAAATTATGTTTTGGGGAAAAGTAACTTCTGAAAGCACCTATCTCTAAATATGATTAAAATGAAAAGAAGTTTTGAATAGTGTACTGTGACATAATGGTTTTAAAAAGAGATAGGTGATAGTGATTTTGGAAACTGGATAAAGACAATGTTTTGATCCACCTATGTCATGGATTTTTTTGAAAGAGGTAAAAGGGAATTTAGTTTATCTATTGGAATTGAGTAGGCGTAAGTGGCTAGTTCTGTTGGGCGCTCTGTTTAACCGATTAGTCGAACATGGGGGAAAGACCTAGCTAGTCTTTTTCCAAGTTCCGGAACACATTCTTTATTTCGGATGGTTGTTACTCGCTGTCCAGTGAGGATAGACTGATTATCTATCTTCACCCGTTGAACCTCCAATAGTTTTTTGATTTAGTTTTGAAATTTGTTTAACAAATCAACTTGTTTGAGACATATGATTTGAAAATGAAATAGCATGCTAAGATTTAACTCAGGTATTTATACATAGCATACGACTGATATTGTTGTTTTTCAGAGCACGCTAGTTTTGAATATCCAGTTTATGAATGTTTACCCTGCTTTTGTGAACGAGTTATAATTTCTGTTCCTATCACTATTTTATTTTAAATTGTTTTAATTATTATTCATATAGTGGTATTGTTGAGCAATTGATTGCTCACCCTTGCAGAACGTTTTGTACATGTATTGCAGATACTAAGGAAATTCTTTCATGGTAGTCAGGGCAGAGTTCCAGTTCCTCCTGTGCCAGGCTCCTCTAAGGTAGTTGTGTCCAGACCAGATGTGGTCCATTAGTTGCTATATTAAGTTAGTGGTTAAGATTGTATAGGGTAAATTGGGTTATGATAGTTGTGTAGCCTAAATCATACTTAAACCTGTAAAAGATCTTGGTAAAGGGGTCGTAATTATATTCTATCATTGAATTAATTATATTATGTTTGTTATTGTTGTTGATGATGTCAACTCCTGACCCCGGGGTTGAGGCCGTCACAGTTGGTATCAAAGCTACATGTTTGAGTCCCTGATTTAGGTTAGGAGTAGAGTCAAAAGAGTGTAGGAAGGGTCATATAAAGATGTGAGCCAACAACTCAATCAGAGGAGTGAGTCTATGAGTTCAGTCATGGTTTTCGGAGGCGTAACCCTGACCTCTTCTGAGGATTGGCTGGAAATGCTTTAGCTTTTAGTATGCCTCCTTCGTATATGTATTATTGGTACCCTTTGATAAAGATTCCTAGTGTTCCTCTCGAGAATACGAGTCTGATTGAGAGAATTCAGCTTCTGAGCGGACCTTGATATGCCAGCTGAAGAGACACCAACTTTATTCCTAAATATCACATTTTCTATGTTAAGGAATGTTGTTGGACCAAGTATGCGGCATCGGTGAGTTCAGATAGAGTGATAGTAGACCGTGGCTGCTATGATAGCCATGTCTCATAGTGAATGTGATCCAGTACGGTGGTTTATATCTTGAACCCTTATACTTCTTTCTTGAGACGTATTTTTCTCCCAGATTAATTGTTTCCTATCCCATAAGTTGCTTACTTTTCCTGTGAGGAATTTACGAACTCGAAGTAAGCAACTTAGGATTCTGTTGATTCCATTATAAATCAGATTTTCTCCCTCCCTATTTGTGAATTTTCTATTTAAACATTGTTTCCTTCTTCGGTGACTCTTTCCATTGATTGGGGGCAAACAATACATATGAGTTGACCATTTGTCTGTGTGACAAAAGGGTCCGGTGGGACGCCACCAAATTATGTGTTGTAAGCTATGCGATACTAAGACTGACCATCTTATGTACTTGTATGGTTGCTCTCAGTCATACCTACAACTTCTTCACTGTTTCTTCTTATTTGATTCCCTTGAGTTGGAAATTTCATTTGATATTCTATGATAATGAATTTCTGCGAATAGATGGTCCTCGTTATTGAAAGAAAATAAAAGTTGACTGTCAGAAAGAATGAAAGTGCTATATCAGGATGTTATTTAAGAATAAGGGTAGTAGCGAGGGTCAAGGATCTGATGAGGGTGTTATAGCCTCGGGAAAAGCAATTTAGTGGTTGGTAGATCACGTGTAAGTGACAAGAAATCATCCTTAGAGGAATAGTTGGTTGAAATATGGACTACGGTGCTTAGTAGAGTCAGTGTTCCTTAAGCTTGACTTGATTTACCGGTTTGTTCTACATAGTGTGTGGATGATATAGACAGCCAACTTTTGTTGTATAGAATATCAGTTGAGCTGTTGTACTTGAGTAGTGATAGGAAGTTGGTCAGTTGCTGTTATATTGAGGAGCCATGCCACGACGTTTAGTTTCTTTATATTTTTATTTTCCTGTACTGTTGTTGATTCTGCTACTGTCATTATTGCTATGGTTGCTAGTGCTGTTAATCTAGATTTCTTCTATAAATGGACCTTAATATTAAAGACATGGGTATTGTAATTGTCCAGCATTTTCATAATATAGGTGCACCGTTTAAACGGTGATATCTTTTGTCAAATATTTTTGTTATATTTTGAATAAACTCATTTTTATATATCAAGAAGATGCCACCCAAGAAAGCTACCCAGTCTAAAGAAAATAGTAGTAATGTTGCTTTGTGTCCAGTTATAAATGAAATTCTAGACTTGTTGCGCCAGCAGAAGCAACAACAGTTGCAGCTAATTCAACAGCTTCAGCAGCAGCAACTACTGTTGCAGCAACAACAACAAGGAGTGAACCAAAGTGCTAATTCAAATCCTTCCAAAATATTAACCCTCCTGAATTTAAGGGTGAGCCTAATCTAGTAGCTGCTAGAGCATGGTTAAAAGAGATGGAGAAAGCTTTCAACCTTGTCCAAATAAGTGATAATTTTAAGACCGATTATGCAAGCTATTTCTTGAAAAATGAAGCAAATTACTGGTGGGAGTCAACTAGAGCATTAGTAGGAGAAGGCCCTGTTTCATGGGCTAGGTTTACTGAGTTATTTTTGGAAAAGTATTTCCTTGACTGTGTGCGAAATCAAATGGAGATTGAGTTCTTAGAGTTAAAGCAAGGCGATAGAAGTGTAGCGGAGTATGTGGCTAAGTTCACAGAGTTGGCTAGGTTTGTACCAAACTATGTACGCTCTGAAGTTGAGAAGGCAAGGAGGTTTCAACAAGGACTGAAGCCTGAAATTTATAATGGAGTTGTGGCATTACAACTCAAGACGTGTCCTTCCATAGTTCAGGCCGCCTTAGTAATTGAATTTGATCAGAAGTTAGCCGTTAGAGAAAAAGAAGATAAGAAACGAAAGATAGATGATGTGGAAGGACCATCAGGTCAAGAAGGATCTAGCCAGAAGTCTCAGGAAAAGGTTGGTAGGAATAAGAATAAAGAACTCAAAGGATAAAGTTTTTCTTTAAACAGGATTAGTAACACCTCAGTCAACTCCAACCGATCCAAATCGCTCAAGTTACCTATAATGGAGTATAAGCAATATGATAAATGGCATGGTGGAGTGTGTAAGGAAAATACTGAATATTTCAGTTGTGGACAGAAAGGACACTACGTATCGGAATGTAGAGTAGAAAATCCAGGAGTTACCTGTTATAATTGTGGCAAGGTAGGGCATCTCGCCAAGAACCGTAGGAGTGTTTCTCGGGATAGTATATGAGGTAGTGCATCAAAAGGTTTGGCATTCAGTACACCCAAGGTTAAAACTTATAATATGCATAAAGGGTCAACTGCTCAAGACCCTGACAAGTGTTAGGGCGAAAACACGCGCTAATATTCACGCAAGTATACGCGTTCGCAAGTAATATAGAATATTTTCTAGTTCGTTCCCTCAGAGACTCAGACTAAATTATTGTCTAATTAAACTCACTCACCAATGTATGATTACTTCTCAATGTTAAGATAATAACACTTAAAATTGTTGATTAAATATTTACTATAATTAACTACTTAATTAACCACTTAACTAACACTTCAATTTATCAATAATAAAACACTCATGAGATCACAACTTCATTATTACTTCCTTCTATAGCCATTGTTATTACCTTTAGCATGTGACAGTGATGATATTAATCGAATAACACGAAACTGATAAAAGCCAACTTTCATTGTACTAATACCATTCTACCAAGCATCCACAATTAAGATAGAAGTTGAATAGTCATCAATTATGTTGAGTTCCTATATGTCTACAGAAATTGACAACACAACGATTTAAGCTCAAGTTATTCCTTTTGATTATATAGGGCAAATAAAACTGTTAGAGTTACCCACTAATCATGCTCAACGTACATGAACCTATGCTAGCATGGCAAGTTCTAAATCTCAAGATCCACCGTCGCTTCACAAGAGATTAACACCCTATCTTATATGTTCGCGACGCACATAAGACGAATACGCACAACCAATACTAGATATCATGCAATCATCACACACTAAAGTATTAAACAATTAACTAAAGAATTCCATAATAAATCCGTTGCAACCCCATGATCACGATTAGCCCATAATAGAACTTATCGCCATCATGGGTTCATATGAAATCATGACAAACAAACACAAGAAAATAATAACTAAAGTAATTATATTAAAACAGAGTACGTCACAAGAGTAAATAAGTCAAAGCAAGAAAACTAGCATCCAACGTTACAACGAAACAAGAATCACAAGAAAATATGCTTCCTCTTCGTTGCGGTGTGCTAAATCGGTCTTCTTCCTTATCTCCTTCGCTTCTTGCGTAAAACACAATCTAAAACATAATCCCCTTAATACTCTCTGTGAAAACGTCTCAAATCTACCTATATAATAGTCCCATAAAACTCAGATTACATAGAAGTTGGAAGCCAAACAGAAGTAGAAGTCTAAAATAATTTATCTTTTTCCCCGACCCTGCGCGGCCGCTCAGCATAGCTGCGCGGGTGCGCAGGTTGCTGCGCGGGCGCGCAGGTTGCTGCGCGGGCGCGCAGGTTGCTGCGCGGCCGCTCAGCATTGCTGCGCGGGCGCGCAGGCCTCTACTGGAAAAAATCCAGGTTTGCTTCGTTTCTTCGCCGTAATCTGCCCATTCCTTTCCTCTCGCAATGGTGAACACATGCCAAGGCTTATTCTTGATGATTCCTCCCCCGAAATGCAACTAATACCCTGAAATGCATAAACACTAGAAAAACGCATCAAATACATAAAATACATGATTTCAAGACACCAATTTAAGCCATTTTAAGACGTTCTAAGTGGTATAAAATGCCACTTATCACACCCCCAAACTTAAATCGATGCTTGTCCTCAAGCGTCACAGACTCAAAAACAAATAAAAATATGCATGAATGCAATCTATATGAAAATGCAACGATCCCCCTTACTACAATTAACCAACCAAATTGTCACATCTCAACGAATGCAGTTAGACAACTAAAGATCAATAAACTCATACAAACGGACATACAGCCAGAAACGTGGTGTGTGCAAATGCTTAACAGATATGCTTCGGAACTAGACCAATTACTATGACTAGACTATCCTCAAGGCAATCCTACGATCATACAAAGAATAAAAATTCTAGGCACAAAGTGATATACAACACTACAAGAACTCTGGAGCTTACTACGGAATCGTGCTTTTTATTTACAACTCAAATGCTTATTTGACCGTGTAATGAGTGAGGTCCACAAAAGACTTATACAATGGTATCCATGTAACGAGCGTTAGGTTAGCGGATCCCAGACTCTAAAAGCCTTAGGTCACTAGGCACAAAGTCCCCTAAGAACTTAATAACTCGAATACCAAAGAGCCCACTCTTGATCAATTATGCAAAAATTTTTTTTTTTTAATAACTTCTGAGCAAGTGCGTTTCGCTCCATCTTGCTCAACCCTAGACTACTCGCAACATATGCGAGCCGGCTACTAGCCATTTGACACCTAGCCACAACTAGCAACAACTTCCATATTTTTTTCTCCAAAATTTTTTCTTTTTTCATGTCTTTATCACTAAGAACCTATAATCGAATTCTAAGCATAATAAGTAGATTGACCTTGAAAACAACCAAATCATAACAACAATCTACGCATTCTTTAAGACTTAGTGGACTTACAATTGTTTCTAGCATGCATATCAACCTACACAACTTAATATCACTTTAATGCTATCACTACACTCGCATCAATATCACAATTCAGTCGATAACTTATTGCAAAAGGGATCATGGTAAATGCATGAGCTACATGACATTCATAAAAAAAACTAAATGGCATAAATTATGCAACTATATGCACTAAACTATCATGAATATGCAACTAAATGACACACACACAATATTCCTTAACTACCACCCCCAAACTAAAAATCTTCACTATCCTCAGTGAAAGTAGTAGAAAGGAACACAGGGTATACCTACTCGGAGTCATCATCATCATCACCCTCAGTGGGTGGAGTATCAGGCGGTGGGTATGCAGAGTCCTCACCAAAAACTGGCCACTGGATATCAGCTCCAAGGCCTCGAAAAGCAGTCCCTAACGCAAGGGTGAGCTCCTGAGCAAACCTGCTCTGCGTCTCATACATGGCATCCATCCACCGTGAAAGCCTCCTATACTGGGCATCACCTATCCCAGCACCCTCCTGAGCTCTCGAAGAACCAGCCTCACCACGCCCTGGCCTAGCCATAGTAGCACCTCGTGCTGGACGCCCTCCTGGAAGACGATAACCCAGCCCATGCTCCTCAGGCTCACCACCGGTCCACTCCTGCATCCCATTCAGAGTGCCAGAATCAATCGGAGCTGCTGGCAACTGTAACTGCTCATGAGCCGGCCAGTTCACTCCCACTGCTCGGCATAGCTTCGTAACCGTGGATGCATAAGGGATGTTCATATGCTTTGCTCCCCTCAAAAACTTCAGAATTCCTTGGTAGATAAACTCACCAAGGTCCACATAGTACTCATCATGCAGAATTCCCCACAACAACTGTGCTCTCTCAACTGTGACCTCGTGTGCATGTGAAGAAGGCAAAATATTAGCACATATAAATGCATTCCATGCACGGGCATACATGTTCATGGCGATCGCCGGAAAGTGACGATACTCATTATTGCCTGGACTGCGGGTCCAAACTGTGCACGGTCGACAGAGAGTCGCACAAATCAAATCCAAGACAAAATCCTCAGCAGTCTTTTCATTCCAGTTCTCCTCCTCGGGCTTCCTCTCTCGCTGTCCAATCACACGGCGAATCGCCGCAGGATGATAATCAACCGTCAGCCCATGGACTACAGAAAACCCATTCTTTTCAGCCTTCACGTTCACGTAGAACTCGCGAACAACGCTCATCGGTACTGCTTCGGGTGACTCACAAAAAGCTATCCACCCCTTCTCTGCAATCATGGGCAACAACTCACCATCCCTCCCTGATGGTAAAAACCTCCTCTCCTTCAGAATCGGCTTCCCCAACAGCCTAGTGTACTCCTCCTCCGCAGCTCTGTCAGTTAACCGAGGCCTTGCAGCAGTACCCCTCGATGAATCAGCAGTAGGAACTGTGTTGCTGCTGTCAATAGTGCGTGCTCTCTTGGGTGCCATTGATTCATGAATAAAAGTGTGTAAGAACTGATTTTTGATGTTTGTGAGAGGGTTTAAGTGTAGGAAGTTTTGTGGGAGATATGTAGGATAGGTGTATGTATATATAGGGTGTGGATTAGATTAGGGTTTGGGAATTAAGGGATAAAATGATGGGGTAGTGGGAACAATTCGTGGGTTTATGGGCTAAAACTGTTTTTGTGTTTTTGTTTGTTTTTTTTTTCTGAACTGTAAAAAATTTTCTGGAACTCGACCCCTGCGCGGCCGCTCAGCATAGCTGCGCGGGCGCGCAGAGGGTCTCTGGAAAAAAAAAATTTCAGCCCCTGTTTTCTGATTTTTTTGTGTTTTTGGATAGGTTATTAACTTCTAAGGGTTCCTGTAACAACAATTCATGGGTTGCCTCCCACGCAGCGCTTCTTTTTCGTCATTAGCTTGACGTTCCGTACCTTTCTCAAGTAGTCAACAAAATGGCACTAACCACCTCTCGGTTTGCCATGTCCCTATAGTAGTGCTTCAACCGCTGACCGTTAACCTTGAATGCTTGGTCCGAATCATTCTCAAAAATTTCCACCGCTCCATGTGGAAACACAGTTTTGACAATAAAAGGTCCAGACCACCTTGATTTCAACTTCCCAGAAAAAAGTCGGAGCCGAGAGTTGAATAAAAGAACTTATTGCCCTGGCACAAATAACTTAGGATGTAGCTTCCTATCGTGCCACCTCTTCACCTTTTCCTTATACATTTTGTTATTCTCGTACGCTTGAAGTCGAAATTCATCAAGTTCATTAAGCTGAAGCATTCTTTTCTTACCAGCTGCATCTAAATCCAGGTTCAATTTCTTCAATGCCCAGTAGGCCTTATGCTCAAGCTCCACCGGTAGATGACATCCCTTACCGTACACCAACTGAAACGGTGACATCCCAAGTGGAGTTTTGTATGCTGTTCTGTAAGCCCAAACAGCTTCATCGAGCTTTAAAGACCAATCCTTCCTTGACGGACAAACAACCTTCTCTAGAATACGCTTTATCTCTCTGTTAGACACTTCCGCTTGACCATTTGTTTGCGGATGATAGGCAGTAGCTACTCGATGATTCACATTATAACGCTGCATCATAGAAGTGAACTTACGGTTGCAAAAATGCGATCCTTCATCACTTATGATTACCCGAGGTGTTCCAAACCTTGTGAAAATTTGCTTATGAAGAAAATTTAGCACTGCCTTTGCATCATTTGTCGGTAAAGCTTTAACTTCGACCCATTTTGAGACATAATCGACTGCCAGCAAGATGTACTGATTATTGCAAGACGCGATAAAAGGCCCCATGAAATCGATTCCCCACACATCAAAGACCTCGACTTCAAGCATCACATTTAATGGCATCTCATCCTTCCTTGACAAATTTCCCACTCTTTGGCAACGATCACACCTCAAAACAAACTGATGAGCATCCTTGAACAAAGTAGGCCAGAAAAAACCTGCTTGCAGAATACGAGCTGCCATCTTCTCACCTCCATAGTGTCCACCATAAACCGTGGAATGGTAGTCTCGTAATATCCCCTCCGTCTCACAGAACGGGATACATCTCCTGATGATCTGGTCAGCTCCCTATCTAAACAAATATGGTTCATCCCACATATACCACTTCACCTCATGCAGAAACTTCTTCTTTTGAGTGGATGTCAAATTAAGAGGCATTATATTGCTGACGAGATAGTTTACAATATCTGCAAACCATGGTTCTTCCTCCTGAATTGCAAACAACTGCTCATCCAGAAAAGATTCATTGATTAACGTCCTATCTTGTGAAGTAGAATCGGGATTCTCCAACCTAGAGAGATGGTCAGCTACTTGATTCTCAATACCTTTTCTATCTTTGATCTCTAACTCAAATTCCTGAAGTAAAAGCACCCAACGAATGAGTCTCGGCTTCGAATCCTTCTTAGAAACCAGATAGCGAATAGCTGTATGATCA
The DNA here is from genome assembly GCF_009905375.1 of Apium graveolens. Classification (NCBI taxonomy): domain Eukaryota; kingdom Viridiplantae; phylum Streptophyta; class Magnoliopsida; order Apiales; family Apiaceae; genus Apium; species Apium graveolens. The sequence continues at coordinate 50,054,867 of NC_133656.1, forward strand.
GTGAATACTGTTACTTTCGTACCAAACAGATAAGATCGAAATTTCTCAAAGCCAAAGACTATAGCCAAAAGCTCCTTCTCAGTAGTGGTGTAGTTCAATTGGGCACCATTTAAAGTCTTACTCGCATAGTAGACCACATGGAAGAGATTTTTCTTGCACTGTCCCAGAACTGCACCTACCGCATAATCACTCGCATCACACATCATCTCAAACGGTTCTGTCCAATCTAGTGTTGTAATAACTGGTGCAGTGATCAAACTCTTCTTGAGAGTCTCGAATGCTGCCAAACATTCATCATCAAATTTGAACGGCACATCTTTCTTAAGCAAATTGCACAACGGCTTAGATATCTTTGAAAAGTCCTTGATGAATCGCCGATAAAAACCCGCATGACCAAGAAAACTACGGATTCCTTTCACAGAATTAGGTGGGGGAAGATTTTCAATGACTCCCACATTGGCCTTGTCCACCTCCAGCCCCTTGCTAGAGACCTTATGCCCAAGGATAATGCATTCACGCACCATAAAATGACATTTCTCCCAATTAAGCACCAAATTAGTTTCCACGCATCTTTTGAGTACGGCGCGCAGATTATTCAAACATTCATCATATGAGTGTCCAAAGACGGAGAAGTCATCCATGAACACTTCGACATTATTTCCAATCATGTCAGAGAATATAGCCATCATACATCTCTGAAAAGTGGCCGGGGCGCCACATAACCCAAACGAAACTCTGCGAAAAGCAAATATGCCAAATGGACAAGTGAAGGTAGTCTTTTCCTGATCCTCTGGTGCAATACAAATCTGATTATACCCGGAATAACCATCCAGAAGACAAAAATACTCATGACCCGCCAATCTGTCAAGCATTTGATCAATAAATGGAAGGGGGAAGTCATCCTTCCTTGTGGCTTTGTTTAATTTTCTATAATCCATGCATACTCTCCATCCTGTAACTGTTCGAGTAGGGATGAGCTCATTCTTTTCATTTGCGACCACAGTGATACCTCCCTTCTTAGGTACACATTGTACGGGGCTCACCCACGAGCTGTCAGAAATAGGATAAATGATGCCTGCATCTAGCCATTTCAGAATTTCTTTCTTCACCACCGCCTTCATGATGGGATTTAGTCTTCGCTGTTGTTCCACAGTTGGCTTACTACCTTCCTCTAGCAGAATTTTATGCATACAATATGAAGGACTTATCCCCTTGATGTCTGCTATGGTCCATCCTATAGCCGATTTGAATTCTCTCAAAATCCTTAAGAGCTTGTCTTCCTCACTACCTGGAAGGTCAGATGAAATAATAACAGGTAACGTAGATGAATCACCTAAAAAAGCATACCTCAAGTGTTCAGGTAATGGTTTGAGCTCCAAGGTAGGTGTTTCCTCTATTGATGGTTTGAGTTTCCCTTCAGCATTCTTAAGGTCAGAAGTACCAAGAGATTCAAATGGTATGTCCAGCTTTCGCTTCCATGGAGAAGCGTTCAGATATTGTAATTGCTCGTTGCTATCTTCATCATCGCTGTCAAAATCCCCCACTAAGGCCTTTTCCAATGCATCAGACATTAGCATGTGATCGAGTTTCGAAGTAACCGCAGTATCAATCACATCCACTTTTAAGCACTCCTCATCTTCTGTAGGGAATTTCATTGCCTTGAATACATTGAAGGTCACATCCTGATCTTGGACCCGTATAGTAAGTTCACCTATTTGCACATCTATCAAGGTACGGCCAGTAGCCAAGAAAGGCCTTCCCAAGATTATGGGAATCTTCTTATCTTCCTCAAAATCCAGAATAACAAAATCTGCTAGAAAGAAGAGCTTATCCACCTTGACGAGCACATCCTCAACTATGCCCCTTGGGTAAGTAATGGAACGGTCAGCCAATTGTAGCGACATGTATGTGGGTTTTGGATCAGGCAGATCCAGCTTTTTAAAGATCGACAACGGCATCAGATTAATGCTTGCTCCCAAATCACAAAGGCACTTGTCAAAAGTTAGATTGCCAATGGTGCAAGGAATGGTGAAGCTTCCTGGATCTTTCAGTTTTGGTGGTAACTTTTGCTGCAGAACAGCGCTGCATTCTTCCGTGAGAGCAACGGTTTCAAGGTCATCCAGTTTCACCTTCCTTGCAAGAATAGTCTTCATAAACTTCGCATAACTAGGCATTTGTTCCAGAGCCTCAGCGAAAGGTATATTGATGTGAAGTTTTTTGAACACCTCCAGAAACTTCCCGAACTGTCTATCCAGCTTTTGTTGCTGCAATCTCTTAAGAAAAGGTGGTGGAGGATAGAGCTGTTTCTCCCCTGTATTAGCCTCAGGCAGAGTGTGTTCAACAGTAGTCTTCCTTGGTTCCGCCGCTTTCTCCTTTTGCTTAGATTCTTCATCACTAACTTCAGCTTCGACTTCCTTTGCCTTTTCAGCATCAGCCACTTTTCCAGACCTTAAGTTAATAGCCTTGACTTGCTCTTTAGCTTCCTTCCTGCCTGGTACTTCCGTGTCACTGGGAAGAGTGCCAGGTTGATGATTGAGCACTGCATTGGCTAATTGACCGATTTGATTTTCCAAGGTCTTGATAGAAACCGCCTGACTTTTGCACAACAGCTTAAGTTCCTCAAAATCAGCACTAGTGGGTGCAGCTGTACTTCCCTGTTGAGGATATGATTGCCTTGTAGCATACTGCTGTGGTTGCTGGAATCCAGGTGGGTTAAACTGTTTACTCATTCCTTGCTGATATGGTGGTTGAATAGCATTCTGATTATTCCCCCAGCTGAAATTTGGATGATTTCTGTTATTAGGATGATAGGTCGCTGGCACAGGCTGCTGTTGTCGCTGATAATTATTCACATACTGAACAGATTCTTTGACAAGAGAACACTGATCCGTAGCATGAGAACCTGCATAAAGCTCACAAACCATAGCTATTTGATTAACTCCATATGTAGCCAGAGAATCAACCTTCATTGATAGCGCTTGGAGCTGGGCTGCAATAGCGGTGGCTGCATCAACTTCCAGAATACCTGCTACCTTGCCTGACGTCATCCTCTGAGTTGGGTTTTGATGCTCATTTGCAGCCATCGTCTCTATAAGATTATACGCCTCAGTATAGCTTTTAGCCCATAAGGCTCCTCCAGCTGCTGCTTCGAGCATGGGCCGAGATTGGGCCCCCAAACCATTATAGAAACCAGTGATCACCATCCAATCCGGCATTCCATGATGTGGACATTTTCTCAACATTTCCTTGTAGCGTTCCCAAGCCTCGCACATAGATTCTGTAGGTTGCTGTGCAAACTGAGTAAGAGCACTCCTCATAGCAGCAGTCTTTGCCATTGGATAAAACTTCACCAGAAACTTTTGCGCAAGATCTTGCCACGTAGTGATGGACCCAGCTGGTTCAGAATGTAACCAGTCTTTAGCCTTATCCCTCAGTGAGAATGGGAAAAGCCTCAACTTGATAGCCTCATCAGTCACGCCATTATACTTAAAAGTGCTGCAGATCTCGACAAAATTCCTTATGTGCATGTTGGGGTCTTCAGTTGCCGCTCCTCCAAAAGAAACAGAATTCTGCACCATCTGAATAGTGCCCGGCTTGATTTCAAAGGTGTTAGCTTGAATAGCCGGATGAAGGATGCTTGACTGAATGTCATCAATTTTAGGCCGAGAAAAATCCATAAGAGCTGGATCAGCTTGAACAATACGATCTCCCATGTTTACTGGTTCTTTCTGCTCAGTTTCTGAATCCGAATCCTCAAAATCTAACTTCTCCGGAATAGCAAGAACTTTGTCTCTCTCCTCAGCTGTATCTAAAGTCCTCTTGCGAGCACGAGAACGAGTTTACATAAACGCTTGCTAAAGTACCTGAAACACAACCGAAAAGAGTAAGTAACTACTACGTCCTAATCACTGAGTCCTAATGACCAATGATGGTAAGTACATAAACTAAACAAATACGCCGAGTCCCCGGTAGCGGCGCCAAAAACATGTTAGGGCGCAAACACGCGCTAATATTCACGCAAGTATACGCGTTTGCAAGTAATATAGAATATTTTCTAGTTCGTTCCCTCAGAGACTCAGACTAAATTATTTACTAATTAAACTCACTCACCAATGTATGATTACTTCTCAATGTTAAGATAATAACACTTAAAATTGTTGATTAAATATTAACTATAATTAACTACTTAATTAACCACTTAACTAACACTTCAATTTATCAATAATAAAACACTCATGAGATCACAACTTCATTATTACTTCCTTCTATAGCCATTGTTATTACCTTTAGCATGTGACAGTTATGATATTAATCGAATAACACGAAACTGATAAAAGCCAACTTTCATTGTACTAATACCATTCTACCAAGCATCCACAATTAAGATAGAAGTTGAATAGTCATCAATTATGTTGAGTTCCTATATGTCTACAGAAATTGACAACACAATGATTTAAGCTCAAGTTATTCCTTTTGATTACATAGGGTAAATAAAACTGTTAGAGTTACCCACTAATCATGCTCAACGTACATCAACCTATGCTAGCATGGCAAGTTCTAAATCTCAAGATCCACCGTCGCTTCACAAGAGATTAACACCCTATCTTATATGTTCGCGACGCACATAAGACGATTACGCACAACCAATACTAGATATCATGCAATCATCACACACTAAAGTATTAAACAATTAACTAAAGAATTCCATAATAAATCCGTTGCAACCCCATGATCACGATTAGCCCATAATAGAACTTATCGCCATCATGGGTTCATATGAAATCATGACAAACAAACACAAGAAAATAATAACTAAACTAATTATATTAAAACAGAGTACGTCACAAGAGTAAATAAGTCAAAGCAAGAAAACTAGCATCCAACGTTACAACGAAACAAGAATCACAAGAAAATATGCTTCCTCTTCGTTGCGGTGTGCTAAATCGGTCTTCTTCCTTATCTCCTTCGCTTCTTGCATAAAACACAATCTAAAACATAATCCCCAATACTCTCTGTGAAAACGTCTCAAATCTACCTATATAATAGTCCCATAAAACTCAGATTACATAGAAGTTGGAAGCCAAACAGAAGTAGAAGTAGCGGGCGCGCAGGTTGCTGCGCGGCCGCTCAGCATTGCTGCGCGGGCGCGCAGGCCTCCACTGGAAAAAATCCAGGTTTGCTCCGTTTCTTCGCCGTAATCTGCCCATTCCTTTCCTCTCGCAATGGTGAACACATGCCAAGGCTTATTCTTGATGATTCCTCCCCCGAAATGCAACTAATACCCTGAAATGCATAAACACTAGAAAAACGCATCAAATACACAAAATACTTGATTTCAAGACACCAATTTGAGCCATTTTAAGACGTTCTAAGTGGTATAAAATGCCACTTATCAACAAGGAACCAGGGCAATGATTAATTATCAGAAGAAGAAAATAGTAATATCTACGGAAGCTAATATTTGGATGAGTATCCAAGGGCCTAAGCAAGAATATAAGGCGTAACTAGCGCATGTAAGGGATATTAAGAAGGAAGCACCTAAGTTGGAAGAGATGCAGATAGCAAGTGAAGTCCTAAAGATTTTATCGAATGACTTACCAGGATTACCTCGGAGCATGAGATAGAATTTTTCATTGGACACTGTACACAGTCGAGTCAGTGTCGGAAGCTTCGTATCGTATGGCCGGTAGGAATCAAGTAGTTAGTTAAGGAAACTCAAAGATTGTGGGATGGTGGAATAATGAGACAAGGTGTATTCCATGTTGTGCACTAATGTGGTTTATAGAAAAGAAGAAAAGGATGAATGTATGCAGTTACGTACTGATTATCAGAAGTTTGAAAAGTTGACGAATGGGAATAGATAACCCCTGCATAGAATTAATTATTTATAGGATTCAATTAAAGAAGCGTATTGGTTCTTGAAGGTTGACCCAGAGCAGGTTATCGTCAGTTAAGGATGAAGCATGAGGTCATACTAAAGACCTTGTTCAGAATAAGATATAGACATTACGAGTTTTTGGTCATGTTATTTGGATTGACAAATTCACCAGTCGTCTATAGGATTATATGGACGTAGTGTATAAGGAGTGCTCGGGTAAGTTGTAATTGTATTTATTGATAACATCCTCGTCCCTTCAGGACTAGGGAAGATCAAACTGAACAACTGAAGATTTCCCTACAAAAAGGTTGAAAAAGCAGCAATGGTATGCTAAATTTCAAAGTATAAATTCTAAATTGAAATTATTGAAGGATTACGATTGTTCTATTAATTATATCATGGACAAGCCAATATAATGTCAAATGCCTGGAGTTGAAAAGAAAATTGAATATTATTGAGATTATTGAATAATTAGCAGAAGAATGGAAGAAGTTAGAAATTGAAGTTCAAGTACCTGGAGGAGTAATTATATAAGATCACTTCTCATTTGGAATGAATGGGAGGAATCAAGAAGTGTTAAGAAGAAATTATGAATCAAGAATTGGATAGTTTGAATGGAAAGGAAAGTTGCACCCAAAAGGACAGTAGAGGTATGTTTGGATTTTTCCGCTAGAGCACGAAATTCAATGTGACTAAGCTAAAGAGTAAAATATAAAGAGAAGCCCACAATTCCAGAATTTTATTCACCTGGAAGCACTTGGGCGTATCAAAACATGACAGATAACTTTTGGCTAATTGTTGATAAGTTGACGTCGTCCGCATGTTTCCTTCCAATTAATGAAAGATACCCTTGGATAAGCTAGTGAGGCTGTATTTGAATGAAATTATGGTGAAGCATGGAGTCCATGTTTTAGTTGTGACAGATTGAGACCCGAGGTTTAACTTGAGGTGTGGGACGAAGTTCCCGGAATGCTTGGGGGATTGAGTAAAATATGAGTACCACTTACCATCCCCAGACAAATGGTAAAGGTGAGAGGACGATTCAGATAAGGGAAGTTGTTATGCTAGTGTGGGAATGATACCCTACGAAGCTTTGTTTGGATGTAAGCATAGAACCCCACTTTATGAAATAAGATAAGAGAAAAGAAGTTGTTAAGTCTTAAGTTAGTGCCGAAAACTGAAGACGTGGTGGTGTTGATTCAGACAAAGAACGCGGACTTGTATCGAAAGAGTTTGAAGGATAGAAATAGGATCAATGGTATTATTAAAGGTGTTACCTTGAAAATGGTTGATTAGGTTCGAGCCAAAGGGCAGTTGAGTCCTAGATATAGTGGACCGTTTAGGATACTGAGAAATCAGGTAAGATCGCCTATGATTTAGCGTTGTTTCCATAGCTGCAGCATACTCGTAGCATGTTTTAATGTCTTTATGCCAAAGGAATATATTTTCGATTGGAGTCAAGACATTATGTACGAATCAATCTAAATCTTAGATCGTAAAAGCGAGACCTCGGGAATAAGTCTATTCCTATAATGATTATATTTTGGATGAATCCTCTAGTAGAAGAGTCTACTTGGGAGTTGAAGTCAGATATACTTGACAAATATCCTCACTTGTTTAGTTAGATCAGATTCTGAGGACATAATCTTTTTAGGGGGAAGAATATAACAACTCGTATATTTTTATTATTTAAATGCGTAATTATGGAATTATTAAATAAAATATGTGTATAGCTTCTATCAGCTAAGTATTATTTTATTATTATCTATGTGTAATTTATGTTGTACCGGGTTGTTCGTGTAATTAATTATTGAGTAGTACTGAATTGTTTTCACTTTAAAAATAAATTTAATTCAAATTTATTTGCATAAATACTTGGATTGTCTCATATTGTTTTTATGGTTTTATAATTATAATAATTTTTTTTGGGATTTTATAAAATTTAGAAATCAATATTTCATCAATTATTTAGTCCTACATGATTTTCTGATTGCATTTATTGTAAAATCTGTATTTAATTCCAGAATTATTTAGAAATTATGAAACTCATATTTATTATATTTGGAATATTCTGAGATTTTTACAATTACTTTGGAAATTTTTAGGATAAGTTTTACCCGCGTGTTGATTTGTTTAATTGATAAAAGCGGGTATAAATTGTGTTTCAGAAATTATTTTAAAATTATGAAATTTATGTTTTTATAAACTTCACGATATTTGTACCCTTTTAAGTCTATTTTCATGATTTTATGAATTTGTTTTATGTGCAACTCGGTTCGTTAATTTGTCAAATACGGGTACAAGTTTCGGTTTAGGAATGTTTTAAAAAATTTGGAAAAATTTATTTATTAGATTTTAAATACTTTGAGCATTTGAAAATTTATTTTAATAATTTCTGAATTTTATTTGTATACACTATGATCCGGTTTATGATAGCGCGTGGAATAGAAGTCAGGAATACGAGTCATTTGGGCTGCAAATTATAACAGAAAATACGAAACAAAAAGGGGATAAACACAAACAGCCTTATCTCTTCTTCATTTCTATCTCTCGATCACTGCAATCTCTCAATATCTCTGCTATTCTTCCTTTCTCCCTCTCTTATCTCCCATTTCTCCCCTCTCCTCTCTACCATCTGTTTCTTGTTTTATTCTTCTCGGCTTTTGCTGGTAAGTCGTCGCTGCTCTGATTTTCCAACGACCTCACCGCCCGTTCCTTCCCGTACTGTGTTGTTTTCCGGTGTTTGGGTGCGCGTGTGTCTGTGCTAAGTGTGCGTGTGTATATATCAGTGTGTGGATGTTGCTGTTGTGTGTGTGTATGAGTTGGTTCATTTAATTGCTATGGTTTGCTACCGCCTTTCGCCGGATTCCGGCGAGATGGTGGTGGCTTCAGGATGTGTACACGTAGCGCGTGTATGTGCACCTGTGATGCAGCAGTTCTATTATTCCCGTACCTTTGTTGTGATGTTTCGATTTAGTACTCGGTTTATCCGAATACTCTGAAAGGGTTCGAATTATTTGTTGTTATATTCGTATACGATTCAAATAATTTTCTGTGATTTAACGAATTGTGTGAATGATATAAATATCTGGATTTAAAAATTATGGTGAAATTTCGATAGGAAACCCAAAAGGGTACCTTCGAAATTATGACGTCGTCGGCAATGAACTCGTTGAGTCGATGGATTATTGGCAATAATGATTCTTGAGCCAAATAATAATTTATAAATTTATGTTATAATTTTCAAAATAAAAAGGTCGTAGTTAAATAATACGTTTCAGGGTTATTTGGATTGTGAAGTTGGATTGATTGTTGGTTGGGATTGATGAATTGGACTGTGTTGTGGTTGTTTCTGTGATTTGACGTCGAATTGTTCGACGGGTAGTCCGATAAATAAAGGAGACGCTACCCGATTTTCTGAAACGTATCCTGTAAAATATCGGATATAGCAGTCAAATATATATTATATATAATTATAAACAAAATATTTTTGTATATTATAGCTATCAATTTGTCTTCTAAAGCGTCGAGTATATGTGTTTTCCGAAAATGAATATCGAGTCGAGTCTTGAGTACGTGAACCCTGATTGCTCTGTGTATTATAATAGTATACATAAGTACAAGTCAGGATTGGATATCGAATGGGTAGGTTTGTTATTGAGGATATGTCAAGTATACCTAGACGTCTAACATAGAGTATTTCGACTCATGTAGGTTTTAGTCGGAAGACCTGAAAGTTGACGTCGAACTAAAGTTAACCTAGTGATCAGTCGACGAGCTCAACGAGGTTCCAAGCAAAGGACCTGAGTGTTGAAGTCGAATTTGGGATAGTTTAATAGTAAGTCGATAAAGTCAAGCGTCCAAGTTAGTCCAAGGTTAAGCAGTAGCAGTTGTAAAGCTCTACAAGGCAAGTACCCCTGACCATACTCTTATGGTTCAGCATATATGAATAGCTGTTATTTTATTCTCGTAATGGAACAGAAAATTTTAAGTTACGTATCCCCTGTATTTAGAAATGTTGTTTAAAATTATGTTTTGGGGAAAAGTAACTTCTGAAAGCACCTATCTCTAAACGTGATTAAAATGAAAAGAAGTTTTGAATAGTGTGCTGTGACAGAATGGTTTTAAAAAGAGAAAGGTGATAGTGATTTTGGAAACTGGATAAAGAGAATGTTTTGATCCACCTATGTCGTGGAAGATTTTGATCCACCTACGTCGTGGAATTTTTTGAAAGAAGTAAAAAGGGAATTCAGTTGATCTATTGGAATTGCGTAGGCGTAAGTGGCTAGTTTGGTTGGGCGCTCTGTTTAACCGATTAGTCAGCGTGGGGGAAAGACCTAGCTAGTCTTTTCCCAAGTTCTGGAACACATTCTTTATCCTGGTTGGCCATTAGTCGCTATTCGGTGAGGATCGACTGATCAGCTATCTTCACCCGTTGAACGTCCAATAGATTTTTTGATTCAGTTTTGAAATTTGTTTAACAAATCAACTTGTTTGAGATATATGATTTGAAAATTAAATAGCATGCTAAGATTTAACTCTGGTATTTATACACAGCACAATAATATTGTTGATTTTCAGAGCATGCTAGTTTTGAATATCCAGTTTATGAATGTTTACCCTGTTTTTGTGAACGAGTTATAATTTATGTTCCTATTACTGTTTATTTTAAATTGCTTTACTTGTTATTCATATAGTGGTAGTGCTGAGCAATTGATTGCTCACCCTTGCAGAACATTTTGTATATGTATTGCAGATGCTTAGGAGATTCTTCTGTGGTAGTCAGGGCAGAGTTCCAGTTCCTCTTGTGCCAGGTTCCTCTGAGGTAGTTGTGTCCAGACCGGATGTGGTCTGTTGAGTTGTTGTATTAAGTTAGTGGTTATGATTGTATAAGGTAAATTGGGTTATGATATTTGTGTAGCCTAAACCATACTTAAACCTGGAAAAGATCTTGGTAAAGGGGTCGTAATTATATTCTATCATTGAATTGATTATATTATGTTTGTTATTGTTGTTGATGATGTCAACTCCTGACCGCGGGGTTGAGGCCGTCACATAAACAACAAAATTAAATGAGGATTTAGTAAGAAGAAGTTCACATTGAACACGACCAATATCTTTCAGAACATCCCTGCTATCATTACCAAATCATGCAAGAAAAGCGGATAATCATCGTTTTCTTTTGGAGGCCATATGGATTGACCTTAGTTCGAATAAAGATGTTATTGTAAAACTAGGTATAGACTATCGAGGTGGGAATGATTGATAAGATACCCTTATCAGGGATATATGACTTGATCTATCCATGGAAGGATGCAAGTACCTTTTTATAGGTGGAATTAAGGATAGAACATCGATAACTTAAGATGAACCCGAGGAGAATGCATAAAGGTTTGCATTTCACCCTTAATAGGGACAATATGAGTTTTGACAGTATAAATAGGAAGGATTAAGGTAACAACAACCTTTAAAGATCAGTGTAGGAATTTTTTAGAACTATCTAGACAATGGTTATAGTATTAGTAAATTTTATCTATATATGGCTTGTACCTAGGGAATACACGAGGAATGATTTAAAGATAACCCTCGAGATTTTCGGGAAGAGAGGTAATATTTAAGTTTTTTTAGGGCGGAAAATACGCGCTAATAATACACGCAAGTATACGCGTTCGCAAGTAATATAGAATACTTTCTAGTTCGTTCCCACTGAGACTCAGACTAATTATGTTCAATTAACACTCACTCACCAATGCATAATTACTTCTCAATGTCAAGACAATAACGCTTAGATTTGATTAACTAATTATTAACTACAATTAACTACGAGAATTAAGCACTTAATTGACACTTGAATTAACAATATTAAACACACATGAGATCACAACTACATTACTACTTCCTTCAATAGTTATTGTTATTACCCTTAGCATGTAACAGTGATGATATTAATCGAACAACACGAAACTGATAAAAGCCAACTTTCATTGTACTGATACTATTCTACCAAGCATCCACAATTAAGACAGAAGTTGAATATGCATCAATTATGTTGAGACCCTATATGTCTACAAAATTTGACAACATAATGATTTAAGCACAAGTTATTCCTTATGATTACACAGGGCAAATAAAACGGTTAGAGTTACCCACTAATCATGCATACACATACATGAACCTATGCTAGCATGGCAAGTTCTAAACCTCAAGATCCACTGTCGTTTCACAAGAGATTAACACCCTATCTTATATGTTCGCGATGCACATAAGACGAATTAGCACAACCAATACTAGATATCATACAATCATCACACACTAAGGTATTAAACAACTAACTAAAGAATTCCATAGTAAATCCGCTACGACCCCATGATCACGATTAGCCCTTGATAGAACTCATCGTCACTATGGGTTAATATGAAAACATGATAATAACACACGAGAATAATTAAATAAACTACTTATATTAAACCAGAGTACGTCATAAGAGTAAATAGGTTCAAATTAAAGAAAACTAACATCCACTGTTACAACGAAATAAAGAATCACAAGAAGCTATGCTTCCTCTTTGTTACGGTGTGCTAAAACGGTCTTCTTCCTTATCTCCTTGCTCCTCGATTGATACTACGATTCAACACATGTGAAACGTCTCTCAAAACTACTTACAGGAGTCCCACAAAACCCAGCTATCTCAGAAGTTGGAAGCTCAACAGAATTAGGAGTCTAAAAATATTAATTTTAATTTACGTCCCTGAGCGGGCGCTCAGCTTCCTGAGCGGTCGCTCAGCAGAGCTGAGCGGGCGCTCAGAACCTTTCTGGAAAAATCTCTATTTTGCTCCCGTTCCTTGCTGCATTCTTCTCCTATCTTCCCACTTGCAATGCCAAACATATGCCAAGGCTTATTCTTGATGAAATATCTCCACAAATGCAAGCAATACCCTGAAATGCACAAATACTAGAAAAACGCATCAAATACACAAAATAATTGATTTCAAACATCAATTTAAGCTATTATAAGACGTTCTAAGTGGTATAAAATGCCACTTATCACATCCCCAAACTTAAATTGATGATTGTCCTCAAATGTCACAGACTCAAAAACAAAACAAAAATATGCATGAATGTAATCTATATGAAATGCAGCGATCCCCCTCACTACGACCAAACCAACCAACTTACGACATCCCAAAAAATGCAATTAGGCGAATAAAGATCAATCAAATCATGCAAACTAACATACTGCCAGAAATGTGGTGTGTGCGGATGCTTAACAGATATGCTTCGAAACTAGATCAATTATCATAACTCAACTATCCTCAAGGTAATCACATGATTATACGAAGAATAAATTTTAGGCACAAAATGACTTATAACACTTCAAGATTACTGGAGCTTATTACAGAATCATGCTTTTTATTTAACACATAAACAAATGCTTATTTGACCGTGTAATGAGTGAGGTCCACAAAAGACTTATACAAAGGCATCCCTTTAGCGAGCGTTAGGTTAGCGGATACCAGACTTTAAAATCCTTAGGTCACTAGGCACAAAGTCCCCTAAGAACTTAATAACTCGAATACCAAAGAGCCCACCCGTGATCAATTATGCATTAACTCTCTATTTTTTTTCTTTTCTTTCTTTTCTTTTTTTCTCTTTTTTTTACTTTCTATTTTTTTCTTCTTTTTTTTTTCTTTTTTTTTCAAATTTCTGAGCAAGTGCGTTTCACTCCATCTTGCTCAACCCTAGACTACTCGCATAAAAATACGAGTCGACTACTAGCCATTTGACGCCTAGCCACAATTAGCAATGAATTACAATTTTTACTCCAAATTTTCTTTTCATGCCTTTTATCACTAAGAACCTATTATAAATTCTAAGAATAATCAATAAATTAACCTTGAAAACCATCAAACCATGACAACAATCTAGTCCTTAAGCATTCTCTAAGATTAGCGAAATTACAAGTGTTTCTAGCATGCACGTCAACCTACATGACTCAACGTCACTTTAACGTTATCACTAAACTCGCATCAACAGCACAAATTAATTGGTAAAGCAACGCAAAAGGGATCATGGTAGGATCATGGTATATGCATGAGCTAAATGACATAATAAATAAAGCTATAAAATAAAATAATAAAAAAACTATATGACAAAAATATGCAATTATATGAACTAAACTATCATGAATATGCAACTATATGACACACACACAAAATATTCCTTAACTACCACCCCCAAACTTAAAATCTTCACCGTCCCCAGTGAAGGTAGTCGAAAGGAACACAGGGTGAGCTCCTGAGCAAACCTGCTCTGCATCTCGTACATAGCATCCATCCTCCTCGACAGCCTCCTATATTGGGCATCAGCCATCCCAGCACCCTTCTGAGCTCTAGAAGAGCCTGCCTCATCATGCCCCGGTCTCGCCATGGTAGCACCAGCTGGTGGACGCCCTCCTGGAAGATGATAACCCAGCCCATGCTCCTCGGGCTCTCCATCAGTCCACTCCTGCATCGTACTCAGAGTCTCGGAATCAATAGGAGCGGCCGACAGCTGCAACTGCTCATGAGAAGGCCACTGAACTCCCACTGCTCGGAAAAGCTTTGTAACAGTAGATGCATAAGGGATGTTCATGTGCTTCGCTCCCCTGAAAAACTTCAGAATTCCTTGGTAGATGAACTCACCAAGGTCCACATAGTACTCCTCATTCAAAATACCCCATAACAACTATGCTCGCTAAATGTAATCTCATGTGCATATGAAGTAGGCAGAATATTAGCATAAATAAAGTCATTACATGCACAGGCATACCTATTCATCGCAATCACCGGAAAATGACGATACTCGTTAGTTCCAGTCTTGAACGTCCAAACCATGCCCGACCTACAGAGAGTAGCACAAATTAAATCCAAGTCAAAATCTTCAGCAGTCTTCTTGTTCCAATTCTCCTCCGTGGGCTTCCTCTGTCGCTGCCCAATCACACGGCGAATCGCCGCAGGTCGATAATCCACCGTCAACCCATGCACAACAGAAAACCCATTCTTTTCAGCCTTTGCGTTCACATAGAACTCGCGAACCACGCTCATCAGAACTGCCTCTGGTGACTCATAGAAAGAAATCCAACCTTTTTCAGCAATCATCGGCAACAACTCACCATCCTTACCCGATGGTAAGAATCCCCTCTCCTTCAAAATCGGCTTACCCAGAAGCCTAGTATACTCCTCCTCAGCATCCCTATCAAACAAACGAGGTCTCGCAGCAGTACCCCTCGAAGAATCAGCAGTAGGAACAATGATGCTGCTATCAATCGTCCTAGATATCTTGGGTGCCATTAAAACTGAGAAAAAGTGCTTAAGATTTGTGTTTTTGAATATGGGAGAGAGTTTAAGGTTTGAAAGTGTAAGGGGGAGTATATGGAATAGTTGTATGTATATATAGGGTAAAGATTAGGGTTAAAATTTGATTAGGAGTGGGGTTGAGGGTTAAAAACATGGGTTTATAGGAAATAAGCTCGTGGGTTGTGGGTTTGTGTTTGTGTTTTTGTATTTTCTGATTTTTTTTGGATTTTAATTAAGCTTAAAAAAAATTCAGGCAGTCGGGCCCTGAGCGGTCGCTCAGCAAAGCTGAGTTGCTGAGCGGGCGCTCAGGTACCTTCTGGAAAAAAAATTTCTTGGCCTGGTTTTTCAGATTTTTTTAGTGGTTTCAGATAGGTTACTAACTTCTAAGGGTTCCTATAACAACAAATCCTGGGTTGCCTCCCAAGAAGCGCTTCTTTTTTGTCATTAGCTTGACGCAAGGTACTTTGCTCAAGTTGACAATAAAACGGCACTAACCACTTCCCGGTTTTCCGTGTCCCCATAGTAATGCTTCAAACGCTGACCATTAACCTTGAATGTTTGGCCCGGATAATTCTCAAAAATCTCCACCGCTCCATGTGGGAACACAGTTTTGACAATAAAAGGTCCAGACCACCTTGATTTCAACTTTCCAAGAAAAAGTCGGAGACGAGAGTTGAATAAAAGAACTTGCTACCCCGGCACAAATGACTTAGGATATAGCTTCCTATCATGCCACTTTTTCACTTTTTTCTTTGTACATTTTGTTATTCTCGTATGCTTGGAGTCGAAATTCATCAAGTTCATTTAGCTGAAGCATTCGCTTCTTTCCAGCTGCATCTAGATCAAGGTTCAACTTCTTCAACGCCCAATAGGCTTTATGCTCAAGCTCCGCAGGTAAATGACATCCCTTACCATAAACAAGTTGAAATGGGGACATCCCAAGTGGAGTCTTGTATGCTGTTCTGTAAGTCCAAACAGCTTCATCGAGCTTTAAAGGCCAATCCTTCCTTGATGGACAAACAACTTTCTCTAGAATGCGCTTGATCTCTCTATTAGACACTTCCACTTGACCATTCGTTTGCGGGTGATAGGCAGTAGCAATATGATGATTCACATTATAGCGCTGCATCATAGAAGTAAACTTACGATTGCAGAAATGCGACCCCTCATCACTTATGATTACTCGTGGCATTCCAGACCTTGTGAAAATCTGCTTATGAAGAAAATTCAACACTACCTTTACATCATTCGTCAGTAGAGCCTTGACTTCTACCCATTTTGAGACATAATCGACTGCTAGCAAGATGTACTGATTATTGCAGGAGAGACAAATGGCCCCATGAAATCGATTCCCCAAACATCAAAGACCTCGACTTCAAGCATCACATTTAACGACATCTCATCCTTCCTCATAAGATTCCCCACTCTTTGGCAGCGATCACACCTTAAAACGAACTGATGAGCATCCTTAAACAAAGTAGGCCATAAAAAACCTGCTTGCAGAATACGAGCTACCGTCTTCTCACCACCATAATGTCCTCCATAAACTGTGGAGTGGCAGTCTCGTAATATCCCCTCCGTCTCATAGAATGGGATACATCTCCTGATGATCTGGTCAGCTCCTTGTCTATACAAATACGATTCATCCCACATATACCACTTCACCTCATGCAAAAACTTCTTCTTTTGAGCTGTATTCATATTAGGAGGCATTATATTGCTGACAAGATAGTTCACAATATATGCGAACCATAGCTCTTCCTCCTGAACTGCGAACAACTGCTCATCCGGAAAAGATTCATTGATCAATGTCTTATCATGTGAAGTAGAATCGGGATTCTCCAATCTTGAGAGATGGTCAGCTACTTGATTCTCATTACCTTTTCGATCCTTGATCTCTAACTCAAATTCCTGTAGCAAGAGCACCAAACGAATAAGTCTAAGCTTCGAATCCTTCTTGGAAACCAAATAGCGAATTACCGCATGATCAGTGAACACTGTCACCTTTGTCCCAAGCAAATAAGATCAAAAATTTTTCGAAACCAAAGACTATAGCCAAGAGCTCCTTCTCAGTAGTGGTGTAGTTTATTTGAGCTCCATTTAAAGTCTTACTAGCATAGTAGACAACATGAAAGAGATTATTCTTGCGCTGCCCAAGAACTGCTCCCACCACATAATCACTCGCATCACACATCATCTCAAAAGGCTCTGTCCAATCAGGTGCCGTAATAACTGGTGCAGTTATCAAACTCTTCTTAAGAGTCTCGAATGCCGTCAAGCATTCATCATCGAATTTGAAAGGCACATCCTTCTCGAGCAAGTTGCACAACGGCTTTGATATCTTCGAGAAGTCCTTGATGAAACGCCGATAAAAACCCGCATGACCAAGAAAACTACGGATTCCTTTCACAAAAATAGGTGGTGGAAGATTTTCAATGACTCCCACCTTGGCTTTGTCCACCTCAAGACCCTTGGTAGATACCTTATGCCCAAGAATAATGCCTTCACGCACCATAAAGTGACATTTTTCCCAATTGAGCACCAAATTAGTTTCCACACACATTTTGAGCATCGCACAAAGATTATTCAAACATTCATCATACGAATGTCCAAAGACGGAGAAGTCATCCATGAACACCTCGACATTATTTTCAATCATATCAGAGAATATAGCCATCATACATCTCTGAAAAGTGGCCGGTGCGCCACATAAGCCAAACAAAACTCTGTGAAAAGCAAATGTGCCAAATGGACAAGTGAAGGTAGTCTTTTCTTGATCCTCTGGTGTAATACATATCTGATTATATTCCGAATAGCCATCCAGAAGACAATAATACTCATGACCGGCTAACCTGTCAAGCATCTGATCAATAAATGGAAGAGGGAAGTGATCCTTCCTCGTGGCCTTGTTCAACTTTCTGTAGTCCATGCATACCCTCCATTTTGTGACTGTTCGAGTGGGGATGAGCTCGTTTTTCTGATTTGCTACCACAGTAATACCTCTTTTCTTAGGTACACATTGCACGGGGCTCACCCAAGGACTGTCAGAAATAGGATATATGATTCCTGCATCTAGCCACTTCAGAATTTCTTTCTTCACCACTTAGTTCATGGGAAAAATATTGGCTTACTACCTTCCTCTAGCAGAATTTTATGCATGCAGTACGAAGGGTTGATCCCCTTTATGTCTACTATAGTCCATCCGATAGCCGATTTGAATTCTCTCAAGATCCTCAAGAGCTTGTCCTCCTCACTACCTGAAAGGTCAGATGCAATAATAACAGTTAAAGTAGATGCATCACCTAAAAAAGCATACCTCAAGTGTTCAGGCAATGGTTTAAGCTCCAAGGTAGGTTTTTCCTCAATAGATGGTTTAGGCCTTCCTTCAGAGAAAGGTATATTGATGTGAAGTTTCTTGAACACCTCCAGAAACTTACAGAACTGCTTATCCAGCTTCTGTTGTTGCAATCTTTTAGGGAAAGGTGGTGGAGGATAGAGCTGTTTCTCCCCTATATTACCCTCAGGCAGAGTGTGTTCAACAGTAGTCTTCCTTGGTTCTGCCGCTTTCTCCTTTTGCTTCTCTTCTTCATCACCAACTTCAGCTTCTCCTTCTTTTGCTTTTTCAGCATCATCAACTTTTCCAGACCTTAAGGTAATAGCCTTGACTTGCTCCTTAGCTTCCTTTCTGCCTGGCACTTCAGTATCACTGGGAAGTGTGCCAGGTTGACGATTGAACACTGCATTGGCTATTTGACCGATTTGATTTTCCAAGGTCTTAATAGAAACAGCCTGACTTTTGCACAACAGCTCGAGTTCCTCAAAATCAGCACTAGAAGGTGGAGCAGCACCTCCTTGTTGAGGATATGATTGCCTTGGAGCATAATATCGTGGTTGCTGGAATCCAGGTGGATTAAACTATTTACTTACGCCTTGCTGATATGGTTGTTGAATAGCATTTTGATTATTGCTCCAGCTGAAATTTGGATGATTTATATTGTTAGGATGATAAGTAGCTGGCACAGGCTGCTGCGGTCACTGATAATTGTTCACATACTGAACATATTCATTAACAAGAGAACACTAATCCGTAGCATGAGAACTTGTACAAAGTTCACAGACCATAGCTATCTGATTGACTCCATAGGTGGCTAGAGAATCGACCTTCAAAGACAGCGCTTGGAGCTGCGCTGCAATAGCTGTAGTTGCATCAACTTCCAGAATACCTGCTACCTTCCCAGGCATCATCCTTTGAGTTGGGTTTTGATGCTCATTTGCAGCCATAGTTTCAATAAGATTATAAGCCTCAGTATAGCTTTTGGCCCACAAGGAGTCTCCAGCTGCTGCATCGAGCATGGGCCGAGATTGGGCCCCCAAACCTTTATAGAAACCAGTGATCACCATCCAATCAGGCATACCATGATGTGGACAATTTCTCAACATCTCCTTGTAGCGCTCCCAAGCTTCGTACATGGATTCTGTAGGCTGCTGCGCAAACTGACTAAGAGCACTCCTCATAGCCGTAGTTTTCGCCATTGGATAGAACTTTACCAGAAACTTTTGTGCAAGATCTTGCCAAGTAGTGATGGACCCAGCTGGTTCAGAATGTAACCAGTCCTTAGCTTTATCCCTCAGAGAGAATGGGAAAAGCCTCATCTTGATAGCCTCATCAGTCACACCATTATATTTGAAAGTACTACAAATCTCGACAAAATTCCTGATGTGCATGTTGGGATCTTCAGAAGCAGCACCTCCGAAAGAAACAGAATTCTGCACCATCTGAATAGTGCCCGGCTTGATTTCAAAAGTGTTAGCCTGAATAGCCAGGTGAAGGATGCTTGGCTGAATGTCATCAATTTTAGGCCGAGAAAAGTCCATAAGAGCTGGATCTGCCGGAACTATACGATCACCCATAATTATTGGTTCTTTCTGCTCACTTTCTGTATCCGAATCTGTAAAATCAATCTTCTCCGGAATATCAAGAACTTCGTCTGTCTCCTCAGCCGTATCTAAAGTTCTCTTGCGAGTACGAGAATGTGTTTGCATAAATGCTCGCTAAAGTACCTGAAACACAAACGGAAACAATAAGTAACATGTCTTAATCAATGAGTCCTAATGACCACTGATGGTAAGTACATAAACTAAACAAATACGCCAAGTCCCTGGCAGCGGCGCCAAAAACTTGTTAGGATGGAAAACACGCACTAATAATACACGCAAGAATACAAGTTCGCAAGTAATATAAAATACTTTCTAGTTCGTTCCCACAGAGACTCAGACTAATTATGTTCAATTAACACTCACTCACCAATGTATAATTACCTCTCAATGTCAAGACAATAACGCTTAGATTTGATTAATTAATTATTAACTACAATTAACTACGAGAATTAAGCACTTAATTGACACTTGAATTAACAATATTAAACACACATGAGATTACAACTTCATTACTACTTTCTTCAATAGTTATTGTTATTACCCTTAGCATGTAACGGTGATGATATTAATCGAACAACACGAAACTGATAAAAGCCAACTTTCATTGTACTAATACCATTCTACCAAGCATCCACAATTAAGACAGAAGTTGAATAGGCATCAATTATGTTGAGACCCTATATGTCTACAGAATTTGACAACATAACGATTTAAGCACAAGTTATTCCTTATGATTACACAGGGCAAATAAAACGGTTAGAGTTACCCACTAATCATACATACACATACATGAACCTATGCTAGCATAGCAAGTTCTAAACCTCAAGATCCACTGTCGCTTCACAAGAGATTAACACCCTATCTTATATGTTCGCGACGCACATAAGACGAATAAGACAACCAATACTAGATATCATAGAATCATCACACACTAAGGTATTAAACAACTAACTAAAGAATTCTATAGTAAATCCATTACGACCCCATGATCACGATTACCCCATGATAGAACTCATCGTCACCATGGGTTCATATGAAAACATGATAATAACACACGAGAATAATTAAATAAACTACTTATATTAAACCAGAGTACGTCACAAGAGTAAATAGGTTCAAAGTAAAGAAAACTAGCATCCACTGTTACAACGAAATAAAGAATCACAAGAAACTATGCTTCCTCTTCGTTACGGTGTGCTAAAACGGTCTTCTTCCTTATCTCCTTGCTCCTCGATTGATACTATGATTCAACACACATGAAACGTCTCTGAAAACTACTTATATAGGAGTCCCACAAAACCCAGCTATCTCAGACGTTGGAAGCTCAACATAATTAGGAGTCTAAAAATATTAATTTTAATTTACGTCCCTGAGCGGCCGCTCAGCAATCCTGAGCGGGCGCTCAGCTTCCTGAGCGGTCGCTCAGCAGAGCTAAGCGGGTGCTTAGAACCTTTCTGGAAAAATCTCGGTTTTGCTCCCGTTCCTTGCTGCATTATTCTCCTCTCTTCCCATTTGCAATGCCAAACACATGCCAAGGCTTATTCTTGATGAAATCTCTCAAAAAATGCAAGTAATACCCTGAAATGCACAAACACTAGAAAAATGCATTAAATACACAAAATACTTGATTTAAAGACATCATTTTAAGCTATTATAAGACGTTCTAAGTGGTATAAAATGCCACTTATCAGTTTTCCAAATGGAAATTTTAGTAAATGAAATATGAAGTAATAATGATGATGCAAGGAGGGGCACGTGCTAAACTATGAGGAAGTATGGATCGAACCAATGAAGGTCAAAATTGTCCAAGGCAAGAAGGACCTAAGATAAGAGACGTCCTAAGTATGATCGAGAGTCAGCCGTGATGATGTTTACATTTAAAGACTAAGGCAATAACTTATGAAAAAATGTGATTTTTTTACTCACCAGAACTTAAGAAGAGCATGTTCACATATGCTGTGATAGGAAATGAGGTAGACATTGATTGCAAGCAAATATTACTATCAGGAAAAGCCAATGAGGTGGCCGACACTTTAAGTGTAAGAGAACAATTATAGGCGCTCATGCCAAAGGAATATATTAATGTTGGTTAAAGCCGGGAAGGTTGTATTATGGTGTGGAAGAATTACATTTCTTTTTTATGACTGTGAAATACTCAACCATAATAGTAGGTTGGTGGAGATTTAATTCATATTAATTGTCGTGAGCGGGCTACCCATCTTAGAAGGTCCTACCTTGAGATAAGACGGGACCATGTTCCAAAAAGGACTAAATGAACCCTTGAGTTTCCGGTCTCCTATTGAGGACATACGATTAATAATGATATTAACTTGCTATCATTGCTTGGATTAAAGCTCTTTTGCAATTTTATCTACTTCATGTTATATATACATCGAGTGTATGAGATGTCCTTCATGAATCACAAATGGTGATTATGTTACCTCCTTAGAAGATTTTAATACGAGAGGTACAGACTCCGTATGATTAGATATTAAGATTTCGAGGAAAATAAATGACTACAGTAGGTCGGCGGTGGACCATAGTAATGCAACAGTGATTCTGCGATTAATGAGATGATAACAACCGTGAGAGTTGTATTATAATGGATGTTGAGATTGAGTACCATTAATCGAGTCGTGATGATGTATAACTTATCATTGATAGACAAACTAAGTCAATTAATTACCTAATGTATATTTATTCCTTCTTATCGATAAAGAGTAGTATTACTATGCGAAGGAGGTTGTGGTGTAACGTAGGATTCTAGTAATAATGCTGTGTAGAATGAAATCTCAAATTCAATTTTTAATGTCGAGGGAGTTTCAAAGGTGATTGTTTATAAGCTCGAGCAAGAGCATGAGTCCATAGAATGATGGACCAAACGACAAAATTCAGGCACGTGTAAATGTGATGCAGTAATCCTTAATACTAATATATATATAGAGAGATATATATGTGATAATTCGTTCTCCTTTGATAAATCTCTATAGTTTAGAGGTAGACTTCAAGCCAGATGTTTTGTGGTAATATTTTTATATAATTCCCTTAAATTCCTTATTTTTTTCTTCTTTTCATTTCATGTAAACTGAGAAGAACAACCCTTCCGGAAGGGGAGGTATTGCCGAATGACTATTTATCTGTGTGATAGAAGCCTAGTAGGATACCACATATTGTTTATTTGCTTGTCAAGTACTAAAGGTTGGCCCCTTATGTACTAACTATGCTATGTAACAAGTGTTCATAATCAGAGTGATCTCTCAATAAATTCTTTTATTCCTGTATGATTGATCAAGCTTTCAAAGATAGAAGCGGCTATGAAAGGAGTAGTATAAATGTGTTTGTCTCCGAAATCGAACGTTCGTGATACTAAGGTTGGCACAGTTATTAAAATATTATAGAATGCCAGCAAGTAAAAGTATAGCCAGAATAATATTATGTACGGAAGATAGTAATGATTACGGACTGGGAAAGAGTGGATATTGAGAAGTAAAAGCCATAGCACTAAAAGCTATGATGACAGTCTATGCGATAGACTTGGAAGAAATTTGGAATGGTCACTTAGCACAAATTGAGTTTCTTACAACGATAGATGATGTGTCACTATCAAGATGTCGACTTATGAGACCCTTTAGGAAAGAAGATGCCAATCTCCCTTGTATTATGATGAAGTTGGAGAGCTTAAGATGCTCGGACCAGCAGTGGTCCAAAGGACCAAGGACATATTAAATTCAATTTGAGGACGGCTAGTAGAAACCACAGGATGGAAATAAGAAGTATGATGATTTGACTCGAAAGGACAAAAAGTAGGAAGTAGGGGACCTAGTGTTGTTAAAGGTATCCCCTTAAAAAGGATTGATGAGGTTCAAAAAGAAAGGAATGTTGAGTCCATGATTTATTGGACCCTTGGATATATCAAGACGTATTGGGAAGTTATCATATGCACTAGCCCTACCCCCGAACCTGCAGCAAGTTCATAACGTGTTCCAAGTACCAATTTTAAGGAAGTATGATCTGGAAGCAAGACACATAGTGGAATATGAAAATGTAGACATGCAACAAGACTTGACCTATGTGGCGCAACTAGTAAGGGTTATGGATCAAAAGGAACAAGTGCTTAGGAACAGGGTTATCAAACTAGTCAGAATTTTACGGCAGAACCACAATGTGGAAAATCTACATGAGAGTTAAAAAGCGCAATGCTAGAAAGGTATCCCCAACTATTTTCTATCTGATTCCGGGACAGAACCCTTTTAAGGAGGGGAGACTGTAATAACTCCAATTTTTGAAATTTTTTGAAACCTTGATGAATAGTAACTTTTGCTAATTTTGCTGATTGAGTAAAATTATCAGACCACCCTATACAGAAGTACTGTTATGGAAATTCTGAGATCGTATTAGTATTCCATGAGTTAAATGAGTCTATGTAAAGGTCGTCAGAATTCCAATTCGGAAACTTTGATTATTCCCGCAAATCCACTAGATACGGATAGAATGATTATAAGGTAACATGATTAAAAGAAATTAAATTCAAGTATTATAACGGAGGATCATTAAAGGAATATAAATTATTAAGAAAGATTTAGGGAAACCCAAGTAATAAGATCCCAGAAATGATCCCTCAAACGATTAACGAGAACAAGAATTACGCGAACCATAAAACAAATAAACGACCAACAGGAAAGCACATGAGAGTAGCATGGGAATGATGCTTCCAAGAGAATCTAAATGATGGGGTAAAAAGGTAAGACACCTTCACACCACAAGAAGTAGACAACTGGAAAAGAGGATGACATAAGCAGGATGACATAAGCAAGGTTAGTAGATATTTAGCTAGAATGATTTATGGCCAAGAAATTTAACCTTGATTAATCCAAGGTTGAGATTAACCAAGGATAAACCACCATATAAATAGCAAGAAACAAAATCCAAAAGCATTTTTCCCCCATTTTTATTACATGCTCTCGGCCTTATCAAGAAAATACGAGGAAGAAATTCCAAAGTTCAAGCTCCACTTCATATTAATTTGCAAGGTAATTTCTATGGTTTCTTGGTGATTTGATATAGACTTCCCAGGAGTTTAAGCCTCTAATTCCTTTCCATTCTTTTCTAAGAAATCATCAAAAGTGATAATGAATAGTAACTTTTAAGAACTAACTTTGGTTTTCTTGATTTTTATGAAAGTTTAAGGTTGTATAAGAAAAGATCAAGGATCTTAGGGGATCCCTGGCAACTTCCACCCTCCAATCAAGGTATAAAATCTTCTGAACCTTTAAGAACTAAGCTTGATTTTTGAGATTTGATATGGTTTGGATGAATAAGTATTAATTTTTATGATAAGCTTGATTTGAACTTTATTTGATTAAGTAGTTTAGTTGATTTTGGAGGTAGTATGATGTTGGATTGGTTTAGGATTCTTGAGCCTATTTTGGCTAAGATCAGCAGCCTAGGTTTGGATCTTGAAGTTGTGGATGAATCGTAATTGGAATGGGTTGATTTGGATTGGTAAATTTTGAAAATCGCGTAAACGTAGTCATCATAATGCCCATTTTCTTTTAAATTGGTTGTGCTTAACATTCAGAACAGAATACTCACTGGCAAAACTTTATCACTTCCATGTTTAGCTATATCATGTCGTAAGCTTTGATTTGATATATGGTTAGTTTAATCTGATTTACGGTTTAGGAGAAACGACCATTTTAAGTAATGGCATTTTGCGAACGAACCCTTACCCCTCGCGTAACTTTGAGACCTTGTTCAAGGCCTCTTAAAGGACTAATTGGATTATGAAACATTTATTTAAAGTGGATTGGACAGTTGGTAGAGTCCTTGCAAAAGGGTCGCCTTAAAACGTTTAACGGTTCTTTTTATAAAAATGGTGGAGCCGTGGGTACGCGAGCGACTATTGTAAATCGTTAAGCGTAGAAGCGAACATTATGGTCTAAATGGATAAAGACTAGTTTCTTAAGAGACCATGGATTAATTCTGGCTTATATATTGTTTATAGGTTACCGAACTCAAACCAGACCTGTTTCTACCCCAGATCGCTCAGGAAAGTTTTCTACTCGTATAACTGTTGTTGTGATGTTATATATATTTTCATTATCTTGAGATAAGTGCATGCTTATTATTAGCAAATCTTGCGATATATTGAAGCATGTTGATATGATATATATATGCATGCCTGCTTTGAAGTCTTGATATTTCATTATCAATTCAATTGTTTACAAACTGCATAATACCTATGCTAAAGATAGCTATACTATCCGTATACCTTTAGTGTAGGGCTCACGAGCTAAACATTTTATTTTCAAACGGGGAGACGATGTTCCCGAGTATATTATATAGTTTTCAAAATTATTGATCGAATGTTAATTATCGTAGTTTCTAAATTATAAATAAATATTATTTTGAATATTCTTTAAGATCTTATTTATGGTCAAATATTATTAATAAATATTACTTTGATTATTCGATTAAAGTTTTGACTTACAGATTTTTTATTATTTGTTAAATGAATATTATTTTTGAATATTCATTTAAGGATGCATTTAATTATTTTATTTAATTATATACTTTAATAAATGGTTATTTGAGGAATATTATTTGAATATTCTTTCTATATTTTCAAATGAGTTTGATAAATGATTTAATTTATTTAAATCATTCCTTTCCTAAAACTGTTTTTGAAAAATGTTTTCAAACTGTACCTAATGATTTCAGAAGTATAGAGCGGATCTCAAACCCATTTTCAAATTTAAATCTTTCCTTTTGAGGGGGATTTAAATACTCGATCAAAATATAAGGGATCCGGCTCAGTGTTGTATTTTATTTTCACAACAAGGTTGTTGAATTGATAAATAAAGTTTTGATACTTTCCCACATTCGGGAAGTAGTTAATTATATAATATTATACCTATCAACGGGCTATTATACGCTCGGGGATGTCGATTATGTTAGGATTTCAATTATAAGGATAGGATTCTTCAAGGAACTAGAATGGTCTGGCACCTTGTGTGCCAGAGTGAGCGTAAGAGGCTGCGGTGCATTCCATTAAAGTGTAAGAGGCTATGGGGAAGTCCATCAAAGCGTAGGAGGTTGTGGGATGGTCTAGCATTTCGCCCTCATGTGGCCAGGGTGATGACCCAACAGAATTTGTCCTTCTACTAGTATTGAATTATATAGAGTGATACATTGCCTGATCAGCTAAGATATCACGTTTTTCCAGTGGTTTCCTTCTTTTAAATGTATTTGAATAAAACTATGTGTTTTCTTTTCACACAGAGGTTTAAAAGAGTTCCTTTTCAGAAATGAGTCATATACAAGTCTTACCTTGTAATTTCAATGAAATATGATGAACTGTTGAAACTGATTGTCCCTTGAACAATAGTAGTTTTCAAATGAGTTTTATGAGATAGATATATAAGTATTTTGAAGTAACTAGTAACTTCATATTTTAAAAACATATATCTAGCAAATATTGCATTATGCATGGAGAAGATTTTCAGAAAAATGTTAAGGAAAGGTTAGATATATGAGATTACCTTGTAATGATATTTTTATACAGTATATTCAATGGAACTCTGTGTATGTTATGCATCACAGATGATTTCTTAGTTTATGAAAAGAAAATTATATATACTGAGTATTTTGCGGCTTCGTCGCATTAAGATATCAAACTTGGTTCATTTCTTTGCTTGACCAAGACTTACATAAATACTATGAGAATGCTCATATTATACATATTATTTTGGTGAGCTGTTTTGCTCATCCTTGCTTCATTTCTACATCACACAACAATAGCTAGACAAGATGAACATGACCATGCTCCCAATTCGCGAACATATAGGAAATGTTCCGCGGTTTCCAGTAGTCGTTGATGCCGCTATGGCCGAGGTAGGAGCTACCAATAAGCTAGGCTTTAAACTTTTGATGTACCAAACTTATGTACATTTATGAATTTTAATAATGACAAAGAATATGTAATTTATTCAGAAACCTTTTGAGGTGTAATGGCTGATAATTGTTGAATAAAATGACTTGTATTATTTTTGGTATTCATCTCTGAGACTATAACTTGTGGTGTGTGTGTGTGTGTATTGCGGGGTCACAATACGCAGTAGTTGGTTGTTTACTAAGATTAAGTATTGTTAATGGAAATGGAACTTGTGACAACCCGGATCCCTGACCCCGGATTTGGGGGTGTTACAACATTCATCGTAGCCCATACTATACGATGATCAGTCATATAGCAGAATGTTATTATTGTTTTCTACTAGTAGAGGGACGACTTCCTTACTCTCGGTTGTCACCCTGACCGCATTCAGGAAATATAATGTTCCCCTTTCTCCAGGGTATATTTTGTATATTTCTCCTGGATCCTGGTCTAAATATACATCTCATTTATACAACGCTACTCCCTAGCGTTATCCATTTAAATCCGGTAATATTATTATAAAAAAATCATCAACATATCGTATGATATTATATATCGCAATTTATAAAACATCTTAATACACCATCATGCATATATCGCAGTAATTGAAAATATTGATAACTCAACAGTTTGTAGAGGGAGGGTTTGAAAACTTGCATGGGGTTTCGAGGTGGAGGGTGCTCGCGAGTCTGTTCGGTAATCTATAAACAAGAACATTATTGTTCCGTTAGTTCTTAATCGTACTTAGCGTCGCTTGTTAAATACGTAATATTTTATAATCTTATAATGCAACTCGTGGTACTCTCATCATTTTATTAAAGCGCGAAGAGTCATTAACCTCGATTTGGATTTTCAATCCTTTCGTCCACTATACTTATTCATTTTACAAGTCGTCTCCTCTCGTAACTTCTAAGAAATTCTACTCGCGCGACCGTAGCTCCGACATTGTTATAAACTTGAAACATTAATATTTTCACTTGAAATATTTATGGAAGCTCCTTTGCTCCATATTCCAATCTCTGTTAAATTTTCATGACTTTTGAAAATTTTTAAGTCAGTTATTTATACTCCCAATATTTACAAGTCTTATTTTTCAAGAAAACATAGTTTACCTATTCTGTAATTCTGCAGAAAACTAAGTCATTGTGAATCAGATATTATAACAACATAACGTTACGATCCATGGTTTCGTTTTAACACTACTCCATTATTAATCATTCAACTTTCAACAATTAATCATTTAATCACTTATTCATATCTAGAACTCAAATTTTAGTGTTCAGTAACATCATCTTTACCAAACAACCCACAACAATCAACGAACATATAACCACTAAAATCTTAACCTATAATCAAGATCCATACTTTTTTTGAAAATTTATTTACTAAACAAAGTTTGAAATAAAGTTTTATACCTTTTATGTGTTCATGGAGGGTCTTTCTTGGATTTATGATCCTTGGTACTTCCTTGGATGAGCTTAAAGATCCTTAATCCACTAAGAAATCAACAATAACAACTTGAAGTTACTATTTGGTTACTATTCATCATCATCTTTATCATTTTATTTACCTAGGAAAAACTCAAAAGAATGGGGTGAAAGATTTATTTTACCTTATTTTGATAATATGAAAGTTTGAGAATTAATTATAGGATTTTTTCATGGCTAGAGTTTGAGTTCCTGATTTTCTTTTCCCCCTTTTCTTGTAAGGGATGAATGGGTGAAGAGAGAGAGAGTTTTGGATGCTTGCTTGTGTGATTTTGATGTTGGTTGATTTTGTGGCATATAGATAGATATGTTACTTGTAGAATCAAGAAGCATGGTCTTAATTTCCAAGCCTAAAAGCTAGGAAGTACTCCCACCTTCACTTCTACTATACACTCTAACCAAGTTACTATGCTTCTTGGATGGGTTACTATTTGATCACCAATCCTTGGTTGCATTTTTTACTAATTGGTTTGAATGGTTTGCATGACTTGCATGGGAATTTACATGGGTTTATTTTGTTTATTCATTTTATTACGTATTTACTTGGTCGCTTCCTCGTAATCGTGATAATTCCTCGTAAGTGATTCGCAGGGTAATCATTTCTAATAAATCCTTATATTTCGTAATCTTGTACTTGGGTTTTATTCGTATGATTTTAAATCCTTGATCGTAATGTGATCCTCGTATTCCTTGATAGTTCGTAAAATAAGGTCATTTTAAAATATTAGTTTTCTTTGAGAACTAACAACTTTTACATACACTCATTTGGTACATATAACCACAATATCAACTCAAAAAACTTAATATACATAGTGTGGACTCAAGAAAATTTCCTTGATCATCAGGATTACTATTCATTCATTATTTTATAAAGTCTCAAAAATTTGGTTTATTACAATGCATCTCTCAATCAAAACTACGAGTATAGATTAATAGATGAAGTGTACCTGAATCGAAAGATGCCATTGATATTCTTGGGAGAGAGTGAAAATCTTGAGCACTTGAGGGATTTGATCTTCACTATTCTCCTCTATACGTATAGATGGGGTATGTCTATTTTCTGAATATTATAAGAAACCATATCATTTTATTAAAATAAGATTGATTATATAGAGGGAATAATGGGACCAACCCTAATGTGCTAGACCCATAACGGTCTATTAAAGCTATGAGCCTGGGTACTTAAGCCATTATATATATCTAAATATATGTATATTCATATTTATATATATTAGATATATTAATTAAATGTATATTAAGTG
The DNA here is from genome assembly GCF_009905375.1 of Apium graveolens. NCBI lineage: Eukaryota > Viridiplantae > Streptophyta > Magnoliopsida > Apiales > Apiaceae > Apium > Apium graveolens. The sequence goes on from NC_133656.1 coordinate 50,085,700, forward strand.
CTATTTATGTATTTAATTATTAATTAGGCTCAAGTCTTATTGAGATGATTAATAATAATAACTGATGGACCACATATAATGGATTTGATCCCGTCGAATCCAACAGAGGTGTGTTGAATAAAACTACTTTGAATTTAACAAAGGATTCTTTGAACATTTATAAAATGTCACCTCACTTGCATGATATTCAATATATGTGCAAGTTGGTTATATATATAATTATATATATATATGTGTGTGTGTGTTAGATATAAATGCTCTAAGGGGAATCAAGATCTGTTGAGAACTACAGGGCATTAGGATCTGCAGAGTGTTAGGATATGTATGGCGTCAGGATGAAGACAGGTGTTAAGATGTATCTGTCTGTTAGGATATCAAGATTCAGTTAGCATCTACTGATTGATACAGTCCTGGTGTTAGATGAGAGATTGATATGTCAGTTCTTGATTCGTAGGAACGCAACTGTTAATTAGGATATGTATAGAAACAGTGTGACGGCCTCAACCCCGGGGTCAGGAGTTGACATCACCAAACACAATTAACAGAAATATGAACAACAAGATTATTATTAAAATATTCTAATTCGACCCCAAACTAAGATCCGATCCAGGTTCAAGTATGATCCAGGCTACACATTATTACAACCCATTTATTCAAAAGTCTAACACGCACTAACTTATTCAGCAACTCATCAGACCGCACGTGGCCTGATACTAACTACCTCTGAGGAGATGGGTCCTGAAGGGGTTGAGACACGGTTCTGCCAAGGTCTGATTGGTCTTCTAGGCATCTGCGATATATATATAACAGGTTGCAAGGATGAGCATAATTGTTCAGCAGTACCAACATATGAACATAAGATAAAAGTAGTAGTGTAAACAGTTATAGGAACAGAACTATAATCAACATGAAATCCGAAATCTGTAAATCATTCGAACAACATTATGTAAAGGAAAGCTAAGATAACTAGATATCACTGACTAGCATGCTTTTAACAAAACAAACGTAGTAGTGTGCTTTGTAAGTACCAGAGTCCAATTTTAGCATGATATTCATATTTATAAAACCATTGTATTAATTACTTTTACCCTTACGGGAATCACAAAGCCAAATCAGATACGTAACGGATATGTGAAGACAGCTGATCAGGCTATCAACAGCAGACGACTCTAACTACCATCCCATTTACCTGTTCCGGAAGTCAGAGACTAGCTAGGTCTCTGACCTCCTGGACTAATCGGTTATAAATTTACGCGCAACCGAATTAGCCTAGTATGCCACCTCAATAGGCCTACTCTGGCCCCTATGTATCCCATATCTGATCGTTTTATCCAGTTTTTAAAAATCACTTGTGTAATAACCCCAATTTTTGGAAATTTTTGAAACTCTGATGAATAGTAACTTTTGCTGACTATGTTGATTAAGAAAAATTATCAGACCACGATATATATGAGTACTGTTATGGAAATTCTAAGATCGTATTAGTATTCCATAATGTAAATGAGTGTATGTAAATATCATCAGAATCCAAATTCGAACACTTTGATTTTTCTCGAAAATCCACCAGATACCGAAAGAATTGAGTATAAGGTAACATGATTAAAAAGATTTAAATTCAAGGATTATAAGAGAGGATCATAAAAGGAATATAAAATATTGAGAAAGGTTTAGGGGAACCCAAGTAATAAGATCCTGGATATGTTCCCTCAAACGACAAACGAGAACGAAAGATAAGTGAACCGTATAACAGATTAGCGGTCATTAGCTAAGTAATTAAGGGTTAATCTAAGAGGTTAGTAGATGATGATGTCATCACACCACAAAGGGAAGACATGTGTTAAAAAGATGACACAAGCTTGATGACATAAGCATGACAAAGGGGTTTTATTTTGTTGGTTGATTTTGGGCCATGGAAAATTAACCATAATAAAAAGCTAAACAATTGTCAAGACAAAAAGAGAAGCAACCAAGCATACTTTCATAAAACAGAAGGAAGAGAAGTTGACTTTTGCTTCCAAGAACAAAAGTTCTCAACCAAAATAATACCAGCAACTTCAAACTTCCATATCTCCTTCAATACTCATTTAAAGATTGTGTTCTATAGCTCGTTGGAAAGGTATTGAGATGGCCTACAACTATTGTTCACAATTCTCGTTCAAATAAGCATGTTAAGACCCTCATTTTTACAGTTCTTTCAATTGGACTTTTAGAAACTTCAAAATCTAACTTTGTGTTCTTGATTTCTTTGGAAAGATCAAGCTAGTAGGAGGCTCCCTAAGGCTTCCTAGCAACTTAACACCTCCCAAGGGAGGTATAAACTTCAAACCCTATCCTTTAATTTATTTGTTAGTAAGTTTAATGGTTGGTTTTGTGAAATGAGAAGCATGGATTGTGATTATTAGTAGTTTGGTTTGATTTGGAAGTGTTTTGGTAATTGAAGCTTGATTATAGTTCATAGGTCTTGATTGTGGTTGTTTGAGTTGAAAAACTTGGAGGTTATGGACTGATGTGGTATGGTTTAGGTGAAGGTTTGTTGTATGGATAGTTATGATTGGTTGGTGGTTAATTGGAGTGGTATGAACATTGGTAATCGCGTAAACATAGGCGTCGTAATGCCCGTTTTCATTCAACTGCTTGTACTTAGTGTTCAGGACAGAAAGCTCACTGACCAATCTGTAAATTTGACATGTTTAGCTAGATCATGTCGTAAGCTTCATTTTGGTATGTGGTTCACTTAGATCCGGTTTACGGTTTAGGAGAAACGACCACTTTAAATTACGGTGTTTCGCGAACGAACCTTTACCCCTCGCTTCACTTTGAAACCATGTTTAAGGCCCTTAAAATACTAATTAGTTTACGAAACAATTATGTAAATTAATTAGTCAGTTGGTAAAGTTTTTGATAAAGCGTTTCCTTAAAATTCGTAACGATTATTTTATTAAAATTGGTGGAGCCGAGGGTGCGCGAGCGATGAACGCGAATCGTTAAGCGTATAAGCGACCGTTAGGGTATGAGTGAGTTTTGACTAGTTTGTTAAGCGACCGTGGTCTAATTCCGGCTTATGTTGTTGTTCATAGGTTATCGGACCCACTCTAAGCTTAAGTCTATCCCGGAATACTCAGGCAAGTTTTCTACCCGATATATTGTTGTTGTGATGTAAATATATTGATGCATTATCTTGAGATAAGTGCATGATTGTTATTAGCAAATCTTGCGATATATTGGAGCATGTTGATATGGTATATATATGCATGTTGTGAAATCTTGATATTCTATTATCAATTCAAATGCTTATAAACTGCATAATACCTATGCTAGAGATAAGCAGTAGTTCCGTATACCCTGAGTATAGGGGACCCAAAGGTGAACATTTTTCTAAACCGGGAGTTGATGTTCTCGAGTATAATATATATATATATATATAGTTTCTATAACTATGAATCAGATAAGTTATATTCGATAGTTTTGAATAATAATCAAACTTATTTTTAATTATTCAAATAAAGATCGTACTTTCGTATAAGTATATCTTTTGTTATTTATTATTCATTTCAAGTATGAGTTTTACAACTTCTACTTCAAATATTTTTATAAAATTTATCTTTATGGGAATTCTATTTAAATAATAATATTCAGATATTTTCTAATATATCGGGATTGATTTATTTTATTAAATCATCATTACTCTAAACATTCTTTAGAATGTTTTTGAGTCTTCAAAATGATATTAAAAGTTAGAGCGGATCCCAAAACTCGTTTTCAAATTTAAGATCTTCCTTTCGAAGGGGATTTAAATACTCGCTTAAAAATCTCAGGGATCCGGCTCTGTAGTGTATTTTATATTCGCAACGAGGTTGCGGTTTAGATAAAAGAATTTGATTACTTGCCCAACGTTTGGGAAATAAGTCCATCTAATTGAGTCTGCATAAGCGACAGGTCGGGGTACGGTCTATCAAGGTGTAAGTGGCTGGATGGCAGTCCATCAACGCGTAAGAGGCCGGGTGGCGGTCCAACACAAGGTCCTAATGCGGCCAGGGTGATGACCGGTGGGGGATTCATCCATCTACTAGTGGAAAAGGTTACTTATTGGTATCTTTGCCTGGTCAGCAAGATATCGGGTTTATGCCAAAGCTTTCTTCTTTCCAAATTCATTGGATATTAAAACTCTATTTATAATTTTCGTAACAAAGGTTTTCAAGGAGTGTATGAGAGATATATATAGGTATATATATATATATATATCGGGACCAAATAAAGTATCTTGTAACTTTATTTCTTTGAAATGATATTTCAAAGATTGAATCTATTCAAGTCTTATCTGGTATTCTCATCTATGTGATGAACTTTTGAAACTGATTATACCTTGAACGGTGGTAGTTCAAGTAGTATTCGGAAAAGATATAAGTTTATTGTTGTATTCTATAACTTTATCTTTTCAACTTATATCTAGTTAATGATTATCTTATGCATGATAAAGATTTTCAGAAAAATGTTGAGACGAGGTTAAATATATGAGATCACCTTGCAACGATATTTTTATACAGTTATAAACTGGAACTCTATGTATATTATGCATGGAAGAGGATTTCCAGGATTTTGAAAAGTACATATACATATATACTGAATATTTTGCGACTTGGTCGCGTTAAGATATTAAACTTGGTTCATTTCTTCTTGACCAAGACTTTCATGAGTACTATGAGAATGCTCATATATTGTAAATTATTATACATATTATTTCGGTGGGCTTGTTGCTCACCCTTCCTTTTTTCTTTATCACACAACAACAGATAGACAAAATGAATAGGACCAAGCTCCCAATTCGTGAGCGGATAGGAAACGTTCTGCAGTTTCCTCTAGGTGTTGATGCCACTCTAGCTGAGGTAGTAACTACCAATAGGCTAGGTTTTCAAATTTTGATGTACAAGACTTATCTATATTTATGAATTGTAATAATGGAAAAGAATATGTAAATTTATTCATAAACCCTTTTGAGTTAAAGTGACTTATAATTATAGAATAAAATGACTTGTGTTATTTTGGTATTCATCTCTGAGACTATAACTTGTGGTGTCTGTGTTTATTGTGGGGTCACAGTATGCAGTAGTTGGTTGTTTATTAAGATTGGGTGTTCTTAAGGGAAATGGAACTCGTGACAACTCGGATCCCCGACCCCGGATTTGGGGGTGTTACAGAAATGGTATCAGAGCTAAGCGTTATAAACCTCAGAGATGATGCGACGTTAAGATAAGAAGTTCACTAAGATAATAAGAACTCTTGCCAAGTTGATAGTCAGACTACCTAACGAAGTATTGACAGTTAAAACCCTTATGGGGACCCTTATAAATATCATGATAGTAACATAGATCGTTATCGTATAAGGTAGAGGGGCACCAAACCCTGAAGTTCAAGAGCAACAATGCGATGATGTTTTAATACTTATTGGAGATCAGATTGTGAATCCGATAGAGCGCCCTAATGAGGGACCGGATAATCCTCATGTTGAGGATGTAGCCATTGAGGAGGTTGTCCCAGAAGAGATTGTGCTGAGGTGGATCCCGAGGAGGATCCTGACAAGACTGAAAATTTGATCGCTGATGAATTGATGATCGTAGTCAGGGCGACTACAAGAGATAGGAATTGTCGGTTACTACCGTAGGTTCGTTCAAAATTTTACAAAGATCGCATCCCCTTTAACGCGACTTACTTGTAAGACTGAGAAGTTCGAATGGATAGAGGAATACGAGAACAGCTTCCAAGAACTGAAGAAAAGATTGGTGAGGGCCTCTGTGTTGGCGTTGCCGGAGGGAAAAAGGAGATTTTGTGATTTATAGAGATACTTCGCACAAGGGATTAGGGTGAGTGCTTATGCAGCACGGTAAGGTAATCGCGTACGCGTCAAGACAATTAGGGGAATATAAAATTCGATATCCCCACCCATGATCTTGAGCTCGCAACAATTGTTTTGCCCTAAAGATTGGAGGCACTACTTACATGGAGAGAAGTATGAGATTTACGCAAACCATAAGAGCTCAAGTATATTTTCACGCAGATAGAGCTCAACATGCACCAGAGGAGGTGGTTAGAGCTAATCATGGATTACGATTATGAGACTCTTTATCATCCAGGGAAAGCCAATGTGGTGGCTGACGCCCTTAGTAAAAAGGAGAAACTCAAGATGATAATGTCTTCGGGAGAGTTGATAAGAGATTTTGAGAAAATGGAAATAGAAGTGAAGGTAACCGGAGCCCGTACCGAAAAGCTATTTAAGATTGCAATGCAGCCCGAATTATTGGAAAAGATCATATTGTGCCAAGAAAAAGTGACGAATGAAGGCAGAGAGCCAATGAATAGAGAAGAAATTAATACCGAGAAAGATGATAAGGGAATAATGAGGTATTCCAACAAAAATTGGGTTTCAATGTTCAAGAGCTTAAAGATGAGATCTTAGATGAAAGCCCTAGTTTGAGGAATAAGATTTAGAGCAAATCCTGAATGTGATAGTCAGGGAGGTCGCCATGAAGATAGAAGGAACACATACCATAATGAAGTTGAAAATGAGGATTTAAAACATGTAGGATGACCCCAATTATGGGGAGGAGGAGGGAACGTTCATACTAAGAAAACAGAAGTCGAGTAAGGAAAGGAGACCCGAGACGGTACTCCTATACGGCAATTCATGGACCTGTCTAAACAGAACTTAGACTATTATCCCCAACCACCACCCTGAGTAAACAATATGGTGAGAAATTCTTTCAGGACCTTTAAGTCGCTAAGCTCTCAGAGTTCCAAGGAACAAGCTGACCCAGTCCAGGCAAGAGCCTGGCTAAAGGAAATATAGGAATCATTTGAGATTCTAAATGATTGACGAATCACAAAAGACTATTTTTGTCACTTAACCTCCTAAGAGAGAGGCCACCCGCTGGTGAAAGGCCAAGAAAGGCACGGAGCTAGAGGTTATAATAAACTGATTAAAGTTCAGTCAATTGTTTTCTGGAAAGTACTTCCCAAGGTTATAGAGGTAGTGTAAAAGCTTTAGAGCCAGAACAAAGGCGGACGAGTATGATGAATTATGAATCTAAGTTGTAAAAGTTGTCAAGATTCATTTTGAGGATAAGAATCCGTGAACGACATGATGTTTGAAGTCAATGATTAGTGGGTTCATAAAATGATTGTAAGAGAAAGGAAAATAAAAAGAAACTGAAGTGGAAAGGAGTATAAAAGCAATAGAGTTTGAGGAATGAAAAGGGAGTTGGGTATGAGGAAACCCTAAAGACTCGTAGCAAAAGAAATAGAAAAGTATTTAATCGTCAGGATGAGTGTGATTCACCATGAGTTAAAGTTGATGGTTGAAGGCATAAGAGATACATATATTTTTTCCCCTTTAAGTTGGGAGGATTCGAGGAAACCTTGAGATAGTTCGAAGGATAAATAATGAGACGCGGATAGACTGAGGAGACAAGAAAGTAAGAAATTAGGAAATTGGATGAAGGAAGTGACATTCAAGAATGTGAAGTGTAAGTAACGCATGTGAATTGATACCCAAAAAGGGGGATGCCAGGTATAAAAGATATCCCAACATTGAGATGACTGTTAAGTTAAATAAAAGAGGTAAATGAGTAGTTAGAACTAAAAAGTTCACGTTGAACACGACCAATATCTTCTAGAACATCCCTGTTATCATTACTAAATCAGGCAAGAAAAGCGGATAACCGTTGTTATCTTTTGGAGGCCATATTGATTGACCTCATTTTGAATACAGATGTTATTGTGAAATTAGGTATCTACTATCGAGGTGGGAATGATTGAATAAGATACCCTTATCAGGGATATATGACTTGATTTATCCATGTAAGGATGCAATTACCTTTTTAAAGGTGGAATTAAGGTTATAACCTCAATAACTTCAGATGAACCATGAGGGATGCATAAAGGTTGGCATTTCACCCTTAATAGGGACATTATGAGTTTGGGTAGTACGGAATGAAGGACTAAGGCAACAACATCCTTTAAAGATCAGTGGAGAAAGTTTTCAGAACTATATAGACAATGATTCTGGTATTAGTAAATGGTATCTTGATATGCCCTGTACCTAGGGTGTATTGATGAAGGATTTAAGGATAACCTTAGAGGATTTACAAGGAGAAAGGTAATATTCAAAGTTCTCAAGAATATAAATTTTGATAAAGGAAATATGACGTAATTATAATAATGTCAGGTGGGGCACGTGTTGAACCATAAGAAAGTATAGATCGACCCAATGAGGGTCGAGATTGGTGAAAATAAGAAGGACCCAAGATAAGAGACGGCCTAAGTATGATCGAGAGTCAGTCGTGACAATGTTCACATCTAAAGACTAAGGCAATGACTTATCAAAAAATGGTGATTTTTTTCTCACAAGGACTTAAGGATTTTTTTTTCACATAAGCGGTTATTAAAATGAGGTAGAAAATTTAGTTGGAGGTGGTTAAAATGACATTGATTGTAAAGAAATTTTACTATCAGGAAAGGCCAAAGAGGTGGCCGACACTTTAAGTGTAAGAGGACAATTATAGGGGCTCGTGCCAGAGGAATACAGTGATGATGGTTAAAGCCATGAAGGTTGTATTATGGTTTGAAAGATTGAAATTTCTTCTGATGATTGTACGATACTCAACCGTAATAGTAGTTTGGTAAAGATTTATTTCATGTAATCGCCATGAGCAGGCTATCTATCTTAGAAGGTCATATCTTGAGATAATCCAGGACCATGTTATGAGAGGACTAAATGAACCTTTGAGCTTCATGTTTCCTAATAAAGACATATGGTTAAGAATGGTATTAATCTGCTATCGTTGCTTTGATTGAAACTCTTTTGCAATTTTATCAGCTTCATGTCATGTATGTACGTCAAGATCTGGAATGTTCTTCATGAATCATGAATTGTGATTATGTTACCTCCTTAGAAGAATTCGATACGACAGGTATGGACTCCGTATGGTTAGATATTAAGATTCCAAGGAAAACGAATAACTACTGTAGGTCAACGGAGGACCATAGTAATGCATCGATGATTCTGCGAGTAATGAGCCGATTACAACCGTAAGAGTTGTATTGGAATGGATGTTAAGATTCAGTACCACTAATCAGGTCGTGGTAATGTATAAGTTATTATTGATAGACCAACTAAGCCGAAAATTTACCTATGATATATTTATTCCTTTTTATCGAAAAAGAGTAGTTTTACTATACGAGGAAGGTTGCAATGCAAGCATAGAATTCTAGTAACGATGATGTCTAGAATGAAATCCCAGATTCGATTTTCAAAGTCGAGGGAGTTTTAAAGGTGATTGTTTATAAGCTCGCGCAAGAGCATGGGTCCATGGAATGATGGACGGAATAGTAAATATTCAGGCACGTGAATTGCGATGTTATAATACTTGATGTTGATATATATATATATATATGTTTCATTCTCCTATGATAAACCTCTATAGTTCAGAGGTAGATTCCAAAACAGACATTTTGTGACCATATTTTCTTAAAATTGTTATTTTTCTCTCCTTTTCATTTCGTGTAAACTGAGGAGAACAACCCTTCCAAAAGGGGAGGTATTGCCGAATGACTATCTATCTGTGTGATAGAAGCCTAGTAGGATACCACATGTTGTTTAATTGCTTGTCAAGTACTAAAGACTGTCCACCTTCTGTACTAACTATGCGATGTAACAAGTGTTCATGATCATAGTGATCTCTCAATAAATTCTTTTAATTCTATATGATGGATCAAGCTTTCGACGATAGAAGCAGCTAGAAATGAAGTAGTATCAGTATGGTGGTATTCCGATTCTAACACGTTCGTGATACTAAGGTTGACGTATTTATTAAAAGGTTATAAAACTCTAGCGAGTAAAGGTATATCCAGAATAGTATTCTGTACGGAAGATATTAATAATTATGAACTGGAAAAGAGTGGGTATTGAGAAGTAAATGCTATAACGCTAGAAGCTATGATGAGAGTCTGTGCGATAGACTTGAAAGAATTCGGAATGATCACCTAGCACGTATCGAGTTTTCTTACAATAATAGATGATATGTTAGTATCGAGATGTCGCCTTATGAGATCCTTGAGGGAAGACAATGCCGATCTCCCTTGTATCAGAAAGAAGTTGAAGAGCGCTAGATGCTCGGGCCCAAAATGGTCTAAAGGACCAAAGATAAAGTTGATCTAATCAAAGGACGGCTGGTAGAAACCCCAGGATGGACAGAAGAAGTATGCTGATTTTACTCGAAAGGACAAAAAGTATGAAATAGGGGACCTAGTGTTGTTAAAGGTATCCCCTTGAAAAGAATTGATGAGGTTCGGAAAGAAAGGAAAGCTAAGTCCACGAATTGTTGGGCCCTTCGATATATTAAGATGTATTGGGAAGTTATCAAATAAACTAGCCCTGCCCCGAACCTGCAACAAGTTCATAACATATTCCACGTATCAATATTAAGGAAGCATAATCCGAATGTCGGACATATAGGAGAACGTGAGTGCATACACATGCAACCAGACTTGACCTATATATAGCAACCAGTAAGGGTTATGGATTGAAAGGAGCAAGTGCTTAGCAACAGGGTTATCAAACTAGTCAGAGTTTTGAGGTAAAACTATAATGTGGGAAAATTAACTTGAGAGTTAGAAAGCACAATGCTAGAAAAGCATCCCCAACTGTTTTCTATCTGATTCCGGGACAGAATCCTTTTAAGGAGGGGAGACTGTAATAACCCCAATTTTTGGAAATTTTTGAAACTCTGATGAATAGTAACTTTTGCCGACTATGCTGATTAAGAAAAATTATCAGACCACGATATATAGGAGTACTGTTATGGAAATTCTAAGATCGTATTAGTATTCCATAAAGTAAATGAGTATATGTAAATGTCGTCAGAATCCAAATTCGAACACTTTGATTTTTCTCCGAAAGAATGAGTATAAGGTAACATGATTAAAAGGATATAAATTCAAGGATTATAAGAGAGGATCATAAAAGAAATATAAAATATTGAGAAAGGTTTAGGGAAACCCAAGTAATAAGATCCCGGATATGTTCCCTCAAACGACAAACGAGAATGAAAGATAAGCGAACCGTATAACAGATAAGCGGTCATTAACCAAGTAATTAAGGGTTAATGAAAGAGGTTAGTAGATGATGATGTCATCACACCACAAAGGGAAGACAAGTGTTAAAAAGATGACACAAGCTTGATGACATAAGCATGACAAAGGGGTTTTGTTTTGTTACTTGATTTTGGGCCATAGAAAATTAACCATGTTAAAAAGCTAAACAATTGTCAAGACAAAAAGAGAAGCAACCAAGCCTAATTTCATAAAACAAAAATAAGAGAAGTTGACTTTTGCTTCCAAGAACAAAAGCTCTCGGCCAAAAAAATACCAGCAACTTCAAACTTCCATATCTCTTTCAATACTCACTCAAATGTTGTGTTCTATAGCTCGTTCGAAAGGTATTGAGATGGCCTACAAGTCTTGTTCAAAGTATCATCCAAATAAGCATGGTAAGACCCTCATGTTTACATTTCTTTCAATAGGGCTTTTAGAAACTTCAAAACCTAACTTTGTGTTCTTGATTTATTTGGAAAGATCAAGCTTGTAGGAGGCTCCCTAAGGCTTCCTAGAAACTTAACACCTCCCAAGGAAGGTATAAACTTTAAACCCTAGCCTTTACTTTATTTGTTAGTAAGTTTAATGGTTGGTTTTGTGAAATGAGAAGCATAGATTGTGATTATTAGTAGTTTGGTTTGATTTGGAAGTGTTTAGGTAATTGAAGCTTGATTATAGTTCGTAGGTCTTGATTGTGGTTGTTTGAGTTGAAAAACTTGGAGGTCATGGACTGATGTGGTATGGTTTAGGTGAAGGTTTGTTGTATGGATGGTTATGAGTTGGTTGGTGGTTAATTGGAGTGGTATGAACATTTGTAATCGCGTAAACATATCAGTCGTAATGCCCATTTTCATTCAACTGCTTGTACTTAGTATTCATGACATAAGCTCACTGAAAAATCTGTGAACTTGCCATTTTTAGCTAGATCATATCGTAAGCTTCGTTTTGGTGTGTGTTTCACTTAGATCCGATTAACGGTTTAGGAGAAACGACCGTTTTAAGTTACGGTGATTCGCGAACGAACTTTTACCCCTCGCTTAACTTTGAAACCATGTTTAAGGCCCTTAAAATACATAATTGGATTACGAAACAATTATGTAAAATTAATTAGTCAGTTGGTAAAGTTTTCGATAAAGCTTTTCCTTAAAATTCGTAACGATTATTTTATTAAAATTGGTGGAGCCGAGGGTGCGCGAGCGATGAACGCGAATCGTTAAGCGTATAAGCGACCGTTAGGGTATGAGTGAGTTTTGACTAGTTTGTTAAGCGACCGTGGTCTAATTCCGACTTATGTTGTTGTTCATAGGTTACCGGAACCACTCTAAACTTAAGTCTACCCCGGAACACTCAGGCAAGTTTTCTACCTGATATACTGTTATTGTGATGTAAATATATTGATGCATTATCTTGAGATAAGTGCATGATTGTTATTAGCAAATCTTGCGATATATTGGAGCATGTTGATATGGTATATATATGCATGTTGTGAAATCTTGATATTCTATTATCAATTCAAATGCTTATAAGCTGCATAATACCTATGCTAGAGATAAGCCGTAGTTGTGTATACCCTTAGTATAGGGGACCCAAAGGTGAACATTTTTCTAAACTGGGAGTCGATGTTCCCGAGTATTATATATATATATATATATATATATATATATATAGTTTCTATAACTATGAATCGGATAAGGTATATTCGATAGTTTTGTATAATAATCAAACTTATTTTCAATTATTCAAATAAAGATCGTACTTTCGTATAAGTATATCTTTTGTTATTTATTATTCATTTCAAGTATGAGTTTTACAACTTCTACTTCAGATATTTTATAAAGATTATCTTTATGGGAATATTATTTAAATAATAATATTCAGATATTTTCTAATATATCGGGATTGATTTATTTCATTAAATCGTCATTACTCTAAACATTCTTTAAAATGTTTTTGAGTCTTCAAAAGATATTAAAAGTTAGAGCGGATCCCAAAACTCGTTTTCAAATTTAAGATCTTCCTTTCGAAGGGGATTTAAATACTCGCTTTAAAATCTGAGGGATCCGGCTCTGTGGTGTATTTTATATTCACAACAAAGTTGCGGTTTTGATAAAAGAATTTGATTACTTGCCCAACATTCAGGAAGTAAGTCCATCTAATTGAGTCGGCATAAGCGACAGGCCGGGGTCCCACCCCATAAGAGCATCTAGGGCCGCATACTCACAGTTAGCTCCATGAAGTCTAGCCTCAAGTACTCTCTGGGTCACATGAATCTCATCCCGAAGCTCCCTCGCACTCGTGTCAACATCTATAGTCCTTATAATGTTCTGTAGGTCCTGAATCTGAGCCAACAAGGCCTCTCGCTCTAAAAGAAGAGCCTCATACTGATGATATGGAATAGGGTGTGGGGTATACTGGAAGGATGCACCCGCAACAGAATGTCCGGTAGAGTCAGAATCAGCAGATGGGGGTCCTCGAATAGGTGGTCTCATGCCAGGGGGTGAAATAGCTCGTAGTGGTGCAGCCGTCATAATAGGAGGTAATATGGCTAATACTGGTGGAAGAGCAGGGCATGGATAAGATGACGGTCCTCGAACTGAAGGCTCCGAATGATCAGATGATACCGGGATAAAAGAATCTACCATCGCTGCTATCTGAAAATCACTCGCTAGATAAGAATCTCAAATCTCAACATGAATCATACCAAAACCTACTATACAGTCACACTCACAGAGTAACGTTATAATTCCCGATTTAACTCTTGTATATTTATAGGGGCATTATAATTGTTACCCAGTAATTAAATCCTTAGATAAATAAAAGCTAGATCATTGTATAGGATTTAATTTGTTAATCTTTGTAGAAGCTAGGAACTTTGTTGTTATTAGATTGTAGCCTATTAATTTATTTATCGGAGTGTAGCAACACATTTCGTGGATTTATATACGAATATATATTTCCCCGAATATATTGTGTTCCTCGTTTTATTGTTCCAAACACAATTCACCTCAATAACACGAAACCACTAACCGAACACTAAATGATATATCCGCAAAAGATTCGAAAGAATTTTTTTAATTTAGTGAGTATCGTATTCAACCCCCCTTCTACGATACTTCAGGACCTACACTTATTCTTTATAAACTATTGATTGTTGAATTCCCAGTTACGAACCATATATATACAATACTATTCCACAAATACATATATCTGATACACAGATCACTAAAATGGAATTGTTTAACATAAACACCTTCAAACCTTGTACATCAGAAGACTAATCCTTGTAACCATTTAACCTTTGTTCTTCTACTATCTGATTCTTTCCCAGGCTTGAAGCCAATCCTTATACATATCTTGTTATACCTTCATCGTGTTATGAATCACCTTATATCTTGAGATGAATGTTGTTCATGATTCAGCTTATTGATTTACATTATTTATCATGTTGATATTATATAATTGGATTGTTTTTAAATATAGACCAGATTCGTGATTGGACCAGATTCGTGGTCATATTAGGCCAATGTGTGCTCTGGATGCAGTATATTAAGCAGAGTTGTGTGCCTTGCTCGGGTTTAGTGCGTGACTGATCAACAGCCTAACCTTGATTTTTTTAAAATAAAAGTGAATATCCAATTCTAATCATTGCTTATTAAGAAACTTGATTCCTTATATCATTTCAATTGATCATTGTTTAATCTCAGTGTTGTCATTATGACTTGCTGAGCTAGTTAGCTCACTCTTGCGTTGTGTTCTTTTCCAGTCAAAGAGGAAACTGTTTGTAACGAGGATCCCCATACAAGTGTGCGAGCTAGGTTTCCAGCTTAAAACGGAATAAGCTAGCAGAAGACTGTTGTTTAAATTCTGGTTTAAAAGTTATAAAAATATTTTAATTCCAGACATAAGTTAAACTAGTTGGGATTTGGTATGTTTGTAATAAAAATAAGGATGTGGCTTGTGTGTGTACTTTAACCTGTTGCGATCTGTAGTTATGGTATGTAGGGTCATTGCATATATTATTTTCATAAATAGGTTTATATATTGGGTGTGTGTGTGTGTTGTGAACCCCAAACTTCTGACCCGGGTTTGGAGGCCATCACAGGTTTTGTATCAGAGCTATAGGTTAAAAGTCACTGCCACAAGCCTAGATTGTCGGGAATGGGTAGAGGGTTAGGATTAAGATTAAGAAATAGAAATATAGGACGTCGAGAGGTTGAGTAAGTGGCGACTGAGAATATTCTTTTGTAACCTGCGACTAATAAGGGAATCTTCTAAGTTGTGACTAGTAAATTACTAGTACAGTTTATCAAACAAAACTCAAATGGAGACTAATAAAACCAACCTACGACCGACAATAGGTAGTAGTACTTAAACTTTATTCAAAAGCTAACTGGTGACCCTGGTTTACTAGTTCATAACCTGCAACTAAGAAAAAAATTAAAACAACCTGCGACTAACAAAGGTTTCCAGCAATTGGTGCACTTATGTATCTTGCAAATAATAGAAGGCCAGATATTGCATTTGCTGTGAATTTATTGGCTAGATTTAGCTCTGCTCCAATGGACAGGCATTGGAATGGGATCAAGCATATATTTCGTTATCTTCGTGGAACAATTGATTTTGGGTTATTATTCCCGAAAAACTCAACATCTCAGCTGATTGGATATGCAGGCGCTGGATATTTGTCAGATCCTCATTTTGAAAAATCACAAACTGGATATGTGTTTACATATTGCGGTACTGCCATTTCCTGGAAATCTACGAAGCAAAATACAGTGGCAACCTCAACAAATCACTCAGAACTCATTGCGATTCATGAAGCCAGTAGAGAATGTGTTTGGTTGCGGTCTATCATCAAGAATATTCAGGAATCATGTGGATTACAAGACATCACTAGAAGTCCTACCGTTATGTTTGAGGATAACACTGCATGCATTGATCAACTCAAAGAAGGATATATCAAAGGAGACAGAACGAAGCACATTTCACCAAAATTCTTCTACACTCATGAACTTCAAAAGAATGGTGAAATTGATGTACAATAAATTCAGTCATGTGACAACCTTGCTGATTTATTCACGAAATCATTACCGAATTCAACATTTGGGAAGTTACGGCATAACATTGAAATGCGTCGACTCAAGGATTTGTTACAACAAAACTTCGGAGAATGATTAGTTTTTTCCGAGGGGAGATTGTACTCTTTTTCCTTCGTCAAAGTTTTTATCCCATGGGGTTTTTCTTTGACAAGGTTTTAACGAAGCAGTCTATGATCCATTTTAAAATAACAATCAAATGGGAGTGTTGTAAATTGATTGTTATTTTCAAACATTAAATAGTAAGGCTGGGCTTAGACTTGAAAATATTTGCATTGCATTAAATTCTATGTTACTTGTTTTGGCTATAAATAGCCTTCTTCGGAATGATGGAAAACACACCCAAGCAACTTTCATCTCTCTAGTCTGCTCTCTTTCTCCCTTTCTGCTATATTTACTTTTACAGAGATTCGATATAATACTGTTATAACTAGTATTTTACAACAATACAAAGATAGTCATTTAAATTTTCATTTCATTTCTGGATCAATAATTCAGAATCATTCTTTTCCTTTGTTTCACATTTGAAATCCAAAATTAATTTTGTTCGGCCCAATTCTGATTTGCATTATTTTTTACACCGTTTTTTTTTAAGATTAAAGCCCCAATGCAAAGCTCACTCTAACTTGGCAAAAAAAAAAACTTGCTCTACGTTTGATCACTCCTTACATTTTGAAACAAAATCATAATCTTAATTTGTGTATATAGTTGTGACAATCAGAAACGTCCCATGACAACTTGGAAGCAAAAAGAAAGAAGCTTAAAAATTGTTCCCAAAAATATTTATGCAAAACTAAACCAAAAAAATATGGATATGGATATCGAAAAACAAATCGGGTCGGATCAACCTAGATCCATATCCATATCCAGGCCTTCGATTTCTTTAGCAAAAAACTGAACCAAAAAATCAAAAGCGAATCACTACCATCATTACAACTTGAAAAAAAAATACTACAGGAAAATGGAAAAAGATAAATCAACATAGTAATCTAATTAAGACTATACTATTGTTCAATTCAGATCTAGCAATATTCTTTACAAGGTGTTCAACATAGACTATCAACAAGTAATTTGTCTGCTGAAGGGGTTAATTTCCGGGAGGGTGTGTTAAAGTGCGCTGAAGGGGTTAAAACCGTGCTGACATGCAGAGACTCAGATAACACGCAACTCTCAAAGTTAATAGCCGGGCCAAAGCACAACTCAGTGCACCTTCAGATTCAGACAGCCAAAGCTGGTCATACCCAAAGTTTCAACACCATGTAACAAGATTTCTTTATAATAGGGTAAATGCTGAATTGGTGAGAGAGAATACAACGAACCTTCATCAAGACCTTCTGCATCCAACTAGAGAAGCTGCATTAAGAAATGCAAATGCCGGTGACAAACCCAACAAGAACAAATAATTTCTACAAACATAATTAGTTAAATCCTGATCAAAAAAGTAATTACGTTCCATGAGAAATGCAGGTGCAACTGGTTTTATATGCCGGCTATACATGTCTATTCAGTGTAGTGAAACAAATATGCATCAGACTTGTAACAACCCAGTCCCACATCGAGAAGATTTGGGATTTCTGTTCATTTATAAGGCAAAGTACAACTACTATGTGCACCAACAAATCATGATCTTTTGGGGCTTGTGATGGGCTTGTCGTTCGGGGCAGTATGTTTCGGTTTATTTCAGACTCGTAATCAGGACTTGACTCGGTTTTCGAAAAAGACTCGGGATTTGACCCGAGTTGTCACATTTGGTATCAGAGCCGACTCTCGAAAGCTTGATGCGTCAAGTTGCCGAAGGTGGGGACACGAAGGCTAGTGGTATTATCCCACAATGGCAAGAGGTCCGGAGGTGAGAACACGAAACCAGCCGGTCTTGGTCCTATTGGCTATCTGTTCGGGCCTGACGAGGACGTCAGGAGTTTAAATAGGGGAGTTTGTAACACTCCAGTCCCACATCAAGGAAATTTGAGACTTCTGTTCAGGTTATAAGGCAAAGTACTACTACTATGTGCACCAACAAATCATGATCTTTTGGGGCATGTGGTGGGCTTGTCGTAACCCAAATTGGCTGCACTAGGTACAATATGCTTCGGCTTATTTCAGACTCGTAATCGGGACTTGACCCGATTTTCGAAAAAGACTCGGGATTTGACCCGGGTTGTCACATATGGTATCAGAGCCGACTCTCCAAAGCTTGATGCGTCAAGTTGCCGGAGGTGGGGAACGAAGGCTGGTGGTATTATCCCACAATGGCAAGAGGTCCGGAGGTGAGGACATGAATCCAGCCGGTATTATCCCACAGTAGCTAGCGAGGTACGATCTTGTACCTATGGGCTATCTGATCGGGCCTGATGAGGACGTCAAGAGTTTAAGTGCGGGAGTTTGTAACACCCCAGTCCCACATCGAGGAGATTTGGGACTTCTGCTCAGTTTATAAGGCAAAGTACTACTACTATGTGCACCAACAAATCATGATCTTTTGGGGGCTGTGGTGGGCTTGTCGTAACCCAAGTTGGTTGCACTCGGGACACTATGGTTCGGCTTATTACAGACTCGTAATCGGGACTTGACCCGATTTTCGAAAAAGACTCGGGATTTGATCCGGGTTGTCACATGGTATCAGAGCCGACTCTCGAAAGCTTGATGTGTCGAGTTGCCGGAGGCGGGGACACGAAGTCTGGTGGTATTATCCCACAATGGCAAAAGGTACGGAGATGAGGACACGAAGCCAGCCGGTATTATCCCACAATGGCTAGAGATGTACGATCTTGGTCCTATGGGCTATCTGTTCGGGTCTGACGAGGACGTCAGGAGTTTAAGTGGGGGAGTTTGTAATACCCCAATCCCACATCGAGGAGATTTGGGACTTTTGTTCAGTTTATAAGGCAACGTACTACTACTATATGCACCAACAAATCATGATCTTTTGGGGGCCTGTGGTGGACTTGTCGTAACCCAAGTTGGCTGCACTCGGGACAGTATACTTCGGCTTATATTGGACTCATAATCGGGACTTGACCTGGTTTTCGAAAAAGACTTGGGATTTGACCTGGGTTGTCACAAGACTGGTCAACAAGCTTGAACAAAAGAAAGATAGGTTAACAGAAAGTAAAAGGGACTACCAATTCTTATAATCCAATTTAATAGTACATTTACTTGGGCCAAATGCTTCACGAGCATTATCTTTAAAGATACTCTTACATACTTGGCTAATGGGCAATTAGTTGAGAGCAATATCAAGTAACCTTTATAAATAAATAAATATCAGTAACCTTTATGATGTTTAGTTACTCTACATGTTGGTATGAAATCTTGGTATAATCTATACTCTACATGTTGGTATGACATCTTGGTATCATCTATACTCCACATGTGGATATCAAATAACAGTATCTACCTTTTTTTCCACCTTGACCTTGTCCAATAGCTGTGATTCAGCCAAGAGCTTATTGTACTGACTCTGGGCCTCTCTCAACTCTTTTCTGAGCCTGCTCACCTGAAAACGGTATAAAAATAAATGATCCTTTAATTACTAGATTAAAAGGGCAATAATCAAATACTAGTTGATATGAATGTGATCAGGGTAGCTGAAAAAGGAATACTGAAATTTTGTCTATATGATAGAAGTGTCAGCTACAAATGCAAAGGTGTTGTGGAGATTGAACATTATTTGTTCGTAATAGCTACTACCATGTAGATTTTTACAGTTTTAATGTGCATGCGCGTGCGCACATAGACATGCAGAAACAAACAGTCAAACACATGCATACAATTTGAGCAATCGAGGTTAGTACCTTTTCATTTAGTAGCACTTCCGTCCTCTCATTTATAAGGCACCTTGTGAAAGGGGGAAGACAAAAATCAGTACTCTCTATAATATAACTAACGCAGCACAACGAAGATATGTAAATTAGTAATTTACATGCACAAAGATTTAACTTATTCTGTCATAGATCTTTCAGATATAGATGCATATGTTTAGAAAAAACAATTCACTTTAGTATGTGCAATAGAATGTTTTTACTAGTCGAGCAACAACAGGTAATTAAGTAGTATCTTCAATAATCTGTACAACTCACTGTGCACGAAGTTTTCTGTTTTCTTGCATAACATTTATTTTCTCTGGATCTTCCAGCATTTTACATGTATCAGGGGCAGGCTGCATATTCAAAGGAGTTATATACTGTTAGTGGTAGACTGCATCAAATGAGTAAAGAATTAGAAGTATATAATCTTTAGTTTCATATAAAGATGATAAGATTTCTTTTCTTTTAAAGGCATTCTTACTTATATACGGCTAAATGTATACTGCATAAGCAAATATTTAGACACCAGTATAATGTGAAATTAGACTTAAACAGACCTCTAATTCCAGACATGGAATAAAATCAATCGCATTGACCCTTGTCAAAGCCTTCCGTTTGACCTTTTCAGGCTCTTTCAGGTCATCACAATGTCTCCTCTTCAACTTTCCTGCAAAAGATTAACACATATTTGAAGTGATGAAGCGTCAAGTCATATAATTTTACAACTACATCTTATATCAGCGTTTAGATTTGTACCTTCTTGTGAATTTACTTGGTTGCTTATGAGTTCACATTGATTCTTTGCTACTTTCTTTGATAAAGTAGCCACCGGAGGAATGAAGCTTCCAGCTGATTGTAGTGCATTACCAGCGGTAGAGAAACTTTTACTCAACAGAACAGGTAGTGTGGTACCTTGCTCTGCACTGGAGCCAGATGAAACATATGAGGACATCGACTCCCGGGGCTTTTTCTTGATCTGATACCCGATAAATCCACAATGGTAGTCCCTGTCCATATTCAATAATGTTGGTCAAACAATTATTATGAGTTTTCACTGAAAACAGTAACTCCACTACTTATGCATCTGTGTTAATAAATAAGACAGGATTAAAGATATTCCTTACAAATAAACCCAGTTTATAGCCAGTCATGCAGATGACACATTTACCTCATTGGAGCCGAAGTGTTATACTTGCTAAGTGGTTGATACATCAATGGTGCCTAACAAGCTAAACGATTTTGAACTGAAGCCAATTGCTTCAGTTGCTATATTTACAGTTGCAGTGGGGTGAACCTGAGGAAAAGTACCCAGCAATTTTTGACCAAATGTACAAGTATGGTTATGGAACAGTCATACATGATCAGAACGGAAGCTTTCTGGAAGACAAAACAGGATGCTATTATGATGGCCCTGAGAACAGGACTTGCTGAGGCGATAGCTTTAAAGGAAGCTCTAAGCTGGATTAAGGAGAGAGGCTGGAGCAAGGTAAAGATTAAAGTGGCTTTGCTTGGTGCTAGTACAGACGTTTGCTATGATAGTGCACTGCAGAATTCTTCTACTAAAATGAATTGATGTGAATGTATCTTTACAAAAGTTCAGCAAATTTGGTGGCTCACAAGTTAGCACGGGTCACATAATCTATCTGATTGTATTTTTCTAGGTAGAGATGTACCTGCCGATGTACTGGATCTTTTGATCCAGGAACAGATTGGTCATGAATTTCTACAGCATTTGAAAAAAGTGTGGCTTCACCAAGAAAATATTATTGGTAATCCTAGATTCCCCTAACACCCTATGAAATGCAGTGAACTGGAGTAGGAAGGATGGAAAAACAGCGGCAGAACATGGCGATCAGCATTGAATTAGTCTTCTCCCATGTATGAAACAGTTCCTAATTCTTGAATAAAGGACTAAGCTATAGCCTGGCCTTTAGCCTCACAGTGTGAGGCTGTAAACTCTACTGGATTTGTCTATTATTAAGACACATCAATTCCTGGTCATTAGTGTTAGAATTTTATGCTTTGATATTTAAATATAAATATATTTTGATGATTGGTTATATTGACCAAATCTTTAGGATAGTAGATTATGTTTAGATGTGTTTTAGATTTAAATGTTTTTGAATTATGGTTGTATTATTTTTAGGAGATAAGATAGGTTTGTTATGTATTGGCCTATAAAAGGCTACAGATGATTATAATAAACATATGCCTTCACGTTATATTTTCTTCTTCTTCACAATGTAGACACCTATAACCCTAGAAATATACACACACCTAAAAAATTAGCAATTAGCCTCCAATCTGTATCCTCTTTACCGATCATGAGTCTTACCCCGTTGGTAAGAAACCGCTTTCTCCAAAACACATTAGCACAATAAGAATATGTGTGTACATATTATTGATTTATTTTTATTTACTTATTTATGTGTACTGCGTTTAAAAGGATTAGTTTAACGAATATATCTGAACTTTCATGGAAA
Organism: Apium graveolens; assembly: GCF_009905375.1. Lineage (NCBI taxonomy): Eukaryota > Viridiplantae > Streptophyta > Magnoliopsida > Apiales > Apiaceae > Apium > Apium graveolens. The sequence continues at coordinate 50,108,230 of NC_133656.1, forward strand.
CCTTCTCTAGATTCAAGTTTACCAAAAAAACTGATTGTTTTCTTGTGCTTTAGCTGGAAACAAAAGTTCAATGTTCAGTTGCAGTTCACTATAAGCTTACCAGTATTCCCATGTCATTTCTTTTAAGCGGACTTCAAGCTTTTGGAAAACATTAGTTTTCTCAAAGTCTTGTTTGTTGTGGCTAGGCTCGATAAAATTTGCTTCAAGGACACCTACAAAAAATAAATACAAATCAAGAAAATAGACCGAACTCAATTTTAATAAAACACAGCATCAATATAATTTTGATTTTACCAACAACCCCTCTGCCTCTGCTATCTGTGAAACTTACAATTCGCCAGAATGGCTGAAAATGAAAGACAAACATAGATTTTAGTGTTTATGCGTTGAAAGAAAGCTAAACAATTTAAAATAGGGGAGGGCAATACAGTAAAAAATTTCATAAAATAACTAATGCCAGGCACAATCAAGGCGTTAACAGACCAGGAAGAAAACTGTAGCAGCATGATCAGCACATCGCACAATCACAGAATTCTTGTAATGGTTGTTAACATTTATTAAAAGGAGCTGACAGAGTAACAAAAGCATGAAGAGAGTATGGAAAATAAAAAGAGAATGAAGGTATATAATTGTTGAAGAAACCCAGAACCTATATTAGGGAATACATGTCAGGACTCAGAAAGGCAATAGCGTTTCTAAAAATTATATAATAAAGCACAAACTGTCATTGAAAGTGGCATACATGGATGACTTCGAAAATTTAAATTATTTTTTCAAACTTTTAGATTACATCAGTGAGACCATGAGTGGAATATTGTATCATACTTTCTTCAATCTGTAGACTACTATAATGATTTTGCCTCTATTGAAATTGACAGACTACTTCAACAAACTTGCAGCCAACACCTCAGATATTTCTTTCGATTTCCAAGTCTTGCACAATATATGCATTAGATATCTATAGGGCATAAAAGACATTAAAAGTAGCTCATACATTTAATATTGCATTCAGTAAAGTGGTCACTGACTCACAAGTATCAGACGATTCTTATGATAGACACAGAACCCATGAATATTAACGTGAGGAGCTTCTTTGAGAAATCCTATTGTTGTAGTAACTTCGCCCTGCACAGTATCATTTAATTCAGCATAGATACTATTGGCAATAAAACTATCTGCAATGTGCCTTCAAATGAGTAAAATTAAATAATCATGTAGAGTTATGATTGATTATGTGGTTGACGTATGGAAATAAAGAAGCATCAGCTCAACAGTGTACAGCAGTAAAGTGTAAAACTGTAGATAAACTGATAAACCTATGACTAACCATTCGCAGTTTGCAACTTCATACTAACCCATAGAAAATATACGGAAGGGAACATAATAAGTATTATTTCCGGGTTTATGGAATGGATTCAGTCAGTGTCACAACATAATTATAAAGAAATGACTAAGGTTCCACATAAGGAAAGGGAATGCTATATCCATGCCGATTTTTAATTTCCAGAGAGAAGATAATTATCTTGTCCTCGATATCATTATTAGTTGTTACGGCAAGTCAAACAACAAAATTAATGTACTGTAAGAACGAAGAGTTGTACATCATGTACTATATAAATTGTATCAAAACATTTGGCCGACTTAATACATAACAGTTCAAATCTACGATATAATACCACTAAAAACCATATATCAGCATTAGTAACAACTGACAAGCGATTATCCCCTTTTCGGCTACTTGCAGCAGGTTGGCTGCTGCTTTACCATATATAGAGGTTACATTAAAATCAATTACAAGGAAAAAAACGTAAACTAGAGACCCGAGTTTCAAATTTTATTTTAAAGAAAAGTTACATAGATTAATATTACCTCATAACCCATAAAGCATAATTTGTTTTTTCAACTTGTAATAAAATATAATAGCTTATATTTATATCATGTCAAACACATGCTAATATATTATATATAAATATATATTACAAGCAACTGTTGCAAGTGTAGCAACTAGTTTTTTCTGTTTTATACAAAAATATAAACTCTATATTTTCGTACAAAAATTATATTCAAAAGAAACTTTAATTACAAGTACCTCTCCCGTGCGCCTTAAAATGTGTCCTAAAAGAAGTGGGCTCATATATAATCAGGCAAAGGGAGTATTAATTAATAACTAAACTTGTAATTGGTGAAGCATAGAGATAATTAAATTATCAAAAAAATGTGATATTGATGAGGAATGCAACTGACGATAAAAATGAGTTTTTGTACTATTTATTTGTAGTGTATCTATATATCTATTATTCAGAAAACAATGATATTTAGGCTCTAGTTAATTAGGTTATAAATAATATGCCCAACTGTTTAGGGGCCTCAGTCGGCTAGGTTTCCGATATACGCATTGCAATGCCTAGATATTAATTAGACTTGATTATTCAGATATCATTGAATATTAAATTGGGTCTTCTCTTTGTTTCTGGGTTGCGGTCTATAATTTTTCTCCCTTCTGGTTGGGAAATCCTGAGTAGTGGGTTTTCTTGCCGTTTATCCGCCCAAGTTATCTCTTTCTGGTTTTTCAGTTCATAGATTCATAGTTCTTCAAAATGTCCTGCATCAGATGACTTATTAGCTACAATTTGAATCAAATGATACTATGATAGTTATAGCTTATACTATGGCCTCCATGATCCAAACTATCCAATAACTTGTCATGCTTCCTAATCAATAGAAGGGTGTTTGCTGCTGAAGACAGCCCAGGAAAGAACAGGAACATAAAAGAATTAAGGGATTTTTAAAAAGAAAAAAAGAGAAAGGGTCAAAATCACTACCCACCTATTAAACCTAAAATTTCAGTCGTCGCAAACAGATGAATAATAGCAAATTAGAGATGCCAGCTTTGTCTCGAGAAAAGATAAAGAGTCATAATCTATAGAATAGAGACGTGTGTTGCGATCCCGGTAAGTATAGGACCTATTTGATACCCCAGTCAGATCCCAAGTAAGACCGTCTTATTGTATAATTCAGCAAGTGAGCAGACAACATGGTCCGGATTGCAACTTGTCATGAATTAAATAGCAATTGCTACAAAGTTGCCCTAGTTATAAAATTTTCCTAAACAAACAAGTGATTTTAATCATATAATGGTTCAGTAAACTGTCAAAAATGAGATTATCATAATATAAGATAGCAACGGATAACTAAGTTGTATCTAGAAATTTCATATGCACATGAACAACTCATTCAGATAACAGTAACTTTAATAAGTTCCTCAGTTTTATTTAAAATAAAAAGCAAATTATAATCATGAACAGCTAATTTTATTTCTAGAGTTGCAGCTTAGTATATATTATCGCTCTTGGCAACAAGATGTCAAGTGTTCAAGTCCGGCAGAGATAAATGTGTGCGTTGGATTCAAATATAATTTAATTGACCAATCTCAAAAAAACAATATATTTTATGTTTATGTAGGATAATGACCTTTTTAGTTGAATATATTTAAGACCACCTTCGAAGGTGTCTATGCAGTGGGAAGGATTAATTGCAAATCAATACTTCAACAACGTTGAAGAACTTTTGGGATGCGAAGTACAGGTATAAGAAGTTGAGATAGAAAATGTCTGCAATAATAGTGAAAGATATAAAGTACTACCTCTACACAACGACCACTGTGAGGTTTATACAGGATGAATTCTGGATACTTGAGATCAGTAGCAATATTATGATACTCAACCACTTTTCCACGCAATAACATGCAGAAACTTGTGGGCAGTCGCAAGTACAAGACAGATAAATAAGCCTGCTTGGAAAGACAGTCATTTTTAGTGAGACATCACTCATCAGAACTTAATACTTTTAACTGCGACAGAGTAATGAAACTAAACTTACACGAAGCGAATAACGGAGACGATTAGCGAGATGCTGTTCACTTATCCGCATTGGACCCTTTTCAGGCTTCTTGGCCTCCCCAGCAAGACGAATATCCTGGAGCGAACGGAACGCACATTATTGTAGAATATTTAATGCATTACACAAAGGTAAGATATGAAATACTTAATAAAATCCAACCTCACTGTCTGATTCAAAATCGAGCTCCAGAGTGCTTTCATCATTAAACCACAGATTGTAGATGATAACTTTTGTGCCATGATTTCCAATGTCATCAAACTGCAATCAAATTATTATAGATGATATACAAATAGAAGAGCAACCACTATATCAGAAATATGCAGCTAATAAAACCATTTATTTCGCATATTTGATAACAGAAACAATACTATAATACCACAGCATGAGATATTGACAGAATTGCTTTACATTGAGGTTTTTGAAGTCCTTCCTCATTTTCCCACTAAAAGATTAACAAAATATACCCCCACCATTTTTTAGTTTTTCCTGTAATGGAATTTCTAACTTTTTTTTAATTTTTCATGATATATAATATATAACTGATCATATACCAAGTTTTATAAGTATCATTAAGTGTGCATTTCATTTTAAAAAAAAATGTTTTAATGATAAAGCAGCATGCAGCAGCAGAAATTTAGCCAATTTATTCAAATTAAATAATGGGGTTTCTGCAGTCCTTCACAAGATACATACACAACTCAATACAGATGAAAATATATAAATATTTCTCTAATTTAATCATAACCTATTGTTTTCAGAATTATTTGAGTACATTATAACTGATCAGATACCAACTCTTTTAGTCCATATTTTTATAGTGTTCATCTTAGGGTATGCAGTAAGAACAATCATATTAATAACATTTAAAGGAGACAAAAAGTCCAATATATACATAGTAAAGAAAAGAAAAAACATAAGCACTGATATTTACTCAAACAGTCGTACACGTCCAAAATATTCTTCAATGATGCAGTTCATACAATTGTTTGCTTGTGGCTTAACGATTGTAAAAGGAATTACTCTGACCAGAAAAGCAACAAGAGATAACCAAGCCTAGGCTGTTTGGTGCTTGCGAATCTAATTCAGGGCTATAGCAAATTTCAAATGAAGAACAAAATTTCAAGACCAACTACCTCATTTTAAAGAAGAATGATGCTTTGTTAAAAAGATGAACATTACCAACTACCTCATTTTAAAGAAGAATGATGCTTTGTTAAAAAGATGAACATTATATCTTTTTTTCTACACATTAACAAACTAAATGACCAATGACTGTCCATATAACTTGTGCCTAACAACATAAAAATCTATAATTTCCTCTTTGCAATTCTCAGAATACTTGCATTAATATGAACTAAATATACAAAATTTACATTTACGAAACTTATTTATTGTAACATGTACTGGATAAGGCAAGTGTAATTTTACCAACTTAATCCTTTTTATCCATACCCATCTCCAATATCATTTAGGTTATATCTTTCAGTCAACTAACTTGAAAAATGGGGCACTATCTATGCTACAGAGAATTCAACTTATCAACAATTGGAAGACTTTACTTTTACCAGTCAAATTGACCAATTACAAAGATACAATTGGCAACTATCTATTTGGTTTTACAACATTATTGTAAAAAGGAACATTATTCAGGTAACTTTAGTCACCATTCACCAAAGCACACAGTAGCCGTGTAAATCTATAGATATCATGTAACATGCATCTAAAGATTACAAGCAATTTATATCCTCGACAAATTAATATTTAGCTTCAAGGGTAAAGATTAAACTATATAGCTTGAAGTATGAGCTATCGTTATATAATAGGTAGACCATTAACTGTAAAAACATCATATAGGAGATTGCAGCAAGGTGGCTTACTTGCTTAAGAAGTTCTTTTTCTGTGGAATATGGAGACCACTGCAACAAAATGGAAAGATTGCAGATATAATTTTCCTTGCTTTGCGATTGTAGATAACCCAAGGTGCCTGTTGATGTGTTTAACTCGTAATCAACCTGCGGCATTAGAAAAAAGCAAATACCTAATTAAAGAGAACACCAGTATTATAAATTTCCAAGTAACACGTAGGTTGTCATTAATACTGAATTAGAAAACATTGCAACTAAGTTGTTAGTTGGTTTGAACAAATAATACATGAGCCAATCACCATCATAATTCGTAGGGAATAGTCTTTAATCATTATCATGCAGTTTGATCAGGATGAATGATGTTACAATTATGCATAGCTATACTACATCTGTTCATGTAGAATAAAATTGACAGTATAGATATGCTTTAAAGCATTTAACTGCAATGCATGCATGCCAGAGGCAGTTAAAGAATCAAACCAGTGATAGTAGTAGGCAGAGTGATGATACTAACCATGGGAACCACAATTCTGTCATGTCCTGTTTGTGTCAAAAATGTATAGGACAAAAGACCGATACTTTGGGTAGAAGGCCTGTGAAAGAGAATGATAATGAGGCAGGTAGTTGCAGGGTAATCACAGAACAAATTACTGAGAAAAAACTCTTTAACTCATGCATGATAAACAGCTCTAATTTAGGGTCATCCACAGACGTTATAGAGCATACCATTTTAAGCACTAATAAAGAGAAAAGGATTGTAAGAAGAAATAAGAACTAATACAGGATGACAATTTATAACATAAAAGGCATTACTTAAAAATACTACTACCTCCGTCCCCCTCATTTCTTTACATTTTTTTTCACATGCTTGACACGCATTTTAAGGCAACTATAAAGTATAGTTCCAGAATTCATTTTTAAAATTTTCTTTTTTTGTATAAAAATTTGAACATTATATTTTTATTTAGAAGAAAGAAATTTCAAAAAAAAATTATGCAACTACATTTAATAAGAGCATTAAAGTGTGTGTCGAACCCCCGTCCCCCAATGTAAAGAATTGAGGGGGACGGAGGGAGTATAATTTTTCTACCCAAACCAATGATATTTTTTACATATTATGCCTATAGATATCTCTAAGGAAGTATGACTGTGTGTATAAACTTCCAATTAAATTATCTTGTATTGGAAATATCTTTCCAATCAATAGAGGTAAACCGAAAATAGAATTCTTTATCCAAAATTTCAAAGATACTTGAAGAATCTCTAACCGAGTTTAACAGAGTTTTAAACATGAGATTGTCCTTAGATATCATCATCAAGCTCTTCCCAGAAGATCATGACTAAACTTGCAAAAACTGTAGCATACTGAAGGTACAGTAAAGTTTGTGTATGTAGTATTCTGGTAGCAAAAATTATTTATCAGAGCTATTATAAAACCATTTACCAAATTTTCTCATGCAATATAATGGTCACACCATTATAAATGCATACAGACTACTGGAGTCAAACATGATGTATAAAGAAATAACTTAAGAATAGAGGAAGGCAACTCAATATATTCAATGCCAAAATCATGAAGAATAGCATATTAAACCTGTTCCTGTGGCGGCTCAAGACAATGACATCTGCTCCAAGTCTCATCGAACTTGTTTTGAAGCCATTCCCATCTGAAATGCTACAATTAAACCAATAAATATATGACAGGAGGAAACATAAGATCATTTGGAAACATAGTTGTCATGTTCATGCCCGCATTATTTTTCTTGGTATAGGTGATGCTTTTTTTATTGTAGGAATTGATGAGCGTCTAGGCATCACCCACGAGTCCATAGGTGTTGTCTAGGCATCTATTAGGTAAATTAAGCGTTGAGCTATACTTGTTAATTAATTAATTTTTAAAAAATAATAATTTCATACTGCTAAATTTCATTTGCAATTAATCTTTTACAGTCATAAACTTGAACCATTACAATATAACTCTTACAACTTGGTAAATACAGTCTCAAAAAAATATAATTAAAAATTCACATGATTGTATAATATAATATAGTAGTAAATTAATATAATATTTACCAAAATAATAAAGTTGTGCGTGTGTGTGTGGTGTGTGGGTTTTTATGTGAACGCCTAATTCGTCTAATGGACTCCTAAGCAAAGCATTTTACAGCTTGGGCGTCCAAGCGGTTTAATGGTGAGCCTTTATGCTTAGACAGGTATATTTGAAAATATTAGCACAAGTATCATACACTGTCCAATGGCTGACATAGACTTCTTATTCGAAAACCCAAAGCTTAAACAACGTCTCATTGCTTCCGGGCTCATTCCACCGCCATCATCTGATGTAAATATGAAAAAACCCTATGGTTATAAATTGTACGCTCAAAACATACCAATAACGCTCAAAACAAATCAATACCTTGAATTAACAAAGCTGAAGCTCCATTCCTTGGATTTAAAGTTTTATCTACAATCACACGGGTAGCCCCATTTTGTATCTATCCAGTAGATGAATACAATTAAAGTAATAGGCTATAATATTATAAAATGAAATTGATTAAGTAAATAAAGATATGCATGTCTTAACTACTTCCTTCAGATACAAATGCAAAATCAATAATTTGAAATGATCAAATTACATTAGCTGTCCTATAAAGCAGGAAAGTCATGAAGAGATTTTGTGACAGTAGGAGGTGATAGTAAGCATTAGACTCACCCTCCCCTCCCCAAGATATAAACTATGTCTGAAACAATTCAGTATATTACTGTACAAGGTAAATTACAGCCATTAGCAACATCTAGACAAACTACATAATAACTATGTTGAACATTAGTTTCAATTGTAAAAACACTCAAGTTTAAGTCATAGATTCACCTCATCAATGGCATTATCTATCAGCTCTGCGATTGCTGCACACAACAAGCAACAAATAAGGTGAAACTGGTGGATGCGGTATTTCTCAAATGCAGAAGAAGTTACTGTAACAGCTAAACATACCACCAAAAGCCCATTTGTGTGAGGTAGCATTTGAATGAAGGAATTTAGGGTGAATATGTAGATGATTTGTGCCATCTGTTAACCATCAATCAATATGTCAGATTGCCTTTATCATGCAGCACAAAACCGCAAGTAAATTTGTAAAACTAATTCAAGAAACAAATCCTAAAAGACCAACTAGAACAGATTGCAATAAATTCATAATCTCAGACAGAAGAGTACTTCGAATATTGGATTTTGGTGCAGCCCCTTCATCGTACTTGTTGGCTTTCCAAAATTGCCGACAAAGAGGTGCATAACTAACTGGTGATGTAGAACAAATGCTTGTATCGTCAAATGGGGACTTCTCATGATCCAAAGCACTGGTGCCACTTTGACCAGAACTTAAAGTACTTGAGGTCCTATCCTCTCTCAAGTCTTGTCTCGGAAGATTTTTAGACGGCTTAATGTGATCCAGAACAGAGTTACTAACTGCAAACCCCGATGATTTTCCAACCAGATCTTGCTCCAATTTAAGCTCTTTCATGCCAACCCCTCCGGTAATTTGGTCACCACGCAAGCCACCAAAATCTCTTCTGCTCATCACGAAACCCTAAGGAGGTGAATTATACAGTAAGGTTAAAAAAACTTTTGGGATATAAAATCCCCACTCATAATAAAGAAGGCAGTAGTAGATTTATGACAGAGAAGTGAAGAGAATATATTACAAGGATCCCCCTAAACTAGCGATCACAAAACTTTTAGCAGTTCTACTATTGCCAATACTAAACTAAAGGAGTGATGGTATAATTCTTCAAACTTAAGTACAAAAGTTAAAGTGAGGAAATATATGAATTTTAGAGTTGTCTTTTATTTTGTTCCTTCCAGTTCCAGCAGATGTAGTCCCTTTGCAGGATAATTCTGCCTGATAACACGTGGATGGTCCGATGTTATCAAAACTTCTTATCTAGATAGACACCTAAAAAACTGAAAGACTAAATTCAAAAGTCAACAACATATATCCGATAATTGTACCGACGCAACACAACAGCATCAGCATTTTCTCAATTATACACCTTATTACGTGGGGTGTAGTTATGGAATACTTATCTCTAAAAATTGGAATACTTCTCTAGTCTTCTCAATTGCCTTAAATTGAAGGATGTAATAATCCCTCTGTCCCATTTATAATGACCACATATCCTATTTTGTTTGTCCCAAAAGTTTTGTCCATAATCGATCAATATGGGAAATCAAGTGCTGATTTGGGGAGGACATACAATATTATATGAAAAATAATACACATTTTCAGTAATTATTTATTAAATGTAATCAAATAGAACGTGTATTTTTTTCCTTTGAAAAATGAATGGAACCAAGGGAGAACAATATAATTAAAAATTTATCAATTATCTTTATTTCATGTTCCATATAGAGAGATTTAAAAATAATACATTACCTTCATTTGTATAGTTTGTACATAATTGTTCAATTATCCTTTAAAGGATAAAACCATACGGCAAGTCAAGCTATTGACCAAATAGAAATCACACATTACCTTATTTAGTCATAGTTTTCCATAATTTTTGCATATATATATTCTTATTTAGAGAATTCCTGGAATTAAAATTGAGTATGCATATTTTTGCATTTATTTAAAATATGCTTATAAAGGAGAGGTAATGTCTAGGTTTACCCATTTCACTTTAACCATAACCATCTCAAATAATTTCATGGCTTGTTTGGGAACTCGAATTCATTTGAAATTTTGGATTTGGTACAAATGACATGTTTTGATAACCAAAAACAATTAGGATTTGGATTTAATTCGATTCCAAGGCATTCTAATATAAACACAAATTTGAGAATTTGAAATGAACATCATTGTCATTTTTAAAATCCTTCATTTGAAATGACTTTATGCTCCCAAATGTTAGAATATGTTATAAGATCATGGTATGACCTCCCTCGAACACCTTAAAATTTAAGAGCTGGTTACTTAACATGGTATCAGAGCTCAAGCTAGAAGGAATACTCCCTCTTACCCAATATTTTCAATACATGGACATGAAGACCAATTATTGCCTCAAAGATGGGAGCCCGTAATCCACGACCAAAAAATGGGCTTTCCACGTTATTATATAATATAATTCCCGGTAATTAGTGAGTTGATTACTTAACAACAAGAATAATCTTAAATGGCTTTAGAGTCTGTTGTCTTTATCTCTATCCGTTAAGTTTTCCTATGTCCTTTTCCAGAGTCCAGTGGACAAAGCTCTTCCGGAGGTGACAGTAATTTTTTTTAAAATATTAAAAAAAACATTGATTTTTTGGACCAAACTAGTTTTGAAGGTAAAATTAAAGTAAATAAAGTAAAGTCTAAAGCCTAGGTCACTCCCTCTTGGTTCCTCCGAGTCTCCACAAAAATGTTGTCTAAAGGTCTCCTCTCAAGCAAGACTACCAACTCGGCTCTACTCGATGAGTTCACTCTGGAACCAACATTACATCCAACAACCTTCAGGATAAAAAGGACTTGCAATGGGGTACAAGATGCCATTCATCGCCTGAACTCAACAAAATCGACTATTTCAACAAGAATTTCTATAGTCCTTCAACGACATTCTTAAAAACTCATTTGTTTGTATTTGGCTCAGTAATTTGGTGCACCCGAAAATCAGTCACACACATCTATAACTCAAAATTACTAAAGATGGGTGTGATGTCGCGACAAGAGATCATGGAACTATTTACCAAACTCAACAAGCTAAAACAAGGTACTCAAACTGTAAATATTTTTCGAATCGACAGAGATCGAGGCAAGAACTCAGTTGTGCCTGGTATAGTCTAAAAAAACCACAAGTCAACAAAAACCACTAAAAAATAAATGACATTTGAGTTCGTTACGAGGTTAAATGACAATCTCGAAGAGCTATAAGGTTGCACACTCTCCCTTTGTGATAGTATTGTTCATGATACAACTGAAGCTTTTACAAAGAGAAGAATCAAGGGTCACATTCTTTACGGAACACCTTAACCTTTATATAGTTGAAGCCACATTCGTATCTTCAGCATGCTCGATTTTGAATGTAATTTCATCTCCTTTGACTAAATTTTATCTCCTTTGATTATTTTTTATCCTCCGAATGTGATCCATCATTCAAGTTGTAAAAATTTCATAAAAACCTCTTTTGCTCTTTTAACTCGTTTCCTCTTCTTTTCTCAACTTGTATTTTTCTTTTACAACCTTTCAAGTTCATTGTATGATTAATCCAACTCCTTTAAAATTCTCTCGTATTCAAATAACTAGTTTTACGATTGCAGACATAAACCTTAGAGTGCTGAAAATTACATTGATCCTCAATATAACAAATGTCATATTTTTCTCAAGAAATTTTGCTAAAATTCAGAATTAAAGGGGTCACCTATCTAAAAATCGAAAGTTGTTTCAAACCCTAATCTACCCATCCACCATCAAGTGGTATCATCTTCAGTCCCCTAGATCACACCTAAAAACCCTAAAATCTAGCCTATATGCGTAAAACCTATGTTACCCGGACTCGGGTATGGGTGTCGGACACGGGTTCGTATTTAAGTGTCGGACTCGGCAATATTCTGAAAAATTTACATGTTTTTGGCCTAAAATAAGTGTCTAAATGTCCATACCCATGTCCGAATGTCGAGTGTCTGACAACATTCTAAAAAGCAAACCAATATAAGATATAGAGAAGAAAAACAAGAACACTTGAAAAGAAAATGCCACAAAAAGAATCGATCAAAGGAGATATATACACATACATACATAAATGAGGTAAATTATAGTAGTGCGTATGGTATTTATATCATAGTAGGTGTTAACTTATATAATTATGGGTGATGTTCCTCCATTGAAGTTTTGTGATATTCTTTTAAGGCGTCCATTACTTGTTTGACCGATATGCTCATCATGCCACACGTGGTAATAAATATATAGTTGGTGTCAAGGGTGGTGTTGATATACTCTTGCTTGTGATTTTTCTCATATGTCAGTTAAGCAACAATGTTTTTTGCTCTAAAGTGCTTCACCTGATTTAATAAAAAGTAGATACAAGGCAAAGTATAAATACTAAAACTAAACCCTAAAGAACTCAGGCTCATCAATAATTGGGCTTACTATAGATAAACCAATAACTCAGGCTCATCAATAATTGGGCTTACTATAGTCATAAAATGTTATGACTGTTAAATATATATAACCTATATAGTACGAGTTATATAGAACTCTTTTTTGTAAAAGCATGTAATTTTTTTTGCGAAATGTAAAAGCATGTAATTTTTTATTTTTTTTTTTGCTAAGTGTAAAAGCATGTAATTTGATTGCACTAATATAAAGAACATAGAAAAATGGGGCATGGACCATGGTAGAGCTAAATAATATAACTGAATACAAACAACAATTGTAGACTAAGGCAACGTTTGCTTTACAGATTAAGACGGGGCTATAATTATGATTCCTATGTTTACAAAAAGTAAAGAAGGGAATATAGATTTAGCAAAAAAAAAAGGGAATATAGCCTAAGGCTCCATTTGGGAGTGTTGTTGAAAACTGTTGTGCCGTGAGAAAAATTGCTGGTGGAAAAAATGTTGTCAGGGAAATTAGATGACTGTTTGGTAATTTTTTTAATTTATGCATATTTTGAGATATAATATATAAAAATAATATTTTTGAGAAGGTTTGATGGTGAAACTGATAGTTACTTCTTGCAAAAGCTGAAAACAGCTTTTTCCAAAAACACGGGGGACATGCTTTTGCTAACAGCAGCTTTTAACAGCAGCTTTTAGACCAAAAGCGCTTTTCCTATGACAGCTTTTCAGCAAAAAGCTGTTGTAACTGTGTGCAACAGCAATACCAAACGGGGTCTAAGTAACAATGTTAAAATTAAATTAGTAATAAGTATTACGAGATATTAACTTTAATTAGATAAATATATCCTTACACATTTAAGTTGGACTACTCTTGTTTAATTAAAATAAGGACAATTTTTTATGAGGATAGGAAGTGAACATTAAAAAGTTTTTTTATGTGTAGAGGTAAGCATGGCCATCGGGGCACTTTGAGGTCGAGGAGTGCCATCTCCCCGGGAACCCCAACCCCAAAACTTTATCTCAAACCAGCCCCGATCCCGGAATTTATTTTACTTCATGTTCAGGATCCTCGCCTGAATGAGGAACGGGAATCACAGCCGGGAGTCGGCAAATTTCTTTTTTTTTTAACAAATATAAATTGTGATTAACATTTTCATGATAATTTATAATATTTAAAATTTATTTATAACTTAATGCTAATTTTAAACCCTCATATGAATTAATTATTTATAATATCGAGAATAAACAAAAATAATTTATTTATAATTAAATTATTTCAAAATATGTAAACTTTAAATCAAGTGGATTAAAAATTAAAGATAATAATATTACACATATATATTTAATTATTTATTTGATATTAGCATAAAACTAGTGCGACAAGTTTATTTCAAATAATTGTTATTTTGTTATTTTTATTTTACTATTATATTAATTATAGTTGTTAAAAGAGTAAGTAATATATTATTTTTAGCCTGATGTCATTATATCATTATATCGACCAACGATTATCTTTTACTTTAAATTTTTTTAGCCCGAACACCGTCCATATCTAACAAACACCGTCTCTTGCCTATTGTGTCAAGTGATATTTAATTTTGTATCAGTGGTTTCATAATTTTTAACAACAATATTTTATAAGATAATTATGTCAAAATAATAAATTAATTAAGTGAGTTTAATTAAGTAATTTTAGCAAGTACCGACCGACTACCAAAAATGTTTCGTCTACTATAATATAGTACAGATATGTATTTATAATATTATTTTTGTTTAAAATTGGGTTCATGGCAGGGGATGGAGGCGAGGAGAATGACATTCGTGTGTAAAGGAAAGTAATACATCTATTATATGTATGTGAGGTCAGAATTTTAATTAAATTGGTAGTTAATTTATAATAAACCCCAATTATTTATATGCATAGTCCATTAGGTTATATTATTAAGGTAATCTATTCCTATATAAGTGATGTTATTCCTATATAAGTGATGTTATTCTTATATAAGTGACGAAATCCCCGGACTTGATTATTGAAATTTTTTAGAATATTACATTGGGTCTACCTACACCCTACCTACACCCTACTTGACCATTGGGTTTAGTAAATTTTACATATCATTGTCCCTTCCATAATTCGTCGGCATGAATTATCCTATCAAACAAATAGTCATCTAAATAATCCCTCGTAACACAAACAAGCTATACGACAATTAAAAAAGACCTCATAGATTATATTTATAGGTCTATAATGTGGGGACTAAAATCATTCTTAAATAAAAGAGCCTAGATGTAGATGATGATAAACTTTGTTAATTTGCACAATAAGAAGTCTTCGCTTTCATTCTGCTAATCATTAAATAAAAAATACCAATAAAATAGTTATTATTTCATTCCTACTTACGGGTAACTTACATTTTGGTCAAACATATTGTAAAAAATGAAGACAACATATTTGTTGACACTATGTTTTTATGAAAGCCTTAATGAAGCTTTTATGATGGCGCCAGTTATGTTATATAATAAAAAAGAGCTCCGTATGGGCTCTCGTGGCAACCTTTAGATGCGGAACAAAGCATTAAAATATTAAATTGTATTTATTTATGTTATTAGTACCCAATAGATTTAATTGTAAATTATTTGCTAAATTTTATATTAAATAAATATGTCATTAAAAAGATTCTAGATTATAGTAGTAAAATAATAAAAAAGATTTGTTTTCTTTATTATAAAGATTTTACTTGGTGGCTAATTTATGGGATTTACTCGTCAACCTATACAAAAAGATGTAATCTTCAGTATGAACAAGACTATAATTGTTATCGAATGAGATTGTTCTCTATTGTTATGTGTGATCCTAACAAATTCTTTTATTCTGCTGAGAAGTCCTATGGGTAGTGGTTTTTCTTCGGTTGGATCCTCTTGTGGATTTTGAGCGTTAATCTACAATTATCTATCCTTTTACTTGTTTTTCATTATTGTTTTGCATCACTTTTATATGCCAATAGAGTTGATTATAAGAAATTCTTAAGATTTTCGTTAAAATTATCTATGAATATATGACAGAGTCAATAGATCCTTGGCTAATATATTAAAAAACATTTTTGTAGAGTGCCGGAAATCACATTCACAATGTAGAAGTCAAGTATAATTAAATGATTTATTTATAAAGCAATATCTTATTCCAAGTTTTCCATAACTTTCCCATCTTACAAAGCTTTTCTACTAAAGGGGTATTAGTTGCAAAATTTAAAATACACACATGCTTAAGCAAAACTTTGACCACTTGTTGCCAAGAAAAGCGCAATATCAAATTATCAAATTGGCTACAAAATTAAGAGTTTGTAGTTTATTATGTGAAACTTAGTTAGGATACGCACACAAAGTGAATGTTCCATTGATGGCATGCCAAACAACTCTAGATTTAATATATCTTATTTACCTTGTTAATCTTTTCAAAAAATAAAGGTATAAACAACCCTCTAAACTCATCAATTCACATATACATACTCTTAAAGCACCACATTTTAACTCAAACATTTATGTAATGTTTGTCACCGAATACAACTTACTTAGACCCAACAAATTCCCTTCCTCCTTTATTTATTATTCTACTCTAAAATTAACTGCGGTACATATCATTCCTTGATCCATGATAACACAGGTCGATCTACTCGTATTCAAAACTTAGTATACTCTTTATACAAATGATTAATTAATTTCAGAAGGCAACAACAGTTTATATACATACAAATATATATTATATATATATAATACACCAATCCATAAACCCTGACGAGTAATTAATTAATTAAACTAGATTATAATGCTTACATATATACATACACGATACAATATAAACCTAAAACAGTAATTCATTAATTAAACTGGGTTAGAAAGCAAATTATTTCGAAGAAAATCTAAAAAAAAGCCCCAAAAGATACTTACAACGTGTGTAAACAGAGAAGATGAACAGGTTGTAGAAGATTTAGTCGTGAAATCTGGAGAATCTTGTCCCGCGAAATGTTTTTGTTATTTATTTTTTCAATTCAAATGCTTAAAAATCGTGTGCGAGAGAGAAAAGAGGGAGAGAGAGTCTTAATCAAGGGCATGGAGTTTGATGGGAAAGCCTTGAAAAGTGTGTATTCTTGTTCTAACTCAAACTATTGTACTTTTGTTAAGTCTTGTGGGGCATTTGTCTATGAATAACAAATATTACATATCCATGATATTATAATAAATAAATATTAAAAAATAAATTTTATTTTATCTGTTTGTCGATCAATTATAATTCTAATCTATTTTAAAGTCAATTTTTATTACGATTTAAAATATAATTTATATCAAACTCTACATCATTTTAACTGATATTAAAATCAAGTTTTTTTTATCAATTCAAATTCTATACTATATTATAGAAGAAAGTTCTATGAGTTTAGCTTGTCGGTTAATCGGTCGGTCAATTATAATTCTAATTCATATTAAAGTCAACTTTCATTGTTAATTTAAATTATAATTCATATCGAACTCTATGTTATTGTAAATGATATTAAAGTCTAGTTCTTCTACCAATTTAAATTATAATTCACATTAAGCTCTATATTATTCTTATTCATATTGTTTATTGAAGTCGATTTTTTTCTATTAATTCACATTAAGTTTCTAATGTTACCTTAGCTACAAAGTGATGTTACTTTTGGCTAAAAAACGTTTCATATTGAAACATGCAAGGATAAATTGCCTTAGGTCATTTATAAACAATTTATATAATGATTTTTATAAAATATAAAAGTTTAATTTATAAATGAGTTATTCGTTTTAATATGTTGAAGTATATATTTATAAAATTCAAATTTGATATTTTGTTACAAGAGAATAAAATCACATAAACAAAATTTTTAATTTTTAACAAAAATTGATAAAAATTGCACGAAAACCCGTAAAAATGCTGAGCGGTAAAATTTACCCGTTTGTCTAAAATATGTGGGCCACCTGTTTGTCCAAAGC
Organism: Apium graveolens; assembly: GCF_009905375.1. Lineage (NCBI taxonomy): Eukaryota > Viridiplantae > Streptophyta > Magnoliopsida > Apiales > Apiaceae > Apium > Apium graveolens. The sequence continues at coordinate 50,126,095 of NC_133656.1, forward strand.
AGAAGAAATCAACTCTCTCTCGCCTCACTCTTTCTCACTCTCACCCCATCTCACTCTCTCTCGTAATTCTCTCTCAACTCTCTATAACAAATCTCGTAATCTCGTATTCTTCAAAAATATCTTCAAATCTCGTAATCTCTTATTCTTCAATTAAGGTCGTCAATTGAGACTAGTTTTGAGGCTTTGGTTTCTTCAAATTAGGGCTTTTTGAAATTAGGGATTTTTGAAATTAGGGCTATTTGTTTAATTTATTCTTTTTATGCTTTAATTAATTGATCTCTCATTTTAATTTAAAGGGTTTGGATCTTTGAATTTGGACGTTTCAGTTTGGTATTTTAGTTGGAGCTTGTTCATTCGGGTTGGAGCTTATTCAGTCGGGTTGGTGTAAGGATGATATCCAGGAATTGAAAGTTAAATTGATGAAGCTAGTTGGTGTAGGGATGATGTCCCAAAAAGACAAGTCCTCATTCAGCCTAATGAAGTGAATGAATCTGCCTAATTAGTCATTCAGTGAACTTAGCATTGTACTCTTATTGTAATACCCTAAATTTTCTTTCAGTGAACTGAGTACATTCATCTTATTGTGCTGCTCTTTAATTAGTATAAACTTAACTTGTTACAGTTAAACCTCTTTAAAATAATAGGGTTGGGACCGAGAGAAAAAACATTACTTTAGTGAGTTTATTACTTTATCGGGAGTAAAAATACACTATGTCCATTATGTTGGGACTGGAAAAAAGTACTATTTTAACGAGGTTATTACTTTAACAATTATTACTTAATCGAGGTTCAACTGTACTTCCAGCAATTGTGTTCGTATTGTAATTTTACTATGCTTGTCGCCGCATATTATCTGTCATTGTGTTCGTATTGTAACATTTTAATGTAATGCATTTAATTACGGTTTTGCTTCTTATTTTATTGTTCATTACTTGCAACAACTATGTTCGCATTTCTAATGTATAATTTTATTTTTTGTTTATGATGGGAGGATTTCATATCACAACCCACCACCAGGGAGAATTTCAAAGAACAAGATATGTTGGCGGGAAAGAGTTTCTTGTAAGGGGTGTCGATCCTGACAAGTTTTCTTATAATGTCCTGTTGGAGAATGTCAAAGATGATCTTCACTATTCAGAAATTGGAGGGAAAAGTTAGTCATAGTGACCATATTCACTTTTACATGGACAACATTGTTGATAACAACATTAATCCAGTTAAGCAAATGCAGCCCCATGTCATCATGAGGCAAAGGTATAATATACTCGAAGGTACACCTTCGAAAAGTATTATAAATTGTCTTGCCTAGATCTTTCGAGAATGTTGGATTTATATGTTTATGTATTGCTTCTTAGTAACTGTCATTATATTTTTTTGTAGCAAAAAAACAAGTCAAGCGCATGTTTGTTACGACTCATCAACTACAACAAAAACAAAGAAACAAAAAAATAGTAGAAGTGTGTTGAGAATTGGCTAAGTCGATGATCAATATCTATGTCACAATCAGGATATGATCAACTGTTGTGATATGATTATCCGTTGAAATCTTCGATATCATTCGTTGACGATCGTTAGTCATCGGTTGATATATATAAATGATTATCCGTTGAAACTAAAGCATTTATCCGTTGATCAAAACTATCCGTTGAGAATGATTTGGATGATAAGTTAAGACTGCGAGATAAATCAGAATGTGCTGATTTATAGGATCGTAGTTGATTTAGATATGTAAAGTGTTAGAATTATATTGTAACATATCTTATAATTGATAGAGGACTGATTTGTAGCTGTTTAGTATATAAACACAGAATAGGTTATCACAATATGTAGAAGTGCTCAACTCGAGTATACATATAACCTAGAAGCTCTTAAGAATATTGTTCTTGAGAGAGTTTTGTAACAGTTTATTAAAGATCAATATAAACTGTTATTTGTGATATATAGTGACGCGTCGCACAAAGGATTAGGGTGTGTGCTTATGCAGCACGGTAAGGTGATTGCGTATACGTCGAGACAACTGAAGGAATACGAGATTAGATATCCTACTCATGACCTTGAGCTCGCGACAATAGTTTTTGCCTTAAAAATTTGGAGGCACTACTTGTATAGAGAGAAGTGCGAGATTTTCACAGACCATAAGAGCCTCAAGTACATATTCACGCAGAAAGAGCTCAACATGCGTCAGAGGAGATGGTTAGAACTAATCAAGGACAATGATTGTGAGATTCTCTATCATCCAGGGAAAGCCAATGTGGTGGCTGATGCCCTTAGCAGGAAGGAAAGACTCAAAATGATAATGACTTCGGAGGAATTGATAAGGGATTTCGAGAAAATGGAAATAGAAGTAAAGGTAACCGGAACTGGAACTGAAAAGCTGTTTGAGATCTCGATGCAGCCAGAGTCATTGGAAAAGATTAGATTGTGCCAAGAGAAAGTAATGAATGAGTGGCAGTCCAGCATAGGTCCTAATGTGGCCAGGGTGATGACCAGTGGGGAATTCGTCCATCTACTAGTAGATAAGGTTAATTATTGGTATCTTTGCCTGATCAGCAAGATATCGGGTTTATGCCAAAATTCTTTTCTTTCTAAATTCATTGGATATTCCAACTCTGTTCATACTTTACATGACAGAGGTTTTCAGGAAATGTATGAGAGATATATATGGATATATATATATATATATCGGGACTTAATGAAGTATCTCGTAACTTCATTTCATTCAATAATATTTCAAAGGTCGAATCTATTCAAGTCTTATGTTGTAGTCCCACCTATGTGATGAACTTCGAAAATTTAGTATACTTTGAACGGTGGTAGTTCAAGTAGATTTCTAAAATGGTATAAGTATAGTGAAGTAATTGGTAACTTCATCTTCCTTTAAGCTTATATCCAGTAAGTAATTACCTTACACTTGATAAAGGTTTCCGGTAAGTTCTCCATTTAGATACTTGCATTATTGATTACATTATATATTATCTTGCGAGCTGTAATGCTCACTCTTGCTTCATTTCTTCATCACACAACAACAGTTAGGAAAGATGGCCAGACTCTAGCAGACCCTGTTAGTGTATACTGAAAATATTTATTTGAAGTATGTACATTTATTTCTGGCCAGTTTATTTGAGAATCATTTGAATGTTTACATGTTGTCTAATATTATATATTGTGAACAATCTAGTATCAAATGGGATACAAAATATTAGATTGTTAAATACGGTTATATAATATAATAAGGTTCACAGCACAGGTGGTGTTGGACAATCCACTGGTATGGCTGTAGTATTATTTAGATTAGTTTATATTGACTAATAAATAATGCTAGTATACTTTGTGTATATTGAACATGATCAAATTTAGAATTGTTCCCTTAATACTGATTAAGAAGGAGAACTAAGATTCTATGTTATTATTAATGCTTAGGTTCTTAATCTGGAAATAGTAATTGACACGTGTATATTATTTACATGCTTTGATTTATATATGAAATAATTCTTTTGAATTATATCATTATATTTTGGGTGATGGAATTATATACATGGTGGATATTATTTATTGAAGGAATTCATGTCCTGATAATATTCGGGTTAATGATGTCCCCTTGAAAGCTCAAAAAGATTTAATTATGTGAAACCCTGCAGGTGGAATTTATTCTGGCATAATTAAATAAAGGTTGAGTGGATGATCAAGGATAAAAGATATTAATTAAATAAATTATCAGTAATTTATTTAATTAATGGACATATGATATTTTAAACATGGGGAATTTAATAAGCAAATAATATTGGAACCGAATTAATTAAATTACGGTATTAGGAAAGGTAGTGCAAATATTAATTCTTTAGTGGATTGAATTAATATTTAATTACATTGGGCTAGGCTCAAGATGTAATTAGAAGGCCCAACCTAATTATCCATGGTCCCTATTGTAGCCTATATATATTCTTATTCTTTTCTTGCTTGGAATTATGTGAAAACATATTGTAGCCACCAAGGAGCAAGAAGAGAGGATAACTTGAGAAGACGGAGGCCACACTTCGCTCAAGGGAATTTGGGAATACAATAGAAGAGCGTGGAATCAACCATTAACAAGGTAATCCTCTTTTCGTAATCTTTATCGTAAAACGTAGTAACACCCTAAGTCCGTGGTTCCCAACAATTGGTATCAAGAGCCTGGTAATGGGTTCTACGTTTTATGATATAATGTCCATATCGTAATTATATATGCGTGTATATAGTATTTTGCTTATATTGGTTTTGATGCAGGTTGTTAATCCACTATTATGGCCATGTATATTTTAATTATGTGTTTGGATCCCACGTGGTTTAATCGTGGTTAATTTTTGTTTTGGTTTCCACGTGGTTTAATCGTGGTTGTAATTTACACGAGGGTTGATCGTGTTAGAATAGATTTTACAAAATTAGTTTTGTATTAGATCTATTTTTTTGTAATTGTTCCGGGTATTTTGTAATAGTTATGTGCGATCGGAAATCAATTCCGGTAGTTTTTTGTTCCGCTGTGCGATTACAAGGGGCTGCTGTTGATGTTTGGATCGAACAAAATCAAAACAAAACTCACAGAAAAGCAACAGGCGCGCGCGCGCTGCGGCCACTGCGGCAGCTGGGGCTGCCGGGGCCGCTGCGGCAGCTGGGGCTGCTGGGGCTGCTGGGGGCGTCGGGGCGCGCTTGGGGCAGATTTTTTTTTGAGAGCTGGATTTTTTTTCAAGGGCCATAATAGTGGAAAATTTATTTTAATTTTTTCCATTAAATTTTAATTATTGCTTTAATTTATTGATTATGTGTGTCGTTAATTATGTGTGCAATTCTTTTAAAATTGCATGTTTAACTTAATTAGGACGACATAGACATAAATTTTATTTATTGCTTTAATTAAATGTTATATGTTGCTAAAATTATGTGTGTATTTTGAATGCATGATTAGACATAATTATAACAACATAGGGCCCCATTTAATTTTAAAATTCCTCAATTTTAATAAAAAAATTCTAAGTGGGAGAGGGAATTAATATGAAATTAAATCCCATGGTCTCCATTATTGGTTGTAGGTAATTTGACATAAAAACGAATATAAATTATATATACGTTACCCATCGTGGTATGTAATTTATGGTGTCTAGAATGTTATAGAAATTACTAGAACAAACTTCTTAAATTAATTTTAAAAGGAATAAAATACGGATTTTCTTTATTTCTGATTTGGGGCGATTTTGTCAAAAACGAGTTCATCGAACTTGTAAGGCTGTGGGTTTTAAGCGAGACCGATGTGACTCCTCCACTACCTGGAAATCAAACCATTGATGAATATTGAATTGAAGTATTCTATTCAAGGCAAAATTATGAATATTGGAAGGTATACACGCCACCCATCGTGGCGTACCAAGTTCCATAGATTTCAAATAATTTAAGATTTGATGATGGTATACACTTAGCTATGAAAAATAATATAGTCCACCCCAACGTGGCATATTGTTTAGTAATAGGACCGAAGTAACATTTAAACAAAATTAGGTGGTATACATGTCACACATCGTGGCGTACCAGAAGCTTATGGTGTTTAGATGTTAGTGCATTAAATTTTAATAATTGTTAGAGGAATCAATAGATCTTAATAATTAATGCACCCTTATTTATGTGATGTTTTTATGCATGATTCTCAGGATAAAATGGGCTTTAATCCAATATTCACCATACTTAAGGATAACAAACTTACCGGACCTAACTATATTGAATGGAAACGAAATTTGGACATTGTGTTGACTGCTGAGGAGTACAAGTTTTGCACTTATGAACCCAAGCCTGAACAGCCTGCTGCTGATGCTCCTGAAGATGAGAAAGAGTATTATAAACGGTGGATTAAGGCTGATGAGATGTCGCGATGTTACATTCTGGCAGCAATGTCAGGTGTTTTGCAGCATCAGCATCAGTCTATGGCCACTGCTTCGGATATGCTCTTTAATCTCAAGGAACTTTTTGGAGATCAGAATAGGGCTGCTAGGCAAGAGCGTCGGAAGCGTCCCGCGTCTTCCCGTTGATATCGCAGCTGCTATAGCTGCAGAGGTAGATCTATTTGTAAATCAGGCATTCTACTTTTGGGAATCAATTATGTATAATTATAACTTGTGGCATATAATGGCAATTAACTGTAAACTTAACAAGTAATCATTTTGGGTTGTAATAACTTTTAAATTGTGGATTCAAGGACTTGTACTTATTTCAATTTCATCTCTGAGACTATAACGTGTTTTGGTGTGTGTTAGTGTGGGGTCACATCATGAGGTTATTTATTATTAATTAAGTTAAGTAATATTGTGGAAAGAAAGACCGTGACGACCCGGATCCCCGACCCCGGATCTGGGGGGTGTCACAGAAATGGTATCAGAGCTAAGCGTTATAAACCTCAGAGATGATGCGACGATATAATAATAAACTCACAAAGATAATAAGAACTCTTGCCAAGTTCATGGTCGGACTACTTAAAGTAGCGCTGACGGTTAAAACCCTTACGGGAATTCTTATAAGTATCATGATAGTAACTTAGCTCGTTTAATGTGTAGGCGCATGAGATAGAGGACCCAGAGATGTTCGAGCGTGAGCATGATGAGGCACTGCTAGATGCCGAGGATCAGGAGGAGCCTGAGGAGGAGGAGATGGATGAGGAGGACCCCTCAGAGGAGTCAGAGACATAGGTTATTGCGATTTCAGATGACGAGGACCCGGATGAGGTCCCGGTAGCTGAGGAGCATGTCGGAGCTATAGTGGAGTATACTGGTACCCCTTTACCTTCACTCCCGGTGGTCAGAGCTCCTACCCCTCCACCACTATCTTGGAACCCCTATGATGACAGCTCTGAGACCCATACCCCCGAGCCTAGGCAGACCGATGAGGCACCCCCAGTGGCTCCGGATTTACCACATCTCGACCCTGCCCATAGACAGTCTTTGTTAGCTCACGGCAATGTTCAGGATGTTCTGAGGACTCGAGTGGCTGTTGCTGAGGCCCGACTGGATGAGGTCAGGAGGGAGTTGGATGCGGAGAGGGCTGGTAGGCGTGCACGAGCTCATGAGGCTAAAGCTACCATACCCCGATCCTTGAGGAGAGAGCTGACTGGGATAGAGCTCATGGCCCGTGCGAGACTCCGATCACTCTAGGGAGACAGACATGGCAGGATATCCAGGAGGCAGGCTGACTATATTTTCCGTCGTGCGATGGAGAGAGTGTGGGAGTTGACCCGCTCTGGTGATTGATTCAGGACCAGTGATGTGGTAGTCTAGTCGTCTAGTTAGTCGAGGCCATAGTAAGAGCCAATTTTCCGGGATAGTTGACTTGTATATAGTATCCCTTTCTTTGACTAAATAATTAGACTAATGTATTTCACTTTTGGGCAGATGACTGTAGCACTGTTGTACTTTTGACCAGATCGAACTATGTATTTCTCGCATTATGTATATATTTGTTTCCTTTTAGTTCAGTTCCTTAGTAACGAGATCACTATTTTTATCGTTATTATTACTGCACTTCTTATTAGAATTGTCATAATATAATAGAATTACGAGATACGTTCCCCCATTATAGAAACTGTGTAAGGCACAATCTTGTGTATGACTGTGACCTAGCGTTGAATTTTCTAAAATTTATCAGTATCATGCCGCCAAGAAGGATTGGAACTAGGGCGAACCCTGGATTTGAGGACCAGGGAAGCCATAACCAGGACGGTAGGAACCAAGAACACAGTGAAGAAGAAGATGAGGATTATGTTGAACAGGATGACTCCCACTATGAAAAGGAGGATGAAACATTTGATGTTGAAGGATTTGAGATAGAGGCCGAAGAAGGAGAAACTGAGGTTGATCAACAGGTACCAAACCCAGGCATGGATCCCATGGGGCAGTTCATGCACCTGCTAAGGTAGAACTTGGAACGTCAACCCAACCCACCCCCTCAAGGAAATAACAATGTTGTGGCAAACTCTTTCAGGGCTTTCAAGTCCCTTAAGCCCCCTGAGTTCCATGGATTAGCCGACCCTGTTGAGGCAAGGGCATGGCTAAAGGAAATGGAGAAATTCTTTAAGATTCTGAGTACCAATGAGACACAGAAGACTGTATTTGCTACCTACCTTCTGAAATGAGAGGCCAACTACTGGTGGGAGGCCAAGAAAAATATGGAGACAAATGTTGTCATAACCTGGGAGAGGTTCAGTCAGTTATTTTTGGGGAAATATTTCCCGAGGTTTATGGAGAACCAGAAGGAGCTCAAGTTCTTGGAGCTAAAGCAGAACAACTTATCTGTTGCAGAGTAAGAAGCAAAATTTACCGAGTTATCAAGGTTTGTGCTGGAATTTGTGAGCACCGAGGAAAAGAAAGCTAGGAGGTTTCAGCAGTGACTGAAACTGTGGATTCAGAATAGGGTAGCAATCCTTGAGCTTACATATTATGCCACTCTGGTACAAAAGGCAACAATTGCAGAAGCCGAAACTGAACAGATGCAGAAGGAAAGAGAGAAGAAGGGAATAAAGAGGAAAAGTATGAGCATGGGTGGAGGTTCCGCATGAGGGAGCTTCCCAACTAAATTTAATCGAGGAGCAGTGTCCCTACCGGGAAGGAGTACTGGGTTTAAGCGGCCCGTGAGTGTGAATGTGAGCCAGAGCGGCCAGAAGTCAAGAATGTCCTATTCCACCCAGTCTCGACCCCCTTTACCATCCTGTAACACTTGTGGAAGGATGCATTATGGGGAGTGTAAAGGAAAGCCAGTAACCTGCTTTAAGTGTGGTCGAGAGGGTCACTATTCAACTAAGTGCCCTTCGTCAACCCCTGCCGTCATTCCAACCACCACTTGTCATCAGTGTAGACGCCCGGGTCGTTGGAAGAGGGAATGCCCAATGAATAAACCAGCAGCTTCAGGAGCAAGCAGGGCTGCTTCTAATAAGCCACCTACTGCAAGGACTTTCAACATGACAGTGCAAGATGCTATGAAAGACTTAGATATGATAGCAGGTACCATTTCTCTAAATTCAGTCAGTGCAAATGTTTTATTTGATTCGGGAGCTACTAAATCTTTTATATCAAATGACTTTGCGCATAAATTAAGACTTAAGGTTGAACCCTTGTTAGAACCCTTACAAGTGGAAATAGCCAACCATGAAATTATCCCTGTTAACTAGATTCACCCTGCCTGTGAGTTAGGCATAGGGGAACAATCTTTTAGTGTTGATCTGATTCCTTTTAAATTAGGGGAATTTGATGTAATTTTGGGAATGGACTGGCTATCTAGCAATGATGCTCAGATAGACTGTAAGGGGAAGAAAGTTAAGTTGAATATCCCAGGGAAGAAAGAAGTCATATTTAGAGGGAAGAGGCAGACACATAAATTTTTGACAGTGGCCCAGGCCAATAAGATGCTGCGAAAAGGAAATGAGGCTTACCTAGCCTATATGGTGGACACGCAGAAGGAGGTGCCCAACTTGCAAGACATTCCGGTAGTCAACGAATTTGAAGATGTATTTCCACAAGACCTTCTGGGACTACCACCCGATAGAGTGATTGAATTTGCTATTGAGTTGGCCCCAGGGACGACGCCAGTTTCAAAGGCACCATACCGGTTAGCCCCATTAGAAATGAAGGAATTGGCTACCCAATTAAAAGAGCTTTTGGATAAGGGTATGATAAGACCCAGTGTGTCTCCGTGGGGAGCACTAGTGTTATTTGGCAAGAAGAAAGATGGGAGCATGAGGTTGTGCATCGACTACCGAGAGTTGAACAAGCTAACCATAAAGAACAGGTACCCATTACCCAGAATAGACGATCTGTTCGACCAGTTAAAGGATGTTGTTTACTTTTCCAAGATTGACATGAGAACTGGATATCACTAACTAAAGATTAAACCCAAAAATATTCCAAAGACTGCGTTCCGTACCAGGTATGGGCACTATGAGTTCTTGGTAATGTCCTTTGGATTAACCAACGCCCCAGCGGCTTTCATGGATTTAATGAATTGAGTATTCAATAAGAACTTGGACAAGTGTCTGATAGTTTTTATCGATGATATTTTAATCTACTCAAGGACCGAGGCAGAACATGCAGAGCATTTAAGGACAACTCTAGGGATACTCAGAGAAGAACAATTGTTTGCCAAATTCTCAAAGTGTGAATTCTGGCGGAAGGAAGCACAATTTTTAGGACATGTGATCAATAAGGAAGGAGTATTGGTCGACCCCTCCAAGATAGAGGCGGTCTCAAATTGGAAAAGGCTAACCACACTCACTGAGGTAAGGAGTTTCATAGGATTGGCCGGCTAATATCGTAGATTTGTATAGGATTTTCCAAAGATCGCAGCCCCTTTGACACGACTTACTCGTAAGACAGAGAAGTTTGAAAGGACAGAAAAATGCGAGAACCGTTTTCAAGAATTAAATAAAAGGTTGGTAACGGCCCCGGTGTTGGCGTTGCTAGACGGAAAAGGAGATTTTGTGATATATAGTGACGTGTCGCACAAAGGATTAGGGTGTGTGCTTATGCAGAACGGTAAGGTGATTGCGTATGCGTCGAGACAACTAAAGGAATACGAGATTAGATATCCTACTCATGACCTTGAGCTCGCGACAATAGTTTTTACCTTAAAAATTTGGAGGCACTACTTGTATGGAGAGAAGTGCGAGATTTTCAAAGACCATAAGAGCCTCAAGTACATATTCATACAGAAAGAGCTCAACATGCGTCAGAAGAGATGGTTAGAACTAATCAAGGACTATGATTGTGAGGTTCTCTATCATCCAGGGAAAGCCAATGTGGTAGCTGATGCCCTTAGCAGGAAGGAAAGACTCAAAATGATAATGACTTCGGAGGAATTGATAAGAGATTTCGAGAAAATGGAAATAGAATTAAAGGTAATCGGAACCGGAACTGAAAAGCTGTTTGAGATCTCGATGCATCCAGAGTTATTGGAAAAGATTAGATTGTGCCAAGAGAAAGTAATGAATGAGTGGCAGTCCAACATAGGTCCTAATGTGGCCAGGGTGATGATCAGTGGGGAATTTGTCCATCTACTAGTATAAAAAGTTACTTCTTGGTATCTTTGCCTGATCAGCAAGATATCGGGTTTATGCCAGAATTCTTTTCTTTCTAAATTCATTGGATATTGCAACTCTGTTCATACTTTACATGACAGAGGTTTCAGGAAATGTATGAGAGATATATATGGATATATATATATATATATCGGGACTTAATGAAGTATCTCGTAACTTCATTTCATTCAATAATATTTCAAAGGTCAAATCTATTCAAGTCTTATGTTGTAGTCCCACATATGTGATGAACTTCGTAAACTTAGTATACTTTGAACGGTGGTAGTTCAAGTAGATTTCTAAAATGGTATAAGTATAGTGAAGTAATTGGTAACTTTATCTTCCTTTAAGCTTATATCCAGTAAGTAATTACCTTACACTTGATAAAGGTTTCCGATAAGTTCTCCATTTAGATACTTGCATTATTGATTACATTATATATTATCTTACGAGCTGTAATGCTCACTCTTGCTTCATCTCTTCATCACACAACAATAGTTAGGAAAGATATCCGGACTCAAGCAGACCCAACGCAAGAGCGTGGGAAGCGTCCCGCGTCTTCCCGTTGATATCGCAGCTACTATAGCTGCAGAGGTAGATCTATTTGTAAATCAGGCATTCTACTTTTGGGAATCAATTATGTATAATTATAACTTATGGCAGATAATGGAAATTAACTGTAAACTTATCAAGTAATCATTTTGGGTTGTAATAACTTTTAAATTGTGGATTCAAGGACCTGTACTTATTTCAATTTCATCTCTGAGACTATAACGTGTTGTGGTGTGTGTTAGTGTGGGGTCACAACATGAGGTTATTTATTATTAATTAAGTTAAGTGATATTGTGGAAAGAAAGACCGTGACGACCCGGATCCCCGACCCCGGATCTGGGGGTGTCACAGAAATGGTATCAGAGCTAAGTGTTATAAACCTCAGAGATGATGCGATGATATAATAATAAACTCACAAAGATAATAAGAACTCTTGCCAAGTTCATGGTCGGACTACTTAAAGTAGCGCTGACGGTTAAAACCCTTATAGGAATTCTTATAAGTATCATGATAGTAACTTAGCTCGTTTAACGTGTAGGCGCATGAGATAGAGGACCCATAGATGTTCGAGCGTGAGCATGATGAGGCACTTTTAGATGCCGAGGATCAGGAGGAGCCTAAGGAGGAGGAGATGGATGAGGAGGACCCCTCAGAGGAGTCAGAGACATAGGTTATTGCGATTTCAGTTGAGGAGGACCCAATGAGGTCCCAGTAGCTGAGGAGCATGTCGGAGCTATAGTGGAGTATACTGGTACCCCTTTACCCACACTCCCGGTGGTCAGAGATCCTACCCCTCCACTACTATCTTGGAACCCCTATGATGACAGCTCTGAGTCCCATACCCCCGAGCCTAGGCAGACCGAGGAGGCACCCCCAGCGGCTCCAGATTCACAACCTCTCGACCCTGCCCATAGAAAGTCTTTGTTAGCTCACGACAATGTTCAGGATGTTCTGAGGACTCGAGTGGCTGTTGCTGAGGCCCGACTAGATGAGGTCAGGAGGGAGTTGGATGCGGAGAGGGCTGGTAGGCGTGCACGAGCTCATGAGGCTAGAGCTACCATACCCCGGTCCCTGAGGAGAGAGCTGACTGTGATAGAGCTCATGGCCCGTGCGAGACTCCGATCACTCCAGGGAGACAGACATGGCATGATTTCCAGGAGGCAGGCTGACTACATTTTCCGTCGTGCGATGGAGAGAGTGTGGGAGTTGACCCGCTCTGGTGATTGATTCAGGACTAGTGATGTGGTAGTCTAGTCGTCTAGTTAGTCGAGGCCAAAGTAAGAGCCAATTTTCCGGGATAGTTGACTTGTATATAGTATCCCTTTCTTTGACTAGATAATTAGACTAATATATTTCACTTTTGGATAGATGACTGTAGCACTGTTGTACTTTTGACCAGATCGAACTATGTATTTCTCGCATTATGTATATATTTGTTTCCTTTCAGTTCAGTTCCTGAGTGACGAGATCACTGTTTTTATCATTATTATTACTGCACTTCTTATTAGAACTGTCATAATATAATAGAATTGCGAGATACGTTCTCCCCATTATATAAACTGTGCAACACACAATCTTCTGTATGACTGTGACCTAGCGTTGAATTTTCTAAAATTTATCAGTATCATGCCGCCAAGAAGGATTGGAACTAGGGCGAACCCTGGATTTGAGGACCAGGGAAGCCATAACCAGGACGATAGGAACCAAGAACACAGTGAAGAAGAAGATGAGGATTATGTTGAACAGGATGACTCCCAGTATGAAGAGGAGGAGGAAACACTTGATGTTAAAGGATTTGAGATAGAGGCTGAAGAAGGAGAAACTGAGGTTGAGCAACAGGTACCAAACCCAGGCATGGATCCCATGGGGCAGTTCATGCAACTACAAAGGTAGAACTTGGAACGTCAACCCAACCCACCCCCTCAAGGAAATAACAATGTTGTGGCAAACTCTTTCAGGGCTTTCAAGTCCCTTAAGCCCCCTGAGTTCCATGGATTAGCCGACCCTGTTGAGGCAATGGCATGGCTAAAGGAAATGGAGAAATCCTTTGAGATTCTGAGTACCAATGAGGCACAGAAGACTGTATTTGCTACCTACCTTCTGAAATGAGAGGCCAACTACTGGTGGGAGGCCAAGAAAAATATGGAGATAGATGTTGTCATAACCCGGGAGAGGTTTAGTTAGTTGTTTTTGGGGAAATATTTCCCGAGATTTATGGAGAACCAGATGGAGCTCAAGTTCTTGGAGCTAAAGCAGAACAACTTATCTGTAGCAGAGTAAGAAGCAAAATTTATGGAGTTATCAAGGTTTGTGCTGGAATTTGTGAGCACCGAGGAAAAGAAAGCTAGGAGGTTTCAGCAGGGACTGAAACCGTGGATTCAGAATAGGGTAGCAATCCTTGAGCTTACATATTATGCCACTCTGGTGCAAAAGGCAACAATTGCAGAAGCCGAAAGTGAACAGATGCAGAAGGAAAGAGAGAAGAAGGGAATAAAGAGGAAAAGTATGAGCATGGGTGGAGGTTCCGCATGAGGGAGCTTCCCAACTAGATTTAATCGAGGAGCAGTGTCCCTACCGGGAAGGAGTACTGGGTTTAAGCGGCCCGTGAGTGTGAATGTGAGCCAGAGCGGCCAGAAGTCAAGAATGTCCTATTCCAACCAGTCTTGACCCCCTTTACCATCCTGTAACACTTCTGGAAGGATGCATTGTGGGGAGTGTAAAGGAAAGCCAGTAACCTGCTTTAAGTGTGGTCGAGAGGGTCACTATTCAACTAAGTGCCCTTCGTCAACCCCAGCCGTCATTCCAACCACCACTTGTCATCAGTGTGGACGCCCGGGTCATTGGAAGAGGGAATGCCCAATGAATAAACCAGAAGCTTCAGGAGCAAGCAGGGCTGCTTCTAATAAGCCACCTACTGCAAGGACTTTCAACATGACAGTGCAAGATGCTATGAAAGACTCAGATGTGATAGCAGGTACCATTTCTCTAAATTCAGTCAGTGAAAATGTTTTATTTGATTCGGGAGCAACTAAATCTTTTATATCAAAGGACTTTGCGCATAAATTAAGACTTGAGGTTGAACCCTTGTTAGGACCCTTACAAGTGGAAATAGCCAACCATGAAATTATCCCTGTTAACCAGATTCACCCCGCCTGTGAGTTAGGCATAGGGGAATAATCTTTTAGTGTTGATCTGATTCCTTTTAAATTAGGGGAATTTGATGTAATTTTGGGAATGGACTGGCTATCTAGCAATGATGCTCAGATAGACTGTAAGGGGAAGAAAGTTAAGTTGAATATCCCAGGGAAGAAAGGAGTCATATTTATAGGGAAGAGGCAGACACATAAATTTTTGACAGTGGCCCAGGCCAATAAGATGTTGCGAAAAGGAAATGAGGCTTACCTAGCCTATGTGGTGGACACGCAGAAGGAGGTGCCCAACTTGCAAGACATTCCGGTAGTCAACGAATTTGAAGATGTATTTCCACAAGACCTTCTCGGACTACCACCCGATAGAGTGATTGAATTTGCTATTGAGTTGGCCCCAGGGACGGCGCCAGTTTCAAAGGCACCATACCGGTTAGCCCCATTAGAAATGAAGGAATTGGCTACCCAATTACAAGAGCTTTTGGATAAGGGTATGATAAGACCCAGTGTGTCTCCGTGGGGAGCACCATTGTTATTTATTAAGAAGAAAGATGGGAGCATGAGGTTGTGCATCGACTACCGAGAGTTGAACAAGCTAACCATAAAGAACAGGTACCCATTACCCAGAATAGACGATCTGTTCGACCAGTTAAAGGATGTTGTTTACTTTTCCAAGATTGACCTGAGAACTGGATATCACCAACTAAAGATTAAACCCAAAAATATTCCAAAGACTGCGTTCCGTACCAGGTATGGGCACTATGAGTTCTTGGTAATGTCCTTTGGATTAACCAACGCCCCAACGGCTTTCATGGATTTAATGAATAGAGTATTCAATAAGAACTTGGACACGTGTCTGATAGTTTTTATCGATGATATTTTAATCTACTCAAGGACCGAGGCAGAACATGCAGAGCATTTAAGGACAACTCTAGGGATACTCAGAGAAGAACAATTGTTTGCCAAATTCTCAAAGTGTGAATTCTGGCGGAAGGAAGCACAATTTTTAGGACATGTGATCAATAAGGAAGGAGTATTGGTCGACCCCTCCAAGATAGAGGCGGTCTCAAATTGGAAAAGGCCAACCACACCCACTGAGGTAAGGAGTTTCATAGGATTGGCCGGCTACTATCGTAGATTTGTACAGGATTTTGCAAAGATCGCAACCCCTTTGACATTACTTACTCGTAAGACAGAGAAGTTTGAATGGACAGAAAAATGCGAGAACAGTTTTCAAGAATTAAAGAAAAGGTTGGTAACGGCCCCGGTGTTGGCGTTGTTAGACGGAAAAGGAGATTTTATGATATATAGTGACGCGTCGCACAAAGGATTAGGGTGTGTGCTTATGCAGCACGGTAAGGTGATTGCGTATGGGTCGAGATAACTGAAGGAATACGAGATTAGATATCCTGCTCATGACCTTGAGCTCGCGACAATAGTTTTTGCCTTAAAAATGCCAGAATTCTTTTCTTTCTAAATTCATTGGATATTGCAACCCTGTTCATACTTTACATGACAGGGGTTTTCAGGAAATGTATGAGAGATATATATGGATATATATATATATATATATATCGGGATTTAATGAAGTATCTCGTAACTTCATTTTATTCAATAATATTTCAAAGGTCGAATCTATTCAAGTCTTATGTTGTAGTCCCACCTATGTGATGAACTTCGAAAACTTAGTATACTTTGAACGGTGTTAGTTCAAGGAGATTTCTAAAATGGTATAAGTATAGTGAAGTAATTGGTAACTTCATCTTCCTTTAAGCTTATATCCAGTAAGTAATTACCTTACACTTGATAAAGGTCTCCGGTAAGTTCTCCATTTAGATACTTGCATTATTGATTACATTATATATTATCTTGCGAGCTGTAATGCTCACTCTTGCTTCATTTCTTCATCACACAACAACAGTTAGGAAAGATGGCCAGACTCAAGCAGACCCAACGCAAGAGCGTGGGAAGTGTCCCGCGTCTTCCCATTGATATCGCAGCTGCTATAGCTGCAGAGGTAGATCTATTTGTAAATCAGGCATTCTACTTTTGGGAATCAATTATGTATAATTATAACTTATGGAAGATAATGGCAATTAACTGTAAACTTATCAAGTAATCATTTTGGGTTGTAGTAACTTTTAAATTGTGGATTCAAGGACTTGTACTTATTTCAATTTCATCTCTGAGACTATAACGTGTTGTGGTGTGTGTTACTGTGGGGTCACAGCATGAGGTTATTTATTATTAATTAAGTTAAGTGATATTGTGGAAAGAAAGACCGTGACGACCCGGATCCCCGACCCCGTATCTGGGGGTGTCACAGAAATGGTATCAGAGCTAAGTGTTATAAACCTCAGAGATGATGCGACGATATAATAATAAACTCACAAAGATAATAAAAACTCTTGCCAAGTTCATGGTCGGACTACTTAAAGTAGCGCTGACAGTTCAAACCCTTATGGGAATTCTTATAAGTATTATGATAGTAACTTAGCTCGTTTAACGTGTAGGCGCATGAGATAGAGGACCCAGAGATGTTCGAGCGTGAGAATGAAGAGGCACTGCTAGATGCCGAGGATCAGGAGGAGCCTGAGGAGGAGGAGATGGATGAGGAGGACCCCTCAGAGGAGTCGGAGACATAGGTTATTGCGATTTTAGATGAGGAGGACCCGGATGAGGTCCTAGTAGCTGAGGAGCATGTCGGAGCTATAGTGGAGTATACTGGTACCCCTTTACCCTCACTCCCGGTGGTCAGAGCTCCTACCCCTCCACCACTATCTTGGAACCCCTATGATGACAGCTCTGAGACCCATACCCCCGAGCCTAGGCAGACCGATGAGGCACCCCCAGCGGCTCCGGATTCACCACCTCACGACCCTGCCCATAGACAGTCTTTGTTAGCTCACGGCAATGTTCAGGATGTTCTGAGGACTCGAGTGGCTGTTGCTGAGGCCCGACTAGATGAGGTTAGGAGGTAGTTGGATGCGGAGAGGGCTGGTAGGCGTGCACGAGCTCATGAGGCTAGAGCTACCATACCCCGATCCCTGAGGAGAGAGCTGACTGGGATAGAGCTCATGGCCCGTGCGAGACCCCGATCACTCCAGGGAGACAGACATGGCAGGATATCCAGGAGGCAGGCTGACTACATTTTCCGTCGTGCGATGGAGAGAGTGTGGGAGTTGACCCGCTCTGGTGATTGATTCAGGACCAGCGATGTGGTAGTCTAGTCGTCTAGTTAGTCGAGGCCATAGTAAGAGCCAATTTTATGGGATAGTTGACTTGTATATAGTATCCCTTTCTTTGACTAGATAATTAAACTAATGTATTTCAGTTTTGGGCAGATGACTGTAGCACTGTTGTACTTTTGTCCAGATCGAACTATGTATTTCTCGCATTATGTATATATTTGTTTCCTTTCAGTTCAGTTCCTTAGTGACGAGATCACTGTTTTTATAGGTATTATTACTGGACTTCTTATTAGAACTGTCATAATATAATAGAATTGTGAGATACGTTTTCCCCATTATAGAAACTGTGCAAGGCACAATCTTGTGTATGACTGTGACCTAGCATTGAATTTTCTAAAATTTATCAGTATTATGCCGTCAAGAAGGATTGGCACTAGGGAGAACCCTGGATTTGAGGACCAGGGAAGCCATAACCAGGACGGTAGGAACCAAGAACACAGTGAAGAAGAAGATGAGGATTATGTTGAACATGATGACTCCCAGTATGAAGAGGAGGAGGAAACATTTGATGTTGAAGGATTTGAGATAGAGGCTGAAGAAGGAGAAACTGAGGTTGAGCAACAGGTACCAAACCCAGGCATGGATCCAATGGGGGAGTTCATGCAACTACTAACGTAGAACATGGAACGTCAACCCAACCCACCCCCCTCAAGGAAATAAAAATGTTGGGGCAAACTCTTTCAGGGCTTCCAAGTCCCTTAAGCCCCCTAAGTTCCATGGATTAGCCGACCCTGTTGAGGCAAGGGCATGACTAAAGGAAATGGAGAAATCCTTTGAGATTCTGAGTACCAATGAGGCACAGAAGACTGTATTTGCTACCTACCTTCTGAAATGAGAGGCCAACTACTGGTGGGAGGCCAAGAAAAATATGGAGGCAGATGTTGTCATAACCTGGGAGAGGTTCAGTCAGTTGTTTTTGGGGAAATATTTCCCGAGGTTTATGGAGAACCAGATGGAGCTCAAGTTCTTGGAGCTAAAGCACAACAACTTATCTGTAGCAGAGTAAGAAGCAAAATTTACTGAGTTATCAAGGTTTGTGCTGGAATTTGTGAGCACCGAGGAAAAGAAAGCTAGGAGGTTTCAGCAGGGACTGAAACCGTGAATTCAGAATAGGGTAGCAATCCTTGAGCTTACATATTATGCCACTCTGGTGCAAAAGGCAACAATTGTAGAAGCCGAAAGTGAACAGATGCAGAAGGAAAGAGAGAAGAAGGGAATAAAGAGGAAAAGTATGAGCATGGGTGGAGGTTCCGCATGAGGGAGCTTCCCAACTAGATTTAATCGAGGAGCAGTATTCTTATCGGGAAGGAGTACTGGGTTTAAGCGGCCCGTGAGTGTGAATGTGAGCCAGAGCGGCCAGAAGTCAAGAATGTCCTATTCCAACCAGTCTCGACCCCCTTTACCATCCTGTAACACTTGTGGAAGGATGCATTATGGGGAGTGTAAAGGAAAGCCAGTAACCTGCTTTAAGTGTGGTCGAGAGGGTCACTATTCAACTAAGTGCCCTTCGTCAACCCCTGCCGTCATTCCAACCACCACTTGTCATCAGTGTGGACGCCCGGGTCATTGGAAGAGGGAATGCCCAATGAATAAACCAGCAGCTTCAGGAGCAAGCAGGGCTGCTTCTAATAAGCCACCTAGTGCAAGGACTTTCAACATAACAGTGCAAGATGTTATGAAAGACTCAGATGTGATAGCAGGTACCATTTCTCTAAATTCAGTCAGTGCAAATGTTTTATTTGATTCGGGAGCACCTAAATCTTTCATATCAAAGGACTTTGCGCATAAATTAAGGCTTAAGGTTGAACCCTTGTTAGAACCCTTATAAGTGGAAATAGCCAACCATGAAATTATCCATATTAACTAGATTCACCCCGCCTGTGAGTTAGGCATAGGGGAACAATCTTTTAGTGTTGATCTGATTCCTTTTAAATTAGGGGAATTTGATGTAATTTTGGGAATGGACTGGCTATCTAGCAATGATGCTCAGATAGACTGTAAGGGGAAGAAAGTTAAGTTGAATATCCCAGGGAAGAAAGGAGTCATATTTAGAGGGAAGAGGCAGACATATAAATTTTTGACAATGGCCCAGGCCAATAAGATGCTGCGAAAAGGAAATGAGGCTTACCTAGCCTATGTGGTGGACACGCAGAAGGAGGTGCCCAACTTGCAAGACATTCCGGTAGTCAACGAATTTGAAGATGTATTTCTACAAGACCTTCTGGGACTACCACCCGATAGAGTGATTGAATTTGCTATTGAGTTGGCCCCAGGGACGGCGCCAGTTTCAAAGGCACCATACCGGTTAGCCCCATTAGAAATGAAGGAATTGGCTACCCAATTACAAGAACTTTTGGATAAGGGTATGATAAGACCCAGTGTGTCTCCGTGGGGAGCACCAGTATTATTTGTTAAGAAGAAAGATGGGAGCATGAGGTTGTGCATCAACTACCGAGAGTTGAACAAGCTAACCATAAAGAACAGGTACCCATTACCCAGAATAGACAATCTGTTCGACCTGTTAAAGGTTGTTGTTTACTTTTCCAAGATTGACTTAAGAACTGGATATCACCAACTAAAGATTAAACCCGAAGATATTCCAAAGACTGCGTTCCGTACCAGGCATGGGCACTATGAGTTCTTGGTAATGTCCTTTGGATTAACCAACGCCCCAGCGGCTTTCATGGATTTAATGAATAGAGTATTCAATAAGTACTTGGACAAGTGTGTGATAGTTTTTATCGATGATATTTTAATCTACTCAAGGACCGAGGCAGAACATGCAGAGCATTTAAGGATAACTCTAGGGATACTCAGAGAAGAACAGTTGTTTGCCAAATTCTCAAAGTGTGAATTCTGGCGGAAGGAAGTACAATTTTTAGGACATGTGATCAATAAGGAAGGAGTATTGGTCGACCCCTCCAAGATAGAGGCGGTCTCAAATTGGAAAAGGCCAGCCACACCCACTGAGGTAAGGAGTTTCATAGGATTGGCCGGCTACTATCGTAGATTTGTACAGGATTTTGCAAAGATCGCAGCCCCTTTGACACGACTTACTCGTAAGACAGAGAAGTTTGAATGAACAGAAAAATGTGAGAACAGTTTTCAAGAATTAAAGAAAAGGTTGGTAACGGCCCCGGTGTTGGCGTTGCTAGATGGAAAAAGAGATTTTGTGATATATAGTGACGTGTCGCACAAAGGATTAGGGTGTGTGCTTATGCGGCACGGTAAGGTGATTGCGTATGCGTCGAGACAACTGAAGGAATACGAGATTAGATATCCTACTCATGACCTTGAGCTCGCGGCAATAGTTTTTGCCTTAAAAATTTGGAGGCACTACTTGTATGGAGAGAAGTGCGAGATTTTCACAGACCATAAGAGCCTCAAGTACATATTCACGCAGAAAGAGCTCAACATGCGTCAGAGGAGATGGTTAGAACTAATCAAGGACTATGATTGTGAGATTCTCTATCATCCAGGGAAAGCCAATGTGGTTTCTGATGCCCTTAGCAGGAAGGAAAGACTCAAAATGATAATGACTTCGGAGGAATTGATAAGGGATTTCGAGAAAATGGAAATAAAAGTAAAGGTAACCGGAACCGGAACTGAAAAGCTGTTTGAGATCTCGATGCAGCCAGAGTTATTGAAAAAGATTAGATTGTGCCAAGAGAAAGTAATGAATGAAGGCAGAGAGTCAATGACTAGAGAAGAGATCCATACTGAGAGAGATGACAAGGGGATATTGAGGTATTCCTACAGGATTTGGGTTCCGAATGTTCAAGAGCTTAAAGACGAGATTTTGGATGAAAGCCATAGTTCAAGGTATTCCATTCACCCGGGGAGCACCAAGATGTATAGGGATTTAAGGGAGTATTACTGGTGGCCCAACATGAAGAGGGACGTAGCCGAATGGGTAAGCAAATATTTGACTTGCCAAAGAGTAAAGGCAGAGCACCAGAGACCCAGTGGACTTTTACGACCCCTGGAGATTCCCGAATGTAAATGGGAACACATAGCGATGGATTTTGTTGTAGGCTTAACAAGGACGAAAGCCAATCATGATGCTATATGGGTAATTATAGACCGACTGACAAAGTCAGCTCACTTCATTCCTATTAATGAGAGATACACAGTCGATAGATTGATGGACATTTACCTTAAGGAAATAGTGACGAGACATGGAATCCCAGCGTCCATTGTCTCAGACCGAGACCCCAGGTTCAACTCCAGATTTTGGAGGAGCTTTCAAGAATGTGCGGGAACCAAATTAAACATGAGTACCGCTTACCATCCCCAAATGGACGGGCAAAGTGAAAGGACCATCCAGACACTAGAGGATATGTTGAGAGTCTGTGCAATAGACTTTAAAGGAAGTTGGGATGATCACTTGCCGTTGATCGAGTTTTCTTATAACAATAGCTTTCATGCCAGCATCGAAATGCCGTCTTATGAGGCCCTGTACGGAAGAAGGTGTCGATCTCCCTTATAATGGGATGAAGTGGGAGAGCGGAAGATGCTCAGACCCGAAGTGGTCCAAAGAACCAAAGGCATAGTGGATCTTATCAGAGGACGGCTTGTGGCAGCCCAAGACCGACAGAAGAAGTATGCAGACTTAGCCCGAAAGGACAAATAA
Source organism: Apium graveolens (assembly GCF_009905375.1). Classification (NCBI taxonomy): domain Eukaryota; kingdom Viridiplantae; phylum Streptophyta; class Magnoliopsida; order Apiales; family Apiaceae; genus Apium; species Apium graveolens. Next base: position 50,148,754 of record NC_133656.1, read on the forward strand.
TATGAAGTAGGGGACTTAGTACTACTAAAGGTATCCTCTTGGAAGGGATTGATGAGGTTCGGAAAGAAAGGGAAACTAAGCCAGAGATACATTGGACCTTTTGAGATACTAAGACGGATTGGGAAGTTAGCTTACGAGCTAGCCTTACCCCCGAACCTACAACAAGTTCATAATGTGTTCCATGTGTCAATGCTAAGGAAGTATCATCAGGATGCCAGGCACATAGTGGAATATGAGCAGGTGGACATGCAACCAGACCTGACTTACGTGGAGAAACCTGTGAAGATTATGGATAAAAAGGAGCAGGTGCTTCAGAACAAAGTGATCAAGCTAGTCAGAGTGCTATGGCAGAATCATAATATGGAGGAATCAACTTGGGAACTAGAGAGCGCAATGCTACAAAAGTACCCCCATTTGTTTTCTATCTGATTCCGGGACAGAATCCTTTTAAGGAGGGGAGACTGTAATAACCCCAAAATTTTTGGACTTTTTGTAACCCTCATGAATAGTGATTTTTCTGATTATGCTGAATAAGAAAACTTTTCATGCCACACTATGTAGGGGTTCTTTTATTGATATTCTGAGATCTTATTAGTACTCTATATGGTATATAAGTGTATGTAAAGATCGTCAGAATCCAAATTCGAACACTTTGATTTTTCCCGAAAACCCACCAGATACAGAAAGAATTGAGTATAAGGTAACATGATAAAAAGGATTTAAATTCAAGGATTTTAAGAGAGGATCATAAAAAGGAATATTAAATATTGAGAAAGGTTTAGGGGAAACCCAAGTAATAAGACCCCAGATATGATCCCTCGAACGATAAACGCGAACGAAAGTTAAGCGAACCGTATAACAGATAAGCGATCATTAGCCAAGTAATTAAGGGTTAATCAAAGAAGTTAGGGGATGATGATGTCAACACACCAACAAGAAGAAGACAAGTGTAACAAGATGACCTAAGCTTGATGACATAAGCATGACAAAGTGGGAAGGATATCATAACACAAATACAAATTCACCATGGTAAAAAGCAATTAACCAACAAAAGAAGCAACCAACCAACAGATATCATAACACAAATACAAATTGGAAGTTGACTTTCCCTTTCAAGAACATCAAGCTCTCGGCTCTTCATCTTTTCAAAGAGGAGAAAATCCAAAACCAAGATCCAAGCCTTGTTAAATTGTGAGGTAATTATCCAAGGTTCCTTATACTTAGATAAAGCTATCCTATGAATCTAAGCTTCCATTTCCTTCACAATCTCTTTCAATAAATCATTGAAGAAGAGAGTGAATAGTGTTTTCAAGAACTTGAAACTTTTGATCTTGTGTTTTTGTTTAGATATAGCTTTGGTAAGGATTTTCAAAGGTTGTTTCAAGCTCCTTAGTTACTTCTACTCACCAAGGAAGGTATAATCTCTTACCCTAGCCTTATTATTGAATATTAGAGCTTGTTATGATTGGTATAGTCCATAGAAAGTATGATTCTTGTATATTTAGAGTTTGGTTGGATTTGTAATGAGTTTGAGTTGTAAATCTTGGATTATTGGTTAATAAACTTAAGTATAGCTTTTAGTTCATGTTTGGGGGTAGTATAAATTGGAAAATCTTGAGATGTTGGGACTGATGTAGTGAAGTTTGTATGGAGTTTGGTTGTAATGTTGATTGTGGGTTGATTTGTGGATTGATTGGAGTAGTTTAAAATTTGGTAATCGCGTAAAAATAGTCGTCGTAATGCCCGATTTACCTTAGACTGTTTTTGTTCTTAACTTCAGGACCCGTTAACTCACTGTTAGATTCTGACCATTGCCACGTTTAGATAGTTCATGTTACGAGCTTCGTTTGGATATATGGTTCGCTTGAATCCGATGTACGGTTTAGGAGAAACGACCGTTTTAAGTAACGACATTTCGCGAACGAACCATTACCCCTCGCCTTACTTCGAAACCTTGGTTAAGGCCCTTAAATGACTAATTGGAGTATGAAACAATTATGTAAAGTGGATTAGGAAGTTGGTAGAGTACTCGCGAAAGAATCGCCTTAAAATTCTTAATGGTTAATTTATTAAAAATAGTGGAGCCGAGGGTACTCGAGCGACTTAAGTGAATCGTTAAGCGCAAAAGCGAACATTAGAGTCTAATTGGTTAAAGTCTAGATTCTTAAGCGACTTTGGTTTAATTCCAACTTATATATTGTTTATAGGTTACCAGACTCGCCCCAGGCCTTTTACCACCCCCAGTCGCTCAGGCAAGTTTTCTACCCATATAACTGTTGTTGTGATGTATATGTGTATATGCATTATCTTGTAATAAGTGTATGATTGTTATTAGCAAATCTTGCGATATATTGGAGCATGTTGATATGATATATATGCATGCTTGTTTCGTAATCTTGATATTCTGTTATCAATTCAAATGCTTATAAACTGCATAATATCTATGCTAGAGATAAGCAGTAGTTGCGTATACCCTTAGTATAGGGGACCCAAAGGTGAACATTTTCTAAACCGGGAGTCGATGTTCCCGAGTATAATATATATATATATATATATTTATATATATATATAGATATAGTTTTCAAAACTATTAATCGAATAAGGTTTATTCTATAATTTTATTTTATTTAATGAATATTATTTTGAATATTCATTCGAGGGCTTATGACTCCGCTTCTTTTATTAAATAATATTCTTTATTTTATTAAAGAATAATGTTTCGATAATCAAACTTATTTTTGATTATTCAAATAAAGATCATACTTTCGTATAAGTATATCTTTGGTTATTTATTATTCATTTCAAGTATGAGTGGTAAAACTTCTACTTCGATTATTTTTATAAGGATTATCCTTTATGGGAATATTATTTAAATAATAATATTCAGATAATTCTAACATATCGAGACTGATTTATTTTATTAAATCCGCATTACTCCAAACATTCTTAAAAATGTTTTCGAGTCTTCAAAATGATTTTTTAAAAGTTAGAGCGGATCCCAAAACTCATTTTTAGATTTAAGATCTTCCTTTCGAAGGGGATTTAAATACTCGCTCAAAACCTGAGGGATCCGGCTCTGTGGTGTATTTTATATTCACAACGAGGTTGCTATTTTGAGAAAACATTTTGATTACTTGCCCAACGTTCAGGAAGTAAGTCCATCTATTCGAGTCGGCATAAGCAACATGGGCTCAGTGGGCGTCCATGAAAGTGCAAGTGGCTCAGTGGGAGTCCATCAATGCGTAAGTGGCTGAGTGGCAGTCCCGCATAGGTCCTAATGCGGCCAGGGTGATGACCAGTGGGGAATTCGTCCATCTACTAGTAGAAAAGGTTATTTATTGGTATCTTTTCCTGATCAGCAAGATATCGGGTTTATGCCAAAATTCTTTTCTTTCCAAATTCATTGGATATTGCAACTCTATTCATACTTTACATGACAGAGGTTTTCAGGAAATGTATGAGAGATATATATGGATATATATATATCGGGACTTAATGAAGTATCTCGTAACTTCATTTCATTCAATAATATTTCAAAGGTCGAATCTATTCAAGTCTTATGTTGTAGTCCCACGTATGTGATGAACTTCGAAAACTTAGTATAATTTGAACAGTGGTAGTTCAAGTAGATTTCTAAAATGGTATAAGTATAGTGAAGTAATTGGTAACTTCATCTTCCTTTAAGCTTATATCCAGTAAGTAATTACCTTACACTTGATAAAGGTTTCCAGTAAGTTATCCATTTAGATACTTGCATTATTGATTACACTATATATTATCTTGCGAGCTGTAATGCTCACTCTTGCTTCATTTCTTCATCACACAACAATAGTTAGAAAAGATGGCCAGACTCAAGCAGACCCAGCGCAAGAGCGTGGGAAGCGTCCCGCGTCTTCCCGTTGATATCGCAGCTGCTATAGCTGCAGAGGTAGATCTATTTGTAAATCAGGCATTCTACTTTTGGGAATCAATTATGTATAATTATAACTTGTGGCAGATAATGACAATTAACTGTAAACTTATCAAGTAATCATTTTGGGTTGTAATAACTTTTAAATTGTGGATTCAAGGACTTGTACTTATTTCAATTTCATCTCTGAGACTATAACGTATTGTGGTGTGTGTTAGTATGGGGTCACAACATGAGGTTATTTATTATTAATTAAGTTAAGTGATATTGTGGAAAGAAAGACTGTGATGACCCGGATCCCTGACCCCGGATCTGGGGGTGTCACACTGTGAAAGTTGATACTGTAAAAGTTTAATCTGGAACTGGAATTCAAATTCAAAAGAAGACACAATCAACTCAAGTCTCTAAGGATAGATCATGTAGATCTAACATGGAAGATGCTCTTGTTACTCCTAGTTCAATTCCTGATGACAAAGTTACAAGTTCTGATGATTTTCCTGACAATGAAAGAGTGATAGTGATTCCCGATTCTGTGAAGAGTGGAGAAGAAGAAATTCTATTTTGAATAGAATTACAGATTCTCTATGCTTATGTTAAAGCTATTAATGCTGAAAACTTCAAGGAAGAAGAAATGGTTTTTGACAGAGAAGAAATGGCTTAGGAAGCAAAAATTAGAATAACTGTTGATAAAGCAGATCAAGAATACAAGAATATGCTTAAAAGATATGAGAGGAATAGATGGAGGAGTACAGATATAAAGATGTTGTAGAAAAGAGCAGAAATGAGAGCTCATGTATTTCCAAAGATCAAGAATAAATACAAATGGAGAAAGGTTGCTGATCTTAATTGTAATGATAAATTGAGTTTTACCTTTGGAGGAATAATGATGGATGGTTTACTTGGTTCTAATACCATGGGAGATAAGAATTCTTGGTTAGAACAAGCTAAGAAGCTTAAGTTGATTGAACCATTCACAAGAGCTGGAATAGGACATCATGAAGCTAAACTTGTCAACTTATAGTTGTTGAACTTCTCACTTGCTGATAGTCCAGATCAGGAAATAATTGTTGATCATCTGGATAGACTGGAAGCTGTGAAGATTATTCTTGAAAAACATGATGATTCTGAATCTAAACAAAAGATCTTACTCTTATTACAAAATGATCAAGTCCAAGTTCTTTCACTTGATGAACTAATGATCAAGTCTACAACAGAATGAAAGTACATTCACTATTTTCTAAGAGTTGAAGATGAAACTTCTAGGTTATGGTCGAACATAATTCTTGCCAATATCAGAAGAAGGAAACTATATGATGGTCGATATTATTTCGGATCATATGTTCCTAAATACATAAATTTCAAAGGGCAAGAAGTCAACATAAAGAAAGGTGAAGCTGTCATTAAAAATGTTCTTACTCAGAGACATATAACTATGAATCCTGATGGAAGAAAAACTTGTTATGTTTCACTGGAAGACATGATGACCTTAAAAGAGCTCAAATCAAAAATCTGAGAGTTGCTATCTATCAATTATCTGACGAAACAGAGTATGAAAAGAATATAAAGATCAAGTTAGAAGATGTTCTGTTGAAAAAGATTGATGACAGAGTTAAAGCTTTTGTTCAGAGATACTACAGAGTTTATCAAGAAATATGAAGATCAAAGTCTGAAACTAAGTAAGCTTTACACTACTTATTTTGTCTATTTGGTTTTTGGCACTAGATAATTGTATTAGAATTCATGCTTATTCTGCAAAGCATAAATTGGGGGAGATTGTTGAGAATTGGCTAAGTCGAAGATCAGGATCTATGTCACAATCAGGATATGATCAACTATTGTGATATGATTATCCGTTGAAAGCTTCGATATCATCCGTTAATGATCATTAGTCATCCGTTGGTATATATAAATGATTATCCGTTGAAGCTAAAGCATTTATCCGTTGATCAAGGCTATCTATTGAGAATGACTTGGATAATAAGTCAAGACTGCGAGATAAATCAGAAGGTGTTGATTTATAGGATCATAGTTGATTTAGATATGTAAAGTGTTATAATTATATTGTAACATATCTTGTAATTTATAGAGGACTGATTTGTAGTTGTGTAGTATATAAACACATAATAGGCTATCACAATATGTAAACATGCACAACTCGAGTATTCGTATAACCTAGAAGCTCTTAAGGATATTGTTCTTGAGAGAATTTTGTAACAGTTTATTAAAGATTAATATAAACTGTTATTTGATCCATCTGTTCTTAATTTACTTTCATGATACATCGATTTGTTTAGTAATTGTATCCAACCCCCCTTAAACAATTACTTTATTGGGAAACAAAGTGGATCTGGCTCAGGTAGGTACTCACAAGTCTCCGCGATTGAACAATATGAAACAAAATAATAATGCAACTGTGAGAAATAAGTCTGAAACTGCTAAGAGGAAATTGAATTTGCAGAGTCAACCACATCAAGATGAAAATATGGGAGAAAATGACCTAGAGGTTAGATGTGCACAATTTATTCCCTGACATTGAGTTACCACAATCAGATTATGAAAATGGTTCAATGGCTGCATTTTTTGCTCTGCAGAAATGCCAACGGGAAAAAGCTGAATAAGAAAAACCTGTTATAGCTGCTGCAAATGCAATTGCAAGTAATAGAGTTGTCGAGGAAAATGACTTGCAAGATATTGAAGAAGTTGGTGAAGCTGGTCAGTACATCTTGCATATATAAGTTTAATACAACTGCGTGTACTCTGCTTTTTTCCTTTACTATTGTCTATTCATTACTTGATTGTAGAAAATTTCCGTTAACAATATGTTTCGCATATATTCTTACTTGATTGTAGAAAATTTCCCTTAACCATATGTTTCGCATATTTTCTTACTTGATTTATTTATTTTGAAATGCCTATAGATATTTCTACCTACCTACAGGATTATCATGACTTTATATTCACATAATATTTATCTTTCAGACACAAGCACACGATTCAATATAAACCATAATAATTCATGAATAAGATGCTAATCATCAGGGAAAATTAAAAATTAATAGAAATATATTACTACTAGCATCTAGAACCAAATAGTGGATTAACTAAATAAATTCTCACGATTATATTACAACTGCGTATACTCTGCTTTTTCTTCTGACATTTTATGTACTTTTTAATCAGTTGCAGCTCTTAAAAGGCTTAGAGGAAAAAAAGAATGGATAAAGTTCATGCGAGAAGTTATGACAATAGAATTGTCATTCAAGTGAACGAGTTTTTCCAGCCTATTACAGATAGTGATGGTGTATTATCAGAACTAAGTAACTTGTAAGGAACACTTGCAAAGCTGTGTGTGTCTCTTACGTATGTTACTTGGCATCATGTTTCTAAATACTAGAAAAAAAAACTTTATGGAATTATGTGAAGGTATTTTATGCCCTTTATGAGCAATAATCTACTTGGATATCTTCAAAAAATATTTTTGGTGACACACTAGACTTAAACTGAATTCTGTATTCATATTGAACTCATTATTTTTTAAGGCTTAGTATATTATTCCTGATGAATGTGAAAAGTCGGTGGAGGATACAATTCATGCTGCTCGGAAGGGGTATACGTGTCGAACCAAGGCGACACATTATACAACCTACACAAATGATGAAGACAGACTAGAGAATAGGCCAAATGACATTCCTTTGGAGAGGTTCAAAATACTCTTAGAGTACTAGAATGACGATTATGTTCAGGTATATAACTTATAATTTTGAGCATTGATAATCATCTCGGTATATTTATTTTCATGTCTTTTGTAGGCGAGAGCTAAGAAAAATGCGGAGAGTCGTAAATTATATGTCGACACTCACACTGCTGGTCCAAAAAGCTTTGCACAAGTTCGAAACAAGATGGTATGTGATTTATTTATTTGATTTTCTTACTTGATTGTAGAAAATTTCCCTTAAGCATATATTTCGCATATTTTCTTACTTGGTTTATTTATTTTGAAATGCCAATATCATGAATTTATGTTTCACATATTATTTTTATGATACCATATATGTATTGTAAACAGATGCAACTAATTGATGAAAAGAAAATAGGTGGAAATTTCAGTTAAAATTGAATTAAACTATGATTTATTTATCTTTTAACACAAGCACATGATTCAATATAAACCATAATAATTCATGACTAAGATGCTTATCATCAAAGAAAATTATAAATTAATAGAGCACATATATATATGTGTTTGTGTGTGTGTGTGAATTAATCTGACCGCACTATGTTCATTCTTTATTGATAGATCTGTTTGATATTTTTTATGAGATTATAAATATTATTCTGTAAATAGAATGAAATATTATTTCAAAAGTAAAATAATATTTTCATAGGTCTGATAAGAAGTAATGGACTAACGGTCTATCATGTTTAATTTTGTAGCTAATCATGTTTGATTCATATTAAAAATGTGATGTAAATCACTTGATTTTCTTACCAATATATTTTTCTTACCAACTTTTGTTAAGTGGGGTATGTTAAAAGCAAAGTGTTGAACTGTTCTCCTCTGTTGTGCACCCAGAAAAAGATTGTAGATTTTGTGGTTCATGATTTTTTGATTTTAAAGATAATTAACATATTAGTAATTTTTTTGTTAATTTTAAATTTTATTTTCTTTTCACTTGCTTCACATTTCAAGACATATCCTACACAAGAAAAAGCAATTAGTTCACACAACCAATTTGTAAAGGTTTCATGTCCCTCATCATGACCATAACTTGGAGATAAAAGTTTTTGTTATTTATTGGATTTTGTAGATAGTAATCACTGTTTATACTGGAATAATGATCCTTATAATGTGTATCTTTATTTAGACAAATATTGTATTGGTAACATGACATGTACGTTATTTTTTGCTAGAAAAAAATGCACCAGATAGCTCTACACCTTGTGAAGCTGAAGTTTATTTTGAAACCTGGGAGCGAAGTGACAAACATGAGTACAAGATCGATCCTGCAATTATGAAATCCAAAATTTTAAGTATTTTATTTAATAATCAATTATATGTAATTGATGAAAAATGGCTTTTTTTGTATTTTATATTTAATCTCATTTGTACATGTGGCTTTATTTTTAGGAAAAAATAGCAAAAAACTCATTTTTGGAGATGATGTAAGTGAACTGCTTTCAGATGGAAAATCACATGGCCAACTTGGCTCTTAGGGAGATGTGTAAAGACTTCACAAATTACCAGCTCAACTGCTCTTACAGACACCTACGTGCAAGAGCTGACAACCAAGATAAGGCAAAGCCTTGCTGATGAAGTTCAAGAGAAGGTGAATCAAGTACAAGCCGAAGTGCAACAGAACATGGTATTTGTTCTTAAAAAACTTGCTAAAGCAAACCCAAACATCATTGTCAATATTGAGGATTTGTGTGTAGCTATTTAAAGCGATAACAATGGTACGCCTATGACTGGATGCAGTAGCTTCTAGTATGACACTGCGATGTCTATGCATGTGTCTCGACTTTATTATCTTCCGCTAGTACTTTTTAGTATGATTATAGAGTAATCCAAGTACTGGGGTGGTTTAAGTGTGTTTGTTCAGAACTTTATTTAAGTCCACAGATTGTTTGGTCCAGTATTGTTGATGATTGTGTAATGATTCAGTGAATTTCTTTGCTGAAGGATTCTGGTTATTTTGGCAACTTGTAATTTGTGTGTACCTTCTTTTCCAGTTTTTACTATAAAAATGTTGCATTAGCTACACAAAATATTGCACTAACTATTCTGAATGTTGCACTAGATACTTTAAATGTTGTAGTTGTTAAAAAATGTTACCAACTGAAGTGGGCCATAAAATGGGCCTGATGTGGGACCCACAATGAGCCCCACAATGGCCCCCACCATGGGCCCCACTGTGAGTCCCACTTTTTAAAAACATTTTTAACCTCTAAGGTAACATAAATATCAAGTAACAACTGATCTCTCCTTTTATTGCAATAGCAAGCTATAGTAACATAAAATACGATGTTGCCTTAGGCACCAAAGATGTTACCTTAGACCCCTAAGGGAACAATGAACAAATTAACTTTAAGAAAATGTTACCTTAGCTTATAAGTGGGGAAAGAGCAACATATTTACCCCCTTTTACAATATTTTTTTTAATGTTATAATAGGTATTTTATGGTGTAGTGTAATTTAAAGTATTTAAGACATGAAATGTGTTAATATGATGATCTTGTTGCGTTAAAAGGTTTTGGTAACACCATTTCCAAGGTCATATGATCACCTTTCGAACCTGTAAAATTTGAAAGGAAATAGTTGTTATCCATAATCTTATGGTAAGCTAGAGGTTGTACACAATGATTTAAAATTGATAAATATATCCATATATTTGGTCAACCTCGGTACTTAGTACTAAATTATTTCTAGAATCTAGTGCCGTTATTCCCAAACAATCTAACAAAGAATTACATAAGGGTGATTGAATGTAATTCTTGCTACTTTTTGGATTTTAAGAACTGTTCTACTTTGAATATATAACTGTGTTTGATTTAGCTAAAGTACGGAATGAAAGTATTGAAGAAATTAAACACAAAGTAATCAAATACAAGTATTTAAAAACTTTCTGGTGGATTAAACTTTGCCACCAGAGATATATAAATTTGAGAACTCTGTGATGCAAGATTTGCACACAGCTGCTTACAAGTTGAACTTACAAAGAACAAAGAAATTCTTTACAGATATAGCTTTTTCTATTTCTCTGGTAATTGCTTACTTACCTTTTTAATACTGTTCTACTTGTTACCCTGGGTTTATATATCACGAAGTTACATGATAAAAAGACAAACAAATAAGACAAAATGTATCTAGTCTAATTTCATGCTTCTTCATTTCCCTATCCAGCATCTTTGAATATCTTCAGTTTAGCATGGAAATAGAAATACTTCTTTGTTCTCTAAAACCTGTAAATAGGCTGCCACATTCCATTTGCATATAATCAACGCATGTGACTGTCAAGTCACTATCAGCTGCTTTTGAATTTGATCATCCGTTGAATCTCTATGGGATCATCCGTTTAGACTTTAATTGATTATTCGTTGAGATTCCGGTTGATCATCCGTTGAAACTTTAGTTGATCATCCGTTGAAACCTTGTGAAACATCCGTTGAGAGTATCTTCATAGCAGTTAACTCTATTTCACTTATACAAGATTACAAGTGTAACACCCCCAGATCCGGGGTCGGGGATCCTGGTCGTCACGGTCTTTCTTTCCACAATATCACTTCACTTAATTAATAATAATAACCTTATGCTGTGACCCCACACTAACACACACCACAACCCGTTATAGTCTCAGAGATGAAATTTAAATAAGTACAAGTCTTTGAATCCACAATTTAAAAGTTATTACAACCCAAAATGATTACTTGATAAATTTACAGTTAATTGCCATTATCTGCCACTTATAATTATACATAATTGATTCTCAAAAGTAGATGGTCTGATCTACAATAGATCTACCTCTGCAGCTATAGCAGCTACAACATCAACGGGAAGACGCGGGATGCTTCCCACGCGCTTGCGCTGGGTCTGCTGGAGTCTGGCCATCTTTCCTAACTGTTGTTGTGTGATGAAGAAATAAAGCAAGGGTGAGCAGCAAGCCCACCAAAATAATATGTATAATGATTTACAATATATGAGCCTACTCATAATACTCATGAAAGTCTTGGTCAAAAGAAATGAACCAAGTTTGATATCTTAATGCGATGAAGTCGCAAAATATTCAGTATATATACATATATACTTTTCAAAATATTGGAAGTCCTCTTCCATGCATAATATACACAAAGTCCCAGTGTATAACTGTATAAAAAAATATCGTTGCAAGGTGATCTCATATATCTAACCTTGTCTCAACGTTTTTCTGAAAATCTTTGTCATTCATAAGACAATTATTAATTAGATATAAGTTTAAAAGATGAGGTTACCAAATACCCCAATATACTTATATCTTTCCCAATACCACTTGAACTACCACCGTTCAAGTTACAATCAGTTTCAAAAGTTCATCACATAGATGAGACTACAAGACAAGATTTGAATAGATTCAATCTTTGAAATATTATTGAATGAAATAAAGTTACGAGATACTTTATTTAGTCCCGATATATATATATCCACATATATATATCTCTTAAACATTTCCTGGAACCTCTGTTATGTAAAGTATGAACAGAGTTTGAAACATCCAATGAATTTTGGAAAGGAAAAGAATTTTGGCATAAACCAGATATCTTGCTGATCAGGCAAAGATACCAATAAGTAACCTTTTCTACTGTAGATGGATGAATTCCTCACCGGTCATCACCCTGGCCGCATTAGGACCTCGCGCTAGACCGTACCCCGGCCCCTCACGCGTTGATGGACTGCCACCCAGCCACTTACACAATAATAGACCGTACCCCGGCCTGTCGCTTATGCCGACTCAATAAGATGGGCTTACTTCCCGAACGTTGGGCAAGTAATCAATTCATTTACCAAATCTGCAACCTCGTTGCGAATATAAAATACACCACAGAGCCGGATTCCCCAGGTTTTGAGCGAGTATTTAAATCCCCTTTAAAAAGGAAGATCTTAAATATAAAAATGAGTTTTGGGATCCGCTCTGACTTTTAAAAATCATTTTGAAGACTCGAAAACACTTTAAAAAGTGTTTGGAGTAAGGCTGATTTAATGAAGTAAATCAGTCCCCAGAATATTTAGAAAATGACTGAATATTATTATTTAAATAATATTCCCATAAAGAATAATCTTTATAAAAATAATTGAAGTAGAAGTATTAAAACTTATACTTGAAATAAACATTAAATAACCAAAGATATACTTATATGAAAGTATTATCTTTATTTGAATAATCGAAAATAAGTTTGATTATTTACACCTTATTCTTTAATAAAATAAAGAACAAATCTCAGCAAATAATCGGAGTCATAGATCCTCAAATGAATATTCAAATAATATTCATTAAATAATATAAACTGAGTCATAAGCCCTCGAATGAATATTCAAGTAATATTCAATAAATAATATAAAAGGAGTCATAAGTCCTCGAATAATATTCGAAATAATATTCATTAAATAAAATAAAGTTTAAAGTTATCGAATAAACCTTATTCGATTAATAGTTTTAAAAACTATATCCATATATATATATATAAATAAATAAATATATATATATAATATACTCGGGAACATCGACTCCCGGTTTAGAAATATGTTCACCTTTTATCCCCTATACTAAGGGTATACGCAACTACTTGCTTATTTCTAGCATAGGTATTATGCAACTATAAGCATTGAAATCGACAGATAGATAACCAGATTACGAAACAGACATGCATATATACCATATTAGCATGCTCCAATATATCGCAAAATTTGCTAATAACAATCATGCAATATCACAAGATAATGCATATACATATATTTACATCACAACAACAGTATAACGGATAGAAAACTTGCCTGAGCGACTGGGGGTTACGAATGGCTCGAGACGAGTCTGGTAACCTATAAGCAACAAGTAAGTTGGAATTAAACCAAAGTCACTTGTAAATCTATACCCTAACCAACTCAGACTCTAACGCTCGTTTTGCGCTCACTGATTCGCTTAAGTCACTCGGGTACCCTCGGCTCCACCATTTTTAATAATTTAACCTTTACGAGTTTTAAAGCGATTCCTTCGCGAGTGTCTTACCAACTGCCTAACACACTTACCATAAATGTTTCATACATTAATTAACCCTTTTCGGTCTTTAACCTATGTTTCAAAGTAAGGCGAGGGGAAAAGTTTTGTTCGCGAAACGCCGTTACTTGAAACGGTCGTTTCTCCTAAACCGTGCATTGGAATCGAACGAACTACATATCAAAACGAAGCTCGTAACATGAGCTATCTAAACATGGCAGTGGTCATATTCTAGCAGGGGGTTCTCGGGTCCTAATGCTATGCACAAAAACAGTCCAAAGAAAATCGGACGTTACGACGGCTATGTTTACGCGATTTCCAATTTTTTAAACCATCCACAATCAACCCAAATCAACCTCAAATCCAACATACAACCATCCTCCATCCTTATCACATCATAACCACCCCAACCAATTCAATTTAATCTTTCATACTTATGCTTAAACTTAACTTTAATCATTCTTAAGTTCTTTTAAATCAAAACCACAATAATTACCATTCCATTCACTACCATACCAAATCTCAAACTCTAAATCATAACAACAAGATACAATATCAACCCACTACTCAAAATCACCTTATAATATATATGAACCTAGGGTTTGGAAATGGTATACCTTCCTTGAAGTGGTGGGTGGAGCTAAGAAGCCTTAAGAAGCTTTGAGAAGCCTTAGGAAAGCTTGGATCTTCAAGAAAAACAAGAAAAAGTTCAAGTTAAAAACTTGAAAACACTATTCATTGTCTTCTTCCTTGATTAAATGAAGAAGTTAGAGAAAGAATTAATGGCTTAAACTCATGATATAGCCATAACTAAGCATAAAGATGATTAGGGAATTTTCTTACCAATTTAGGATGCTTGGATCTTGATTTTTGAAAAATCTATGCCTTTAAAATGTAAAAAGCCGAGAGCTCCTAAGAACAAATGCCTTGGTTGTTTTTGATTTTTTGATGAAATGATTTTGCTAGCTTGGTTGGCTTGATTTGTATTTGATTTAGTAAATTACTACCTTGCCCTTGAATTTGTGTGGTCCTTATTCAACCACACCTCTCTTTCCTTCCCATGTCATGCTTACCTCATCCTCATGATGTCATCCTTCCTTCCTTGTCTTCTTTCTATTGGTTGGATGACATCATTCCCACTAATCCCTTTGATTAACTTCCTAATCGTTTGCCTAATGACCGCTGATCTGTTATACGGTTCGCTTAACTTTCGTTTTCGTTTATCGTTTGAGGGATCATACCCGGGATCTTATTACTTAGGTTCCCTTAACCTTTCTCAATACATTATATTCCTTTTTATGATCCTCTATTATAATCCTTTAATTTAAATCCTTTTATCCTGTTACCTTATACTCAATTCTTTCCGTATCTATTGGATTTCCGGGAAAAATCAAAGTGTTCGGATTTGGATTCTGACGATCTTTACATACACTTATATCCCATATAAAGTACTAATAAAATCTCAGAATATCCATATCAGAACCCCTACATAGTGTGGCATGAAAAGTTTTCTCATTCAGCAAAAACACTATTTATAAGGGTTTCAAAAAGTTGAAAATTTTTGGGGTTATTACAACAAGGCATTTAATATTTACAGTTAGCCAACCTATCTTGCATATCAATCTAATAGTCAACATGACTTAGAACATTCTACAACATCTAGTTCTCTAAGGCATTACAATATGCGGAAATGTGCTACTAAACTTATTAATATAAAAGCTACCCTTTCAACGGATGTTAAAGTGATCATCCATTGAAAGCTGCAAAATCACTAAATTAAATCTACTAAGGTGTTTTGTTTAACTTATCATCAAGTACACAACATATTCCTAACAATCTCCCCCAATTTATTTTGACTGGAATTGTAGGCATAAATTAATAGAAACTTGATGATAACAAAACATCCTATGGATACAGACTGATTTGTAGAAGATAAAATTAACAAGTGTAACAATTTATTAAAAGTTATGTAGAGGAAGGTTTATAGAGAATCTCATAATCCATTTTCAAGGCGCTCCTCTAGAATGAGCAAGTTTAGCTTATTTCCTTGATTGTCTGAACTTCTTTCCCAATTTCTCATTATTTTCTTCAATCTGGTGTTGAAGTTGCCTATAGAATTCAGATTCATCTTCATTTGTCTGATCCAGCATTTCTTGCATCTCCATGAGAATTTCAATTCTTGTAATTTTTAGCTGATCTTCTAATCTGAAGAATCTTCTGGTGCATTTCTCATACTTAAACCCCATCAACCAGTAAGGCCTCAAATGTACTCTATTTCCTATATATGGAATTGTTAGGACTCTTGGGAGTACATTTGGTCCTCTCCAGTTATTCCTTATCTCCTCAATTTTATTCAGTACCATCTTCTTGGCAATAATGTTGAACCCAAAGTTCTTATTTATTGAGGATAAAATTTTCACTAGAGCAGAATAGCCTTCATTGAGAATTCTGTGAAGAGGCCAAGTTAGCTCTCTTCCACCCTTGTACCTAAAGACCAATCTTTCTGGAAGATGCTTGTAGGCATCAATAGCTCTTACTTCTTCTAACTCATCCAGATAAAGTTTTATGTCTAAAAATTCTTTGATGTCACAAATGAAGAGTTGATCTCCCTTGTTGACAGTTGGTTTGGGTTTGGCTAATGCTTTGGATTGAAGTCTGACATGCTTGACCTTTTTGATTGCTCTTTTTTTTTGTTTTCCTTAGTTTGGTTTGGATTGGAATGTTTAGATCAGGAAGAGGTAGGCTTTCCCAATCTACAGGTTCATCTTTAGGAATTATGGATTCACCATGGAAATTTATGTCAGGATAAACCTTAAATTCAGCCTGATCTATTGTGGGCATGGCTAGTTGACTTGAAGTAGTAGATTGGGTAGGCATGAACTTTTCCTTATCTTCAATAAAATCCAGCTTCCTCTTTGGTTTGTATTGTATATTGTTTTCTTTGTCTGCTTTGGTTCTTCTTGCTTTTCTTCATTAATTGACTCAGCTATCACATTAGGCATTTTAGATTCTATGGTTGCAGGCTTCTTAACTTGGTTCTTGGCATCTAAAACAACTTTCTTTTGTTGTTGTTTGAGCCTCACCTTTTCTTCTTTCTTAGCTTCTGCAAACTGTGGATATCCAGCCACCACACAAATCAATTTTCCATTCATGTAGATTTTAGCAATTCTTTTCTTCAAGTCCGAGTATCTGGGATCTTTGAAGAAAACAATAGATCCACCAAGCAGCTAGGCTTGGGGGTTTCATAAACTAGGTCCAATGGAATTTTGTCTGAATTCTTTGAATAGTTTCTCTTTCGTTGAAAAATCACATTGGCCTTTTGAGATTTTATTGCTGAGGGTTGACCCATTTCCATTTTCCCTAAGCTCTGTCATTGGCTGAAATTGGTCTCAATTGAGAGAAATAAGAGAATTTTTTCACAGCTTTGTCTTGCTTCTCAATTGGAGCAAACTTTTTTTCACTTTTGTCATCAAGCTTCTTCCATTTTTCTGTCAACTCTAGTTCAGCTGTTGCTATCTTGATTAAGTCAATGTTGTCTAGCATTGGTGGCTTTGTAAATGTAATTGCTGGAACTATTACCTTGCTGACATTAATGTTGAGCACTTTTTCCCCTCACTAAATGACTCCCCCTGACTAACTGGAATGATAAAATCTTTCTCCCCCTTTTTGTTAGCATCAAGGTGAGCAGTGTTTGAGGTTTGTGCAGCCACCAATTTTTGAAGGAGCAATGTCTGTTGAGCTTGATGGAGTTGGATTTTGGTGATAGAAGTTTCTAGGACTTTTAGCCTTGTGTCCAAAGAATCAACCTTGCTACTGAGATTAGAATCTTTCCTAAGTTTCCTGTTTACATCTCTCATTGTAGTTTCTGGAAGAAGATGTTCCAATCTTTCATTGATGTCCTTCTTGACTTGTCCAATTTCTGTCTTTATTTCAGACACATCTTGAATTTTCTTGAGAAATTGGATTTTGTGCAAGTGAAGAGACTCAAGTTGTGCTTGAAGAAGACTCGTGGTGTTGGCTTCTATAGTAGCTTGAAGTATTTTCTGAGTCTGGTGGATTATGTAAAATAGAGTTGATTTAAAGTGATGCTCACTACATTCTTTGCTAAACATCCATGATAAGTGTTTGTGCTTGAGCTAGGACCTGCTTCTCCCCCTATGTCCATGAAATATCCTTCATCATCCTCACCATCATCCCCAAAATTTTCTTCAGAACCACCAGTTGGATATTCAAAATCATCACCAACTGTGGAGGGCATGGCAGTGATTGCATCCTTGGCCCTTTGCATGGAAGCTGTTATGTGCCCCAAGTTGAGAATTCTCTCAGCAGCCTCATTGTCCTGTTCAGCCAAAGTTTGATAAGCTGGAATATGGTGATTAAATGCCTCAGCTTCATAAGAAATAAAATATAAGACGGCTTGATAATCTTGCTGAAATAGCTGTTTCTTTTCATCCTCATTGACATCCCTTAACTCACTAACAATGGGTTCTTCCCATTCTTCAGTACATACTTTCTCTCAGTATCTCTCTTTTCTTGCATCAAGGGATCCCCTTGGCTTCCCACCCTTACACCCCCACCTTCACCTTCTAAGGTGGGACTCCTCTCACTTACTTTTGCCAAGCTGGAAGAAATAGCTTGCATGTGTTCACTAATTTCCTCTCCTTTTTCCTGAGAGAAACTCAGCCTCTCACTATGTTCACTCCCTACCCTCAATCCCAGGAGTGATTGTACAACTACTAAATCATCTGCACTTATAACAATAGTTGAGATTTCAAGAGGTACAGTGATAGTCAACGGATGAGAAACATCCGTCGAGGTAGTAGTTGAGAGTTTCAACGGATGACTACTGTTAAGCACATCTGTCAAGATACAATAACTAGTCAACTGATGAAGAATATCCGTCGAGATAGCAGAAATGACAGAGTTTGGAGTTGAAACTACTGTAGAATCTGTGGTGATTGATTTGAGATTGTGCACAGATTTCTCAATAGAATCAGAAAGGAATGACAAGTGAGCCAACAAATCATCTAAAAGATGATGCTCACTTGCTCGAGATTTTGGCTTCTCCATGAGATTTAAAGATGGAGAATCAAGAATTGATGTGTGAATCATATCCACATCCAAAGAATTTGTGGGTGAGTTTTGTGTGTGAGGTGCTTCTATTGTAAGAGATTTTGGTTGTGACTCCACATTTACAGGAACCACATCAAACTGACTTTGAGAAGGTGCTACAACTGAGTCTTTGACTGCAGTTTGCACAGTGTGTGCACCCTGTGTGTTCCCACGTGTCTTAGATTTCTTTTTTCTTGTATAAGTTTGGGGTGAGACTGTGCCCCTAACCCTTTTGGCTTGTGTTCTTGGCTGAGAGCTTTGTTCAATAGTTACATCCTTTTGGGAGGATGCAACTAGTAATGAGCTAGATTCCTTATTAAGAACTACACTTTGTGGGAAACTGCAGTGTGGCTAGGCTGGGTTACACACACCTCTCCCTCCTTATCCTCAGGGTTTCTTTGATTTTCACCATGTCCCTCACCAGGCTCACTTCCCTTCACACTCCCCTCGTTTTTAGTAAATTTTAAAACTAGTTTCTTTTGAGAGAAACTAGAATGGGTTTTCTTTGATTTAGATTTTGAAATTTTTGATTTTTTGGCTTGGGTATGCACCTGTTTGGTCATTATCACATATGCCATAGCCACAGTTGTCTGCAAAGAAACTGGTGGTAGAAAAGTAGCAGGACAGAAGTGTTTACATCACTCACCTAATGCTGCTCCATAATTGGCATGTAGATGAGGGGAACCTCCTTATGGTGATTAGCCTTGTTAAGATGAGCAATAACTCTTCTCTCTTAGACCAAACAATCCAACTTGTTTGTTGGGTTCACAATTGAGAGATCCTCAGAAACAAAGTTAACTATCATCATAAAGAATCTAGCATAATAGAATTTCTTAGACCTCTTCTTAATGTCTCATAATTTACTCCTTAATTCATACATCACAGAGATGCTGAAATTAAAATACTTATCACTAAGAAGCATTTAAAGCATGTTAACAAGTGAATAAGTTACAACATCAAAATTGCTAACTTTTCCAGAAAATACTTTAATAAAAGAACCACATAGGAAGCTCCATTCTTTCCTAAATCCTAGTCTCCTAACTTCACCTAACTTGGTGGCAATAAGAGCATAACCCATAGAAATAAGCATGTTACTCACATCAGTGTCTGTGTGTGGAGAAAGAGTGTTATTTTTAAGCAATTTAAAGCATTTTTCAAGAGCATCACAGTTTATGCAGTGTTCCTTACCTTTGAGAGAGAAGGTAATGGTTTTATCTTTGGAGTTGAACACAGCAGTAGTCCAAATCTCCTCAATAACTTCACAGTAGATGATTGGAGACTCAAGCATAACATAACTTAGTTTGCAGCTTTGAATGAAGTCCGTCATTT